>NC_133125.1:44012443-44318068 GCF_048418815.1 Hemitrygon akajei
GAGTGGACGTGGAGTGGATATTTCTTCTAGTGGGGGAGTCCAGGGAAGGCACAACCTCTGGATACAACACTGGTCCTTCAGAAGAAATTTCTCTAGCCAGAGGGTGATGAACTTGTGGAATTCATTGCCACAGACAGCTGTGGAGGCCAAGCAGTTGGGTATATTGAAAGCAGGGGTCGATAGTTTCTTGACTAGTAAGGGTGTCAAAGGTTACCGGGAGAAGACAGGAGAATGGGGTTGAGAGGAAAAATAGATCCGCTGTGAGTGAGCAACAGAGCGGACTCAATGGGCCAAATGGCCTATTTCTGTTCCTATGTTTTATGGCCTTATACTTTAAATTAACAACCATTTACAGTAGCCAATTAACCTAACAACCATATGACATAGGGATATGAGAAGAAACACAAATACATAGGGCAATGGTATGTGGTGTCAGGGAGACTGTGCTAACTCCAACAGAGAGGGACATCACTGGAGCTGTGAAGGGCAGCTGGAATTTAGGAAATGAAGTTTCAATTTCAAGCTGTGAGGCACTGACAGTTCATGCCAGCTATTAAAGTTCAGGATTCAGAGAGGGGATGGGGGAGGACTAGGTATAGAGTTTTCAAAGTTCAAAGTTCAAATTAACTTAGAGGTTTTCTAATTAACTGGAATTTATTAAATATAAAAAGGCAACAGTGTAAATTTAGCCGTTACCGACTCAGGAAATAGGAATAGCAACAGAGGTTCACCAGGATGTTGCCTGGATTAGAGGACCTTAATTATGGGGGAGGGATTTGGTAGGCTGGAGCAAAGAAGATAGATGGATAAGCTGTAAGATGTAATATATAGAATTAGTTTGTGCCATTCAGCCCATCAGGTCTGCTCTGCTATTCAATCATGGCTGATTTTCTTTTCCAACCCCAACTTCCCACCTTCTCTCTGTAACTCTTAACCCTTAACCCTCTTACCAATCAAAAACCTATGAAACTCTGACTTAAGCATGCCTGATGACTTGGCCTCCACAGCCTTCTGTGACAATGTATTCCACAGATTCACCACTCCCTGACTGAAGAATTTTCTCCTCACTTCAGTTTTAAAAACACATCTTTTATTCCGAGGCTGTGCCCTCAGATCCTGGACTCTCTTACTAATGGAAGCAGCCTCTCCACATCCAGGGCAAAACTTCTTCCCATGATTGGGGTATCAATAAGAAAGCATAGGCTTAAGGTGAGACAAATCAGTTTTAAAGGGGATCTGAGGGAAAAGTGGGCAGAGGAGGTCGTGGAATCGGAGACAATTACTACATTGGGTTAGCGATTTCTGTGCTTTACAATTCTTTGATCCTGGGTCTCTATGATTTTATGACAAAGTGATGATAAATCAAAAAACAATGTGAAGATGTGGGGTCACAAACAGCCCATGACTATACACAACGTTGAGACAGTGACTAACCAGCCTTGGTCGAACAGTAGCCTACTCATAGAGTTATAGAGTCATAAAAAAGTACAGCACAGAAACAGGCCTTTCAGCCCATCTAGTCCATGCCAAACCATTTAAACTGTCTGTTCCTATCACATTCAGAGTCAGAATCAGGTTTAATATCACTGGCATATGTCATGAAATTTATTGCCCTACAGCAACAGTACATGGCAATACATAATAATATAGAAAACACTGTGAATTACAGTAAATATATATATATTAATTAAATTAAATAATAGTCCAAAAATAGAAATAAAAAAGCTGTGAGATAGTGCTCATGGGTTCAACATCCATTCAGAAATTGGATGGCAGATAGGAAGAAGTTGCTCCTGAGTCACTGAAAATAATTTAAAAATTTTTCATGCTCTCTTACTTCACGTATTTTTTAGAAAAGCAATCAAAATTGAGTACATTTTTATGATGGTTAAATTGTGAGCAGTATTCTGACTAAGGATCAAATGACCATTAGTTGCAGATTCACTTTGTAGTGCTTGATGCCTTTTAAATGCTTTTACAGGGTCTGTATCTTGTCGTGAATCTATTTCCTATATAGCGACTATTCAGAAATTCAGCCTTTTGCCACACTCTGATGTCAAAGAAATTCCAGCAACGTGTTACATATTTTTTTAAATATTATTTTGAAATGAGTCTATATTTTTGACTTACTTCAACAAACAGGCAACCAAAATCAAACAGAATGGTGAAATGAGCTGTCAGGGGACGATAGGGGTAGTTTAAGAAAAATCTATAGAGAACAACAAGAAAATGCATTTTTGTGTCGAGGTCATGAGAAGGTTGTGAATCTGTCCCCTTTTTTTTACATGCAAGAAACTGCTTCAAATATAACTAACTGTTCCCTAAATACTAACAGATATACAAGAGCATGGGTGGCCCACACTTGAACCTTGTTAACCTCAGATAAAATTCTGGGCATCTTTAGTCTATAAAGTTGAGAAACCAAGACCACCCAAGTTGAAAGCACTGCTTCACCCTCCTTGGACCCATTAGATTAGAACCCCCTAGAATTGTGCCATGATTCTTTCCACAAAAAGAAACACATGGCTTTCCGGGAATAACCCTCCTGAAATGCCTGTGGTGGCAACGGCAATCTTTGTGAGAGAATCCAGCTTTTCAGCAGCACTTTTTTTTAACAGCAGACAGGTGAAACGCAATGTTAGTTGATTTAGTAACTTATAGTTGGGTGGGCGTGCATATTTATCTTCAAACACTTTCTGAGATCACTGCGAAAACTTGCTGGGAGCGAAATAACTGAATGCGGTCCAACTGCAGTGTGGTACCGGTCTCAGAATCACTATTTGTTTCATGTGAAATTCTATTCTAGACAAGCTCCAGGCTCTGTCAACATACATCCTTGTTTAATAACCTTGGTTACAAAGCCTTATTCACACTAGCAGACCCCTGCTGATAATAATGTATTAACACCAATCCACTCCAATGTTGCTCATCGATATCTAGCACTGGATACTTGGCCAGAAAGTTACCAGACAAACTTTCAAAAGCATGAACTTTGTACTGGAATATACAACTATTTCAGTGGGAGCTGGAGGAACTGGTTCCCTGATACTGCTTAGGGCATATATGTCAAACTCAAGGCCCGTGGGCCAAATCCGGCGAGATAATTAGATATTATCTCGCGGGCCAAAGATAATTCCGGCCCACGGTGGAATTATCTTTGGCCCGCGAGATAATATCTAATTACTATTAAAGCTGGCCCCAGTAATCGAAGTGCCTATGGCGTATGATATGGCTAATGCTGAGTTTATTCAGGTACCAGGTTTTCAGGGTTTTTAGTGTTTATTCGGCAGTCTTGCTCGGCAGTCTTCTTCATAAGAAACGGAATTTGTAAAGTGAAACACTTTGTAGTTATAGCAGAGACTGAGACACATGAGAGCAGGCTGAAAAAACGGAGGCAACGAAAGCTGCGTTTGCACGCGTCCGACTGAGCCTGCATGAAGCTGCATTTTGCTCAATCCGGCCCGTGACCTAAAAAGAGTTTGACACCCCTGGTTTAGGGCTAAGAGGGAAACTGACTCCATTCAAGCTGCCTTGTAAAATGAAGAGAGGGGTTAACTGTAAGCGTACAGTAGGATCAGAGAGACAGAGAACTTCCATGTTGTAGGATTTTTTTTTGCTTTTGACAACGTGGATTTGCTAGCTTGTGATGGCGATTGAAAGAGGGGTCCATGGGCCACCAGAGTTTATTTTGTTTAGTTAAATTGGTTCCTTATTTCTATGTTGATTTTGCACATGGATGGTTAGAGTATTTCCCTATTGCTTAGCTCATAGAGTTTCTTATCCTGTCAGATATGTTAAGGGTAACACAGTACAGCAAATGTGGAAATGAAATATTTTCAATTACAGTTTTCATTTTCAAATAGAAAGTGCATTCCGAATTGGAAAGGACATAAAATGAGTATTAACAGCTAGGTCCACAGAGAGATTACCTCCCCCGTGTTTCTTCATACCTCACATGAGCCCACCTATTTGTTTATTTTTGCCATGCCCTCCTGTCTACTCCGCATCTTGTGCTGCTTGTCCTCTCCTCATTCATTCAGCTGAACAACAAACTGGCTAGCGTTACCTCGGCCTGCCAGCTCACTACACCGAGCACGTTCTGCCCGCACCACAGAGCAACAGAAGTACAAGGCACCTTTGAGTAATTCTGCTTTGAAATGGCAATAGCCCTCACCACAGTTATCCCAGTTTCCAGCCTGGCTGTAATATATGGATGTGGTCCACACCACAAGGAAGGTGGGAATCGTTATTCCTCACACTTCCAAAGTACCTCACGGCAATATTTGCAGAGGAAACCAGATTCAAAGTGTGTCATTCTCTTCTTTTGGCTTCTCCAATTTTCACCCATTTTCTCTCTCCCGGGAGAAATACATATCCACACTCACTTATTTCCCTTTTTACGTACCTCATGTAATAAAGAGTGGATCTCAACAAAAAAAAAATGAACATAGGAGGAATTATGAACAAAGAGTTATCCAGAGCTGCACCCGGTGAGGGGGAGATGCAGGGGCAGGTGAAAAGGGAATGTTTGGATGGTGGGGGTGGAACCATTGGGAGAGGAATGATGTTAAAGTTGAGTGGTCAGGGCAGGGTGGGGTGGGGTGGCGTGGCTGTTTATTAGGTGGTGGTTTGTGGCCAGTGGCGATTGTGTGGTTGGAGGGTGGGTCGGTAACTTGGGATCTGAAGGCGTAGCTGCTGGCGAAGTGCGGGTAGCCAAATGTTGAAAGCTGCAGGTAAGCTGTTGATCTGGCTGGCAGGCATCAGGGCCCAGTGTGTGTGTGGAAGAGACTAGTTTCAAAGAACTATAAAATCGCTTGGCACAGAATAGGGCCGTTTTCGTCCACCTCGTCCACACCAACCATAATGCCTCTTTATAATAATCCCATCTACTTGCATTAGGCCTGTATCTCAAAATGTCTTTCTTACATAAGTATTTATCCAAGAGCCTTTTAAATGATAGAAATGCATCCACCCCCATCAGTTCCTCCTTCAGCTCGTTCTAAGTAACCACCAACCTCTTGGATAAACTTGGATTGTTAAATCTAGAGGGATGAGGGATGAAATGATGAAGTATATGAAGTTAAGAGAAGCATAGACAGGATTTATAGTCAGAGTCTTTATTCTCAGAGCAGCAAGGTCATCTATGAAAACGGGGGGGGGGGGGGGGGTTCCCAACCTTGGGTCCACGGAGCCCTCAGTTAATGCTAGAGGTCCATGGCAGAAAGAAGTTTGAGAACCCCTGTACGAGAGGGTATAGCCTTAGGGCAAGAGGGGAAAGGTGAAAGGAGTTTTACAAGATGAGTTCTTTAAACATGTGTGGTAAAAGCCTGGAATGCATTGCCAGGGAAGTTGGTGGAAGCAGGTATGGTAGCAATGGTTAGGATGCATTTAGACAGGTCCAGTAACAGGCAGGGAGTGGAAGGGTGCCGGCCACTTTCAGGCAGATGGGACTAGTTTGGTTTGGCATCATGTTCAACACACGCTTTGTGGGCTGTAAAGCCTACAGATGTGCTGTACTTTTCTCTGTTCTCTGTGTGGAAATCTTACCCTACAGGTCTCTAGTAAATTTCTCCCCTCGTACCTTAAAAATGTGCCCTCTAATTCTGGGCTCGCCTGCCTGGGAAAAAAGACCCTCTTATAATATCTGCCTTATCTATGCCCTTCATAATTTATAACTCCCTATAAAGTTACCCTCAGTCTCTTATTCTTCACTGAGAATAAAGTCAACCTACCCACCTCTCCTTGTAAATACAATCTCCCATTCCAGCCAACTTCATGGTCTCAGCAAGGCTCAGAATTGGTCACTTTCAGGGCAATACTGCCTCTGGCCCCTACTGATAGCTGGTTTCAAGGACTTTTTGTTAGCAATGGTGTGAGTTAGCAAAGGGAACAGTGGCAGACGCCAGGCCTAACTGAGATGGTGGAGTAGAAGTATTTTCATAATCAGAAAAGTTCTTTCATCTTGTGACACTTGAAGGAGGGCAGTAGGCTGGATTTTACAAATTAGGCCTGTCAGCATAAGTCTTGCCTTTCAGCCGCACTGATCCATATTCAGGATGAACACGGCGGCCAGTTTTCCTGCAATGGTCTGGTTGAGAAATTACGGGTAACATTAGGCCGCCCTTTCTGATTTGGATTAGCAAGTGCTTAGTTCCGCAGGCTCAGTTATAATATGCGAAATTCAGATCAAGCTCATTTTGATCTTACTTTGCATATTTAAGATGCAGGGTCAGAATCAGATTTATTATCACTGACTTATACTACGTGAAATTTGTTGTTTTGCAGCATCAGTACACTGCAAAGATGGCGTGGAAGTGTAGTGGTTAGCACAACGCTTTACAGTACCGGCAACCTGGGTTCAATTCCCGCCACTGCCTGTAAGGAATCTGTACGGTCTCCCTGTGACTGTGTGGGTTTCCTCCGGGTGCTCCGGTTTCCTCCCACAATCCAAAGGCGTAACAGTTGGTAGGTTAATTGTAAGTTGTCCTGTGATTAGTCTAGGGTTAAATCAGGGGTTGCTGGGCAGCATGGCTCAAAGGGCAGGAAGGGCCTATTCCACGCTGTTTCACAATAAATAAAATACAATTACTATAAATTACAAAAACTAATTAGAATCAGAATCTGAATCAGAATCAGGTTCAATATCACCGACATGTGTCATGAAACTTGTTGACTTTGTGGCAGCAGTACAAAAAAGCAATACATAGTAGTAGAGAAATAGACAGTGAATTACAGTAAGTATAATGATGGACGCCGCCCGTTTGAGGCATTGCTCCTTGAAGATGTTCATGTGTGCATGGATTGTTCAGGAATCTCTTGGCAGAGGGGAAGAAGCTGTTTCTGAATCGTTAAATCTGGGTCTTTAGGTTCTTGTACCTCCTTCCCGATGTTAGTGATGAGAAATGTGCTTGTCCTAGATGCTGAGGTCCTCAGTGCTCAACTTTATTGTTTCAAAACTCTTCATATTGAGTGTCTCTGTGTGGGCTACTATTAAAACACAATGGTAAACTAAAATTTGGGCAGATTTGTGATTTATTCTCAAGATCCAGAGCGAAGCTGCATTGATATTTTCTCCTAGTTGCTTCCCTGCTTGGTTCATCATGATTATAAAGGTAATCTTAAGGATTTTTTTTAAAGAGTCACTAGTCTTTAAGAATATTTTGATAAATAGAGCCATTTCTTCTAAATTCAAGTGGAAACGATCATTTATTGAAGATAAAACAGATTGTGTGATAAATGAATCAGGCTTCAGAAGAGGGAGGGATTGTTCCCAACACTGGATGCGAAGAACGGTTGCACCTTATCTCCTTCCCCACCCAATGTCTCTCTCTAGTGCTCCTCCCCCTTTTTCTTTCTTCCATTGTCTTCTGTCTCTTTTACCAATCAACTTCCCAGCTCTTTACTTCATCCCTCCCCCTCCAGGTTTCACCTATTACCCTGGTGTTTCTCTCTCCCCTCCCCCTCACTTTTTAAATCCAGTCCTCAGCTTTCTTTCTCCAGTCCTGCTGAAGGGTTTCAGCCCAAAACGTTGACTGCACTCTTTTCCATAGATGCTGCCTGGCCTGCTAAGTTCCTCTGGCAATTTGTGTGTGTTGCCGGCTTTTCCAGCATCTGCAGATTTTCTTTGTGAATGGATTCATTTTGTATTCCGGTAAGCGGAAGAACATTGCCATCTGCTGGAGATCAGGGGTATTTTGCAAACCTTTTGGAGCACTGAGCTGTCTTGGGATGTTCCGAAAGAAATTTGACTCTGGTTGGAAGAGGACTGGGCTAGATTTATTTACTGAACTGACAAGCTAATACAACTGCTCTTGAAAAGATGGAGTGAGGAGTGAAGCCCCGAGCACCGAAGGGCAGGATGGACAAGGAAATGTAATATATCATCAGCAGATTTCAGGATTTGGAATTAAAGTCATTACTAAAGATAACCTGGCATTGGCCATTAGGTAAAAATGGACAAAACATCACTAGGCTAATGATCACAGGACGTCCTGACGAAGGGTCTTGGCCCGAAACGTCGACTGTACTTCTTCCTATAGATGCTGCCTGGCCTGCTGCGTTCCACCAGCATTTTGTGTGTGTTGCTTTAAATGCATATTAGCTATTCCTTTTATCAACTTGGTCTTCTACGTCCAAGGGAAATCAGGCAAATTCTGTGCATCATTATCTCAGTCCTTTCTTTGTTAGTATTATTTTGGTAAATGTGCTCTGGACTTCCTCCAAGATATATTAAACCTGAAGAGAAGCAGTCAAAAATCAGTAACATTCAAATTTCTAATGATGTGGAAAGCGAAGTCCTCCAGATATAGGTTAATCAGAGCTTTACATATCAATAACATAACCTGTTTTTGCCTGCATTACAGTCCTATTGAGATAAAGAGTATCATTGCATAGAAAATCTCAGAAAATGCTATTTCTTAGATTCATCATGGATAACCTCTTGGAATCGCACATTAAATGCTATGTATCACAATCTGCCTAGCCACTTAATCACATCCGTGCGACTTTATATACAACATGATGTGTCATCAGCAAACTTTGATAAAGTTATTCCTTCATCCTCGTCTTTTGAAAATGTCATGATAACTTAAATATTTTGTTTAGACTTTTTAAAATTTTGACTTTATGCAAGAAGGCAAGGAAGGCAGTCTATCATCTGCACTATGTGTCTATGTTGATTTTGATCATTTACAGCTAATCGAAAGAATGTATCAACAAACACTGGATGAGCTCCTCCATCGAAAACTATCAGGAACTAGTACACGGTTTATAATACATTAGTAGTGGTCTAATTTACTCTGTATTTCATCTAAATACATAATTTCTTATTCAGTTAAATTGTAGTTTGTCTTTCCATGTAATTTCAGCTAACTGGGACAGCCGCTTAATTGGGCCAAAATGTACTGATCCCGATGTGCCCCAATTAACTGGAATCCACTGTATTTAAAGTGGAGGTTGATAGGTTCTTGATTAGCGAGGGTATCAAAGTTTACGGGGAGAGAACAGGAGAATGGGATTGAGAGGGAAAAATAAATCATCTCTGATCAAATGGTAGAGCAGACCTAATGGGCCAAATAGTCTCCTGTTTCTTATGGTCTTATTGTATCAATTCTGTACCTTGCTCTGAAATTGGATCATCATTAGGAGACCTCAGTCAGTGTGGATCAGTGATAACATCTCCTGTTTGCTGACAATCAACACAACATGCCTCAAGTGTGCTCTACTCTCTACATTCATGACTGTGTGGCTAAACACAGCTCAGATGCCATCTACAAATTCACAGAATTACCATTGTTGTTGGCAGAAACTCAGATGGCAACAAAGAGATAGATTGGCCAGTTGAGTAGTGTCACAACATCAATCTCACATGTAGTATCAGGAAGACTAAGGAATTGATTGCGGACTTCAGGAAAGGGATGTCGGAAGAACATACACCAGTTGTCATCGAGGAGTCGTGCAAATTTCTACAGAAATGCAGTGGAAAGCCTTCTGACTGGATGCATCACCACCTGGTACAGAGGCTCCAATGCCCAGGATGGAAAGAGGCTGAAGAAGATTGCTGTCTCAGCCAGCTCCATCAACGGCACCAACCTTCTCATTGTTGAGGATATCTTCAAGCAGTGGTACCTCAAGAAGGTAGCAGTGTCATTAAGGACCGTCACCATCAGGACGTGGCCTCTTCGCATTACTACCATCAGGGAAGAGGTACAAACCCACCGAGAAACCCACATTCAATATTTCAGAAACAGCCTCTTCTCAGCCATCAGATTTCTGAGCAGTCAATGAACACTACCCCATTATTCCTTTTTTTGCGCTGTTTACTTATTTAGTATCTATAGTAACTTTGTGTCTTTGCACTGTAAAGCTTCCACAAAACAGCACATTTCATGTCATACAGTACTGTGCAAAAGTCTTGGGCACATTTATACAACTAGGGTGGCTAAGACTTTTGCACAGTACTGCATAACATGAAATGTGCTCTTATAGAAACATAGAAAACCTACAGCACAATACAGGCCCTTCGGCCCACAAAGCTGTGCCGAACATTTCCCTACCTTAGAACGAGCTAGGCTTTACCCATAGCCCTCTATTTTTCTAAGCTCCATGTAGCCATCCAGGAGACTCTTAAAAGACCCTGTTGTTTCCACCTCCACGATTGCCGCTGGCAGCCCATTCCACGCACTCACCACTCTCTGCATAAAAAACTTACCCCGACATCTCCTCTGCACCTTCTTCCAAGCACCTTAAAACTATGCCCTCTCGTGCTAGCCATTTCAGTCCCTGGGGAAAAGCCTCTGACTATCCACATGATCAATGCCTCTCATCATCTTGTACACCTCTATCAGGTCACCTCTCAACCTACGTCGGTCCAAGGAGAAAAGGCCGAGCTCACTCAACCTTTTCTCATAATGCATGCTCCCCAATCCAGGCAACATCCTTGTAAATCTCCTCTGCACCCTTTCTATGGCTTCCACATCCTTCCTGTAGTGAGGCAAACAGAACTGAGCACAATACTCCAAGTAGGGTCTGACCAGGGTCCTATATAGCTGCAACATTACCTCTCGGCTCCTAAATTCAATTCCAAGATTGATGAAGGCCAATACACCGTACACCTTCTAAACCACAGAGTCAACCTGTGCAGCTGCTTTAAGCGCCCTATGCCCTTGGACCCCAAGATCCCTCTGATCCTCCGCACTACCAAGAGTCTTACCATTAATACTATATTCTGCCATCATATCTGACCTACCAAAATGAACCACTTCACACTTGTCTGGGTTGAACTCCTTCTGCCACTTCTCAGCCCAGTTTTGCATCCTATCAATGTCCCGCTGTAACCTATCCACAACAGTAGTACTGTGCAGCATTATTACAGTGCAAAACATAAAATTACTACAAGATAGTGATAATAAACCTGATTCTGATTACGAACTTGTATGAGGCTTAAGAAGTGAAACTACAAGAAATATGAGCGAGGGAACAGATAACTCAAAGACAAGTGAGCTTCAACAGGCATGAAAGATAGGGGAAACAGAGAGAAATTAAAGAGGATTGCACAGTGAGAGGTAGGATGCAGAGGAAAATTTGAAATTTGAGCTGGTGAAGATTTTACTTGAGAAAAGAACAAATTCTTCCAAAGTTTGACAAGATAGATATAGAGTTAATGTTTTCTCTGGCTGATGTTTCTAGAACTATATGTCTGTCATTCAACAAAACGACAAATCGCTTTACACATGTAGTGAATCTTCAGAATTTCCTACTGAAGAGGGCTGTAGTAACTCAGTGTCGAATATGTTCAAGCAGTGATTAATAGATTTTAGATATTAAAGGAATATGATTAGTGCTAGTTATATATCAACTGTGATCTTATTGAATAGTAGGACAAGCACTAAGGGCTGAATGGCCTGTTACTGTTTCTAATGTTCTTAGATAGAAGATGTGGAACAAAATGAGATGCTTGAAGGACAGTATGCCAGAGGGGAAGAGGGGCAAACCATGGTGTGATTCGATGGTGAGATCCTCATTGCCACCTTAATAGTCTGGATGAGACAAGTGATAGAAGATGCACTCAAGTTGGGAGGATATACTGAGGCAGAAATGTCTTCCCTATTGGCCACATTTCCATAAAGACCATGATGCTGATACAGTTTTACATAATGTCATAGGTAGCTTGGGCATTCTTCAATGTTGAATTAATGCTGTGAATTTTCTAATGCAAGGGAACAATTTGTGAAAGGAAAAAGTTTGAGATAACTATGATTTAAACAGTAATCTCTTCTACTTGCTAATGCCTTTGAATAGAAAAAACATTCTTCTCTGTTTTCACTCATATTCAACCTAGTAAATTCCTCATCCAAATCATTTTTAATTTCTCTTTGTCTCAGATACTCTATCGACATTGTTTGTTGTTTGACTGACGTCTCTCACTTGTGGGTCCACATTCCTGTAGCCATGATAATTCTCTTAAAATATTCAATGCTGTTCAATACCCCTCACAATCATTTCCTTTCATTTTCTTTTCACAGCTCTTCAAAGTCCAAAGCACATTTATTATCAAAGAATGTTTCAATTATATAACCTTGAGATTTGTCTGTAACCACAAAGCAAGGGAAAAAAAAGACCAACCCCAATGCACAAAGAAAGTGAAAAAACTGTAAATCATGCCTTTAATAGAAGCGAGTAATAGCATTCTGAACCAAAATGAGTCCTTAGATCTAAATCTCCGGAGCAGACCGAAGTAGGCCCAAAGCCTTGAGCTGATGCTCAACATATCAGTGGGACAAATCACCATGTAGCTCGCAGTCAGGAAGCACAGCAGCCGGGGGTGGTGTCAACGCCGTGGAGAGAGGTGAACATCGCAAGACAGCCAACGAAATCGGCGGAACTCTCACCTCCAATCCCGACACCCTGCCTTCCCTTTATTGACACTCCTTTGTTGTTTACTGTAACTCTTCTCACAGAATCTCTCCTCCTCCAAAGCAAGATATAGATTTATACAAAACTAATATGAATACGAGTCACTAAGGAGTATATAACTGCTAATTGATATTATAAACTATCTTTCCAATTGACACAAGGTTCCTTTCTCAAGATCTTTGAGACAGAATTTAAAATCTGCAGCATGGTTATTCGTTGTCTCAGTAGTGTGATGTGGAGTTTAATGTTTGAAGTAAGCAAACTAAAGATATGACAATTAACTAATGCTTTGGCAGCTTTTTTCACTTCAAATCAAAGCTTTGATGGTGGAATATATTAGCATTCCATTGATATGCATTATCTGTGCCTTTTAGGAATTGCGAGGTCACAATATGCAACCAGTCAACTCTTCCTTGACAAAGCTCCTCTTCAGTTGCTCAGCTTTTGCAAATGTTGGAAATCTAAAATAGAAACAGGAAATACTGGGGAGGAAACTCGACTTGTCAGTCAGCATCTGTGGAAGGAGACGGACTCAACTTTTCAGGTCGCCGACCTTCCCTTGGTTTGGCTGGATCATTGATCTAAAACGTTAACTCATATGCTTTCTCCACAGATGCTGCCTGACCACTTTGAGCCCTTCCAGCCGGATGAATCGAAGGTCGGCGGCCTGAAAAGTTGAGTGTCTGTCTCTTTCCAAAGATGCTGACTGACAAGTCGAATATTCTCCACATTACTTCCTGTTTCTATTGTAGAATTCCAAAATTTACAGGGTTTTTTTGTTTGCTTTTCAAAGTAATGAGAAACTTAAACCTTTAAAAATAGTTTTCCTGTTTTGACTATTTGTTCTGTAGTAGCATGATTCTGCTCATGTTCAATACTTGAGGGAATTAGCAGCTTCATGATATTTGAGAAATTGGTTGCTAAATGAAGAGATAAGGTCATGCAGCACAAGTATATTCAATCAATCTCAGCTACAAATGGAAGTTTCTAGATTCATTGCCTCTTCCCTAAGATCTCCCTAATATTGGGAAGATTAGATTAGAAATTCCTTATTAGTATTCAGCCAATAATTTTAGGTCATTTTCCAGATAATGTATTTCATAATACCACTCTAGGGAGATTCAGCTTTGTTCCTTAATTGGCAAGGTGAAGTCTTGTTATCTGTGGGTTTTTTAATCACAAGCAAAAATTCAGAGAATCTTTTCAGCAGCTGGGCATCATACTTTAAAAGTAGTTATACATGCTGGGCAGAAAACTCTTGGTACGTTTTCATCGAATTACTTAGAAATATTGCTATATAAGTGGAGAGGGGTGGAGATGTGTCTCTACCAAAGGTGTAAGGAGCACTAGCCTGCAGGTCACCCTTAGATAAGTGGTAGCACCTGCTTAGCTCCGACCTGATCAGAGTCACATGAAACCACGGCAGCAGGTGGTGGATGGTCATATGAACAGCTGGTGCTCATCTCGAGTCTTGGTTGTGCGACCACCAGCACCAAACCGATTATCTTTGAAGAGTGTTGATAATTGCTGGGGTCACACATCTTGTAAAGAGACTGCCCAGAAGAAAGCAATGGAAAACCACTTTTGTAGAAAAATTTACCAAAAGCAAACATGGTCATGAGTTCATGATCACCTACGTCATTAATGTTCAAGGATACACATTGTATCAAAAGGACAGGCAGGAAGCCAGAGAGGACGGTGTTGCTCAGTCGGTAAAAAAAATGAAATCAAATCATTACAATGAGGTGGCATAGAGTCGGAAGGTGTTGAATTGTTGTGGAAAGAGCTAAGGAACTGCAAGGGTAAACAGACCCTTATGGGAATTATATACAGACCCCAAACAGTAGTACGGATGTGACCTACAAATTACAATGGATGACAGAAGATGCATGCCAAAAGGACAATGTTACAATAGTCATGTGGGATTTCAATATGTAGGGCAGGTAGATTGGGAAAATCAGGTTTGTGCTGGATTCCAAGGGGAGGGATTTCTAGAATGCCTATGAGATGGCTTTTTAGAGCAGCTTGTGGTTGAGCCCACTGGGGGGGTTAGCTATTCTGGATTGGGGGTTGTGCAAAGAACGGAAATTGATCAAAGAGCTTAAGATAAAGGGGCAAGTGATCATAATGTGATCGAATTCGCCCTGAAATTTGAGAAGGAGAAGCTAAAGTCAGATGTATCATTATGACAGTAGAGTAAAGGGAATCACAAAGGCTTGAGAGAGGTGTTAGCCAGAATTGATTGGAAAAGAACACTGCCAGGGATGATGGCACAGCAGCAATGGCTGGTACTTCTGGAAACAATTTGGAAGGCACAGGATATTCTGTGTATTTTAGAGCACAAATTAGTGGCAAGTTGGAGGATTAGTAAGCTTTTAAATACCAAGAAAAGGCAACTAAAAAAGTCATTAAAAAGGGATAGATGGAATACGAAAGTAGACAGCCAATAATATTAAAGAGGATGCCAAAAGTTTCTTCAGATACAGTAAATAAAATGTAAACAACAGGTGAGAATGGATATCGGACCATTAGAAAATGATGTTGGTGAGGTAGTAATGGAGGACAAGAGGCAGATGAACTGAGTAAATATTTTTCATCAGTCTTCACTGTGGAAGACATTAGCAGTATGATGAAAGTTCCAGGAGTGAGGGGACATGAAGTGTTAAGTTACCATTACTCGGGAGAAGGTTCTTGGGAAACTGAAAGGTCTAAAGAAAGATAAGTTGCCTGGACTAGATGGTGTACACCCCAGGGTTCTGAAAGAGGTGGCTGAAGATACTGTGGCGGCGTTAGTAATGATCTTTCAAGAATTACTAGCCTGATCTCAGTGGTTCGGAAGATGTTGGAGTCAATCGCTAAGGATTTGGTTTCGGGGTACTTGGAGGCACATGATAAAATAGGCTGTAGTCAGCATGATTTCCTTAAAGGAAAATCTTGCCTGACAAATCTGTTGGAATTCTTTGAAGAAATTAGAAGCAGGATAGACAAAGTTCATATTGAGTACTTGGATTTTCAGAAGACATTTGACCAGATATTTAAGGCTATTTAACAACATATGAGTCTATGGTACTGCAGAAAAGATTCTAGCATGGATAAAGCAGAAGCCAAAGGGTAGGAATAAAGGGAGTCTTTTCTGGTTGGCTGCCAGTGACTAGTAGTGTTTCACAGGGGTCTGTGTTGGGACTGATTCTTTTTACATATATGTCAATGATTTGGATGATGGAATTGATGGCTTTGTTGCAAAGTTTGCACATAGGTGGATGGACAGGTAGTTTTGAGGAAGTAGAGAGGCTACAGAAGACTTAGATTAGGAGAATGGGCATTGAAATGGCAGATGGAATACAGTGTTGGAAAGTGTATGGCCATGCATTTTGGTAGAAGAAATGAAAGGGTAGACTACATTCTAAATGGCCTGACTTGGAGTACAGGTGTCCACCGGTTTACGAATGTTCATTTTACGCCACTTCGCTTTTACAAAAGACCTACATTAGTAACCTGTTTTCATATTACAAAGAGGATTTTCATTTTTATGAAAATTTTTCCCATATAAATTAACAGTTTTTCGCTTTATGCCATTTTGGCTTAAGAAAGGTTTCATAGGAAAACTCTACCTTTGTAAAGGGGGGGGAGACACCTGTATTCTGAGTAGTTTTGGGCCCATTATCTTGGCAAAGATGTGCTGAAACTGGAGAGGGTTCAAAGGAGGTTCACAAAATTTTTTTCAGGGCTGAACAGCTTGCCATATTTAGAACATTTGATGGGTCACCCTCTTTTTACTGGAATTCAGATGAATGAGTAGTGACCTAATTGAACCATATTGAATGGTAAAATGCCATGATACAATGAATGTGGAGAGGATGTTTCCTGTGGTGAGATAGTCTAAGATTAGAGGACGCAGCCTCAGAATAGAGGGGCATCTTTTTAGGATGGAGATGATGAGGAATTTCTTCAGCCAGAGTGATGAATCTGTAGCTAAAGAAATTTCTGTGCTAGTGAGAGGGGTCTTGATGAATGTGAGGACAATGCAGAACAGACTACTATGCTGGAATATTTCAATGTTGAGGAAAAGGATATGGCGGAACTTTAGAAAAACATTAGGATAGATAAGTTCACTTCCTGTAATAATCTGGGGTTGAGATTGCTGACCTTTTGGCATTGATCTTTGCATCCTCATTGGTCACAGGAGTAGTCTGAGGACACACAGTAAATTGGAAGTGGAAAATGTTACTCCTTTATTCAAGAAAGGTAATAAGGACAATCCTGGAAATTGGGGACCGGTAAGTCCTATGTGTGTGCTGGGCAAACTATTGGAGAAGATTCTTGGCGACATGATTTATGAGCATTTGGAGAAGCATAGGCTATGAGGAGAAGTCAGCATGGTTTTCTAAGGGGCACATTATGCCTCACAAGCCTTGTTTAATTCTACGAGGAAATAAAGCAAATTGATGAGGGTAGAGCAGTGGATGTGGTGTATATGGATTTTAGTAATGTAGGCTCATTCAGTAGGTGAGGAAGCATGGGATCCAAGGAAATACAGATGTATGGATTTAGAATTGGCTTGCTTGGTGCTGTTGCTCCACAGGGATCTTCTCTGGGACCTCCTCTTTGTCATTTTATAACTGGCTCATATGAGGAAGCGGAATGGTAGGTTAGTATGTTTGCAGATGATGTAAAGTTTGGTGGTGTTGGTGATAGTATAAAAGGTTGCCATAGGTTGCAATGGGATACTGATAGGGTGCAGAGCTGGGCTAAGAGGTGGCAGGAGGAGTTCAATTTGGAAAAGTGGAAAGTGATACAATTAGAAAAGTCAAGCTTGAAGGCAGAGTCCAGTGTTGATGGCATGATTCATGTGGTGTGTTGGTCTTCATTAGGCATTGGACTATGTTCATCACCCATGAGTTAATGTTGCTGCTCTGTACAACTCTTGTTAGACCACACTTAGAGTATTGTGTTCAGTTCGGGTCATCTCATTATAGGAAGAATGATCAAGTTTTAGAGAGGGAGCAGACGAGATATACCAGGAAAGGGACCAGATTAGAGAGCATGTCTTATGAGGAATGGTTGAGTGAGCTGGGGCTTGTTTCTTTGGAGTGAAGGAAAATAAGAGGTGACTTGTTAGAGGTACAAAAGATAAGAGGAATGTAGTTAGTGGACAGGCAGCATCCTTATCATAGGGTGGAAATGACTAATTTTGAGGTGATTGAAGGTAAGTACAAGGGGATGTCAGAGATAAGTCATTTTTTTACACACCAACAATGGTGGGTGCTTAGAAGGCACTTCCAGGGGTGGGAATAGAGGCCATTTGAGAGCCTCCTAGATAGGTACATGGATGAAAGAAAAATCAAGGTCTATGCGGAGGAAAGCATTAGATTGATTTTGGAGTAGTTTAGAAGGTTATCACAACATTGTGGGCCAAAGGGCCTGTACTGTGCTATTCTATCTTTCTATCTTAAAGTGTTCTGACAATTCACATAAATAATAAACTTGATGTATTTTCTGTCAGCAGTGTTCAGGAGTAATGCAATTTTAAAGAAAGGGGGGAAAAATCACACAATTTAATTAATTTACATAACAGTCTTCACAATCTGTCTCCATGACAAATTACCTAGAAAAGAGCACACACTGTAACAATTATTCCAGGTATGGATTTAGATATTATAAATCATGCATGAAATAGTTGATACATTTCTGAGCAAATGGAAAATCAAGTCTTTAATTAGTCATTCAAATATTAACACATTTGTCTTTAAAGTATAGAAATCCACTCAAGTCAGTTTGAACATCTCATACAAACAGCACATTGTCCAATCAATGTAACACACATAAAATGCTGAAGGAACTCAGCAGGTCAGGCAGTATCTATGGAATCGAATAAAGAGTCCATTTCAAGTGGAGACTGTTCATCAGGATAGTCAATATAAACCATGCAGTGAATAAACCCAACATAGCAAATGGCTCAGCAATAATTACCTCCTGAAAGATTGCCGAAAAATAAAATGAGCCAAACTTACTTCAGCAGAATGCTTGGAGATGGCCACCATTTGCTAAACAAAATGAACGAGCTATCTGGAAAATATTGCCTGAGAAATTGTTGCTTTCTGGTGCCATCTTGACCGTAAGATAGACCAAATGTCCTAATTCTGCTGCTACATCTTATGGTCTAATCATTCTTTGTTTTTTTAGGAATCCAGTTTTCAGTCCTAAAATTGCCTTTTACTAATTTGAGTCTACGCTGCAGAGCCCCATTGTTGCTATTTAATTAAAATAACTTATTCCAAGCTTACCTGGAAATATTTCAGAGTGAAAGAGAATTCTCTTTGGATTATTCTATTTTAAGCTCAATGTATGTGCGCCTTCCTGGATTGTTCAGTCCACTAATTAATTGTTATCTCTCAAACATTTACTTTTGTATATATGGGGGTGATTTACTGCTGCAGTAGGCCATCCACTTCAAGGTTTGACATGCTATGCATTCAGAGATAGTCTTTTTCACACCATTCTCTGTAAACTCTAAAGACTGTTGTGTGTGAAAATCACAGGAGGTCAGCAGTTTCGGAGATACTGGAATCACCTCATTCCATGGTCTAAGTCACTTATTCGTCCCCATTCAGATGTTTGGTCTGAACAATAACTGAATTTCCTGACTATATCTATATCCTTTTACTTATTGATCTGTTGCACATGATTGGCTGATTAGATGTTTGCGTTAACAAGCAATGTACAAGTGTACAGATGTACCCAATAAAGTGGCCACTGAGTGTATGTTTTTCCGAAAATGAGTCAACATCATGAGACAAATTCGAAAAGCAAATCTGCAAATGCTGAAAATTGGAATTAAAAGCAGAAAATGCAGGAAATAACCGGTAGATCAGGCAGCATCTGTGCAGAATCAGGCGTAATGAGTTAGTCAATACGGAGGGACGGAGAAGGAATGCAGAGAAGCTTTTACAGGACTGCTTTGAATCAATTGACTGGACCATATTCAGGGATTCATCTTCAGATTTGAATGAATATGCCACAGCCGGCAATGCCGTGCCAGGATTCAAGATTCATTTATTATCAAAGAGTGTATAAATTATACAACCATTTTTTATATATAAATTTTTTATTGAATTTTCAAATAGGTTACAGAAAGAAAAAAATTTATCAACCCTTCCCACCTCCCCTTAACCCCTCCCCCTAACATATCCCTATAGAAAAAAAAGAGAAGAAAAAAGAAAGAAAGAAAGAAAAAAGAAAGAAAGAAAGAATGCCTGGCTATTGGAAGATCCCCAGATGCTCCATGGAGTTCATAATAGCTTTAATATATATTTCTTTCTTTCTCCAAATAACCAATAATTTTATCTTTGGAGCACCTATATATTTAATCCTATCTTTTGTAAATAAGGCCACCAAATTTTCAGAAATATTTCATATTTATCTTTTAAATTATAAGTAATTTTTTCAAGTGGAATGCAGCTAAAAATTTCATTCTTCCAACGATCTATACTTAAGTATGAATCCGATTTCCAAATAACTGCAATAGCCTTTTTGGCTACCGCCAATGCAATTTTTATGAATTCTTTCTGATATTTATTCAATTTGGATTTCAATTTTATCCCTTCAATATCGCCTAGTAAAAATAATGTTGGATTATGTGGAAGTTGTATTCCAATAATTTGTTCCAGTAAAACTCTTAAATTTGTCCAAAAAGGTTGAATTTTAAAATAAGACCAAGTAGAGTGTAAAAAAGTACCAATTTCTTGATTACATCGGAAGCATTGATCAGATAAATTGGGGTTTAGTTTATTTATTTTTTGTGGTGTAATATATAATTGATGTAAAAAATTATATTGCACTAGTCTTAGCCGGACATTTGTTGTATTTTTCATACTGTCAAGACATAGTCTTGACCAATTTGTTTCTTCAATTTTAATATTCAAATCAGTCTTGACTTATGAATTCCTTGTTTAATTGCCTGCTTTTGAATCAAACTATACATACAAGAAATAATTTTTTTAATTTTTCCTTTTTGAATTAAAATTTCTATTTCATTAGTTTTCAGCAATAACATTGTTTGACCCAATTTATCTCTTAAATAAGCCCTTAATTGGAAATCCCTTCTGTTCTTCCGAATTCAATTTTGGAAGTGTTATTTGTGATAAAAACCTTTCTATCTCAACATTATCATTTTGTGATTCTGATTGATACAGTTCGGAATAAAAATTCTTAAATATTTCATTAATTTCTAAAGGTTTATAAGTAATTTTATTTACACTTGTTCTAATTGCATTTATCGTTTTAGAAGTCTGGTCTGTTTTTAACTGCCAAGCAAGAATCTTGTGTGATCTTTCACCTAGTTCGTAATATCTCTGTTTAGTTCTCATAATTGCTTTTTCTGTTCGGTATGTCTGAAGTGTATTATATTGTAACTTCTTGTTAACAAGTTGTCTTCTTTTTTCTTCTGTCATATATCTTTGAGATTCTTTTTCTGATTTTGTAATCTCTTTCTCCAATTGATCTGTTTCTACCATATATTCCTTCTTAATTTTAGAAGTATAACTTATTATCTGACCTCTCAAATATGCCTTCATTGCTTCCCATACTATAAATTTATCATCAACTGAATGTAAATTTGTATCTAAAAAAAACTGAATCTGCTTTTTCATGAAATCACAAAGATCTTGACGTTTTAATAATATTGAATTAAATCTCCATCTGTAAATCGATTCCTCTTTATCCATCATTATCATTGTCATTATCAAGGGGGAATGATCTGACAATATTCTTGCTTTATATTCCATATTTTTCACTCTGACTTCAATATTCATTGATAATAGAAAAAAATCTATCCTTGAATAAGTTTTATGTCTATTTGAATAAAATGAATAATCTCTTTCTTTTGGATTAATTCTTCTCCATATATCAATCAAATTTAAATCTTTCATCAATGATAAAGTTAATTTTGCAACTTTTGATTCTGTAACAACCTTTGTTGATCTATCTAAAACTGGGTCTAAACAAAAATTAAAATCTCCACCTATTAATATTTTGTCATATGCGTCAGCCAAATTCAAAAAGGCCTCTTGTATAAATTTTACATCATTTTCATTTGGTGCATAAATATTCATAAGAGTCCATAGTTCTGAAAAAATTTGACAATGTATTACATATCTCCCCGCAGAATCAATTAATACATTTTGTATTTTAATTGGTAAAGTTTTATTAACCAAAATTGCAACTCCCCTTGCCTTTGAGTTAAATGAAGCTGCAATAACATTTCCGACCCAATCTCTCTCTAATTTCTGATGTTCTATCTCTGTTAAGTGTGTTTCTAGTTAAAAAGCTATATCTATTTTCATTTTCTTAATATATGTTAAAATTATTCTTCTTTTCACCGGTCCATTAAGCCCATTAACATTAAAACTTTAAAAATTCAGTAAATTAGTCATTATTTTTAACAGGGTTACTCCAATCTAAAATAATACCTAATCTTTCAACTTTCATAGTACCTTGGGGAATCTTTTTAAAATTCTTCATGTTGCTATGTGTCTCCCCACTGATCGTCCAGGCAAAGAAAGAAAGATAAAAGAAAACTAGATTATAAAGAAAAAAAATAACAAAATATCCCCCTACTAACGTTGTGAATGAAAAAAAAACATTACCCCCCTCTGTTGTACGGGTCATGGCAATCACTATGATTACACACGTGAATCCTGTAGCAAATGATCCGAAGTTCCCCCAGCTCCCCCGTAACATAAAAAAGTATATATAAGAGAAGAAAAAAATAATATCACTACTCTCGATTAATATTTCTCAAATTTTAACCTTTCTCCCCCTGTATCATATAATTAAGAATATATTTAAATATTCTTCTGTCCTTAAACATCCATCAGTTCCATTCACTGTCCCTATCTTCATCTTTAATCAGTTTCACTTTTAAATCTTTGACTGTAATTAGCGAATATTTGGGAGTTCTTGTGCGAATTCTTCTGCATCCCGATAATCAGTAAAAAATCTTCTTTTTCCATCATCCAAAAAAATTATCAGGGTTGCCAGGTGGCGCAATATAAATTTATAGCCTTTTTCCCCATAAAACTTTTTTTGCTGGGTTAAATTCCTTCTTTCTCTTCAAAAGGTCATAACTTATACAGGATAGAAAAGAACTGTTTTCCCTTCTATCATCAATGGCTCGTTTCTCTTTCTGGCACGTTGGGCAGCCGCCTTCAGGATCTTTTCTTTATCTTGATATCTTAAGCTTTTATCAAAATTGATCGTGGGTTTTGATCAACTTGAGGTCTTGGTCTTAAGGCTCTGTGAGCCCTTTCAATTTCAATTAACTGGGTTCCTTCTTCCATTTCCAAAATTTCCGGGATCCATTTTTGAAAAGAAATTATTGGATCCTCTCCCTCTATACCTTCTTTAAGTCCAACAATCTTAATATTGTTTCGTCTGCTAAAATTTTCAAGCACATCCACTTTTTCCAACAACTGTTTTCTTTCTGATGTCCAGGCAGAAATATTATCTTCCATTTTATTCACTCTATCAATGGTGTCTCCCATTGTTTCTTCCAAGTTTTTAATTTTCTTGTCCATTTTGTCCAGTCTTTTCATCATTTTATCAAACATAATCTTCATATTTTTTATATCTTTTTATTACTTTTAATGCTTTTAATTCATGCATTATTTGCACCAAAGTTTTTCTTATGTCTCCATCACCTCCAACCTCTTCCTGTTGCTCTTCTTTATTTGCCTCTTCATCTTCATCTGATTTATCCAGAGAATCTGATTCCACCTCATCTTCACTTTCACTTTCAGTTCCGATCATAGCTGGGATTTGTAGTTTGGGTTGCTCATGTTTGCGCATGCCCTTTCCTTCACGCATGCGCAATTCCTGTTGCTCTTTTTTTTGGAAACGGTTGATGGTGCCGCAGTTTCCTGTTCTGTATCGCCAGAGGTAAAATGCACTTGAGCCCGAGGCTCTTTCATAGTGACCGGCCTTGATTCTTTTCCAACTTGTGATGTCTTCAAAGTAGTAGTTTTCTTCTGCTTCTGTTTAGGAGGAATATCTTAAGACAATCCTGAATAGTTTATAAGTAGTTTTAAAAAAGTATTTACTAACTTTTCTTCACTTAAATGTTATTTTACTGGTTGTTTATGGGAGAGCTGGATTTCCACGTCTTGATCCTACGTCATCACATGACGTCCCCCCAAATTATACAACCTTGAGATTTGCTTGCTCACAGGTGGCCACAAACCAAGAAACCTGAAAGAACACAATTAAAGAAAAAAAGAATAAAAATAAAAAGACCAGTACTCGATGCAGAAGAGAAGAAAATACAAATCATGCAAGTAATTGAAGCAAACAACAACATTCCGAACCAAAATTGAGTACTCAGATCCAAACCTCAGAGCAGCCTAGAGTAGGCCCAAAGCCTCGCTTATCAGTTTATCATATTAGTGGGCACAGAGCACAGCAGCCAGGGCAGTCTTCACAGCCTCAGCGCCATGGAGATGACCATCATGGAGAACAAGTGAAATTGGCTCTCATCCTGACTGACACCCTGTCTTTTCAGTCTATCTGGGCCAGCGTTTAAATTGACATAATGGCGGAACAAAGGCTTCATGCCCTGGAAAAAGGAGTGAAGATCATGGAGAGTGAGCAAAATCGGCTCTCATCTCCAATCTGCAGCAGCGTTTATTTTGACTAAACCTCGAACTAAGACCAAGGCACTGCTGCTGCAAAAAGGCTCCAGGCCTAGACCACGCCACCCAACGACTTGCTGCAGGCCCAGATTTCACCACCCAGCCAGTCACTCCAGGCCCAGATTTCATTACTCATCCTGAAGCCACTCTCAAGCTCTTCAGATCAGCTCCACACCCAGAGCTTTCCAACCTCACACATGAGCCAGTTGAACGAACATTGGAACTTCTCTGCTCGGGCCTCGACTTCTGTTTTCGGCACCCAGGGTGATCCAACCTTGCTCTCGGGCCAGCTATATGGGCACTGGAACTCCTCTTGCAAAGATTCTGCAACACACCATCTTGGCTCATCCCCTGAACTCCACTCGCCCTTGCTCACCTTTTCACTGTGTGTGACAGTAATTTAACACAATTTACCATCAAAAAGGTGTTTTAGTGACGTATTTAGTTGGATTTCGTAGATTTTTGACCACCAAAAGGCTGCTGCGCATATTTGGTAGTGCCATCTTAACTGGAAGGCCTAAATGGACAAGTGTGAGTTTTTCAGAATATATAAATTCTTCAAAACCAGGAGATTCAAGGTGAGGAATCCAGAACCCTGCAAGAAGTCTGGGGCATCTGAGAGTACACACAGCAGTCCTCATTGAGGGGCCAGCAGAGGAAAGGGTGAGCAGCTACAAGTTCCTGCATGTCAACATCTCTGCAGATGTATCCTGGACCCAACACATTGATGTAATAAAAAAGATACTCCAGGGGCTCTACTTGGACCATAAGACCATAAGGTATAGGAGGGAATTGGGCCATTTGGCCCATTGAGCTTGCTTCCCCATTTCATGATAGCTGATTCATTTCCCATTCGCCTTCTCCCCCTAACCTTTTATGCCCTGATTAATCTAGAACCTCATCCTCCACAGCTGTCCGGCTGTCTGTAACAATGAATTTCACAGACTCACCACCTTCTCTGGCTAAAGATATTTTTCCTCATGTTTCCTATGCTGGGGGGAGTCCAGGATCAGAGGCCACAATCTCCGAATAGAGGGGCGTCCATTTAGAACAGATATCCCTCCATTTTGAGGTTGTGCCCTCTGATCCTTGGCTCCCCCTGCATAGGAAACATCCTTCAGCACAGCCACTCTGTCTAGAATGTTTAACATTCAATAAGCTTCAATGAGATCCTCCCTCATTCTTCTGAGTTCCAGCGAATACAGTCCCAGAGCCATCAATCACTCCTCATATGATAACCTTTTCAGTGTCGGAATCATTCTCATGAATCTCCTCTGAACCCTCTCCAATGTCAGCACATCCTTTCTTAAATAAGGGGCCCAAAATGCTCACAATACAGCAAGTGTGGCTTCATCAGTGTTTTATAAAGCCTCAGCATTACATCCTTACATTTATATTCTGGTCCTCTCAAAATTAATGCATTTGCCTTCCTCACCACTGACTCAATCTGCAAATTAACCTTTTTGGGATTTCTGCATAAGGACTCTTAACTTCCTTTGAGCATTAGATTTTTGATTTTTCTCCCTGTCTAACAAATAAACTATCCTCTTATTCCTTCTACCAAAGTGCATGACCATGTACTTCCCGGCAATGTATTCCATCTGCCATTTCTTTGCCCATTCTCCTAATTTGTCTAAATCCTTCTGCAGCCTCCCTGTTTTCTCAACATTACCTACCCCTCCACCTATGTCTATATCATCTCCAAACTTGGCCACAAAGCCATCAAATCCGTCATCCAAATCATTGACACACCAGGTAAAAAGAAGCGATCCTATCACTGACCATTGCAGGACACCAGCTGCCAATCAGAGAAGCCTCCCTTTATTCCCAATCTTTGCTTCCTGCCAATGCATTATCCGTTAGTATCTTTCCTGTAATAACGTGGGCTCTTATCTTGTTAAGAAACCTCATGTATAGCATCTTTTCAAAGGCCTTCTGAAAATCCAAATACACAACATTCACTAATTCTCCTTTGTCTATCTTGCTTGTTACTTCCTCAAAGAATTCCAACAGATTTGTCAGGCAAGATTTTCCCTTAAGGAAACCATGCCGACTTGGGCCTATTTTAGCATGTGCCTCCATGTACCCCGAAACTACATGCTTAACTAGAAATTCCAACATCTTCCCAACCACTGAGGTCAGACTAACTGGCCTATAATTTCTTTACTTCTACTTCCCTTCCTCCCTACTGAAGGGACATTTGCAATTTTCCAGTTTTCTGGAACCGTGCTGTTAATAATGCCTCCACAATCTCTTCATCTGCCTCTTTCAGAATCCTGCAGTGTAATCCATTTGGTCCAGGTCACTTACCTACCTTGGGACCTTTCAGTTTCCCAAGCACCTTTTCCCTAATACTAGCAACTTCACTCGCTTTTTCCCCTAACTCTCCAGAACTTCCAGAATACTGCTAGTGTTTTACACAGTGAAGACAGATGCAAAATACTTCTACAGTTCATATGTAATCTCCTTGTCCCCATTACTATCTCTCCAGAGTCATTTTCCAATATCTACTCTTGCCTCTCTTTTACTTTTGATTTACCTGATAAAACTTTTGGTATCCTCTTTGATGTTGTTGGCTAGCTTACCTTCCTGTTTCATCTCCCACCCCCCCCCATGGCTTTTTCACTTGCCTTCTGTAGGTCATTACAACTTTGAGGAGATTTGATATGTCATCAAAGATTGTGACAAATTTCTACAGCTAAGAACTTGTTGACTGCTTGCTTTACCGCTTACTCTTAAGGCTCCATGCACAGGATCATAAGAGGCTGTGAAGGGTTGCACACTCAGCCAGTTCCATCAGGTGTACAACCCTCCTGAGGATATCTTCAAGAGTTGTGTAGATGCTGTCCATTTATAAGGATCCTCTCCTTTCGAGAGATACCCTCTTCTCATTACCATGATAATGAGAAGAGGTATAGGAGCCTGAAGACACACGCCCAACAATACAGACTCAGCTTCTTCTCCTCTACCATCAGATTTCTGAACAGCCCATGAACAATACCTCATTATTTCTTAAAAATTGCAACAATAAATCATTGTGCAGAAATTATGTCTTTGCACTGCATTACTTCCACAAAACAACAAAATTTAGATCATCTTCGTAAATCAGTGAAAACAAACCTGATTCTAATTCTGAAAACAGGCAGCCTGCTCCATTCAGCTCACTCTACCACTTTACCTTAACCTCTGACTTTATTTCCATTAATAATTAATTGATTATTAACACTAATTAATCCATTTCCATTCTGAGTCACTTTAATGACTTGGCCTTTATCACTTGACAGTAATCCCATCACCAAACCCATTGTTAGGTGGATTAAACGGATTTGGCAATTTAATCAGTCACTAACTGTTGCTTTTTCCATGAGATATTTTGGCTTTTGACTAATTGATCAATATTATTTCTGTTTGTTTTCATCTACCCGAATTAAACACATACGGAGATGATTATTGGAGGAATGGCAGAGCAGACTCAATGGGCCAAATGGCCTAATTCTGCTCCTATATCTTATGGTTTTATAATTACATTTAAGCCCATTTTGAAAAAGGTTTATGTCTAGCTAATGGAAAAAAAGTAAAATTAGGTACTTTTTTGATATTAAATGGAAATAAATGATTGATGGAGAATGAGCAACCTGGGCTAAATTAGATTTACGTATGATGCAAGTGAAGCATGCCCTGCGTGCTCTCCCTACTTTAAAAATGTGATGTCAGTGGAGGCTGTTGTGAAAATTCAAGGATTGCAGTCAAGAACTCTTCCCTCTGCGTTTGAATGGAATATGAGCCAAGGCATTGAGTCATTTCATTGAGAGAAAGGTTACTGCAAAGACTGTTTTATTGCAGAATAAGTGTTGCCACATATTCCGGCACTAACATAACATGACCTCATTTTCAATGTGAAACCAACATTCAGCAAGCAATGACAACAAAACAAAGCCCCTTTCAAACCCTCCCCTACCCACACTAGCGAACTAACCCAGGCACATCCTCAGATTGCGTTGTTTGTTAATGTATACAAAGCATTTCACAATATATTTCAATGTACATGTGATTAATAAATATTCATAATATACAGAAAACCAAGACACACAGCATATCCACAGAGCAAAATGTAACACAAGGAGGATAATCTTAAGAGTCTATTGAAAGAAGTAGAATGACTGATAACAGTAACCAGGAGAAACGCAGATAATGACAGCTTGATTTGTCTCCTGCTGTAGTTAGATAATTAAAGACCTTCTCAACCTGAATCTAGAAACCTGTAGCTGACCTCCTGAGCAAACATCAGCCATCCCATATTTGTTGGCTTTGCTGTGCTTTCTTCCTGATATTGGATAGGAGATCTTTCATCCTTGTAGGCCGTCTCATCATCCCCTCTGATCAGGCCAATCACCATGGTGTCAGCTGCGAACTTGGTTATAGAGTTAGAACCATGTACAGGAACGCAGTCATAGGTGAAGAGGGAGTACAGAAGAGGGCTCAGCACACAGCCTTGAGGCACGCCGGTGTTCAGGGTGAGAGTGGAGGAGGAGAGGTTGTTTAACTTATGTTATGTACCCCGTAACTGGGTCACTTACCAGCAAAGATAGAGAGGTCCGTTGAAGTCTGATGGTACTATTTTTAACAGTATTTATTGATAAAAATACACAAAAATAATATCAATGCAAACATACAGATAATATACGTCATCAATACTAAATCTAAAAGCGTGGGTATAATAATAATCAATAAGAAATAGCTCTATCGTTGTCTAGGGGATAATGTATTGTCCGATGAAAATATAAAAGTCACTTTAGTTCATTCAGGCTGCAGCCTTTGGTTGGAGTCAAGAGAGAGAGATTTTGGAACTTGCCAGTTTCCTTTTTTATGATGTCGATCCTTCGAAATGTCGTTGGTGTCTTTTTCCTTTTAGCTAAGCCATTCTTCCGTGGTCAGTCCCGCCAATCCCAGGCAATGGGAAAGGACGCACGTGGGCCCCACCGGCTGTCGCTATTAAACGCTGTCACGGGATTTCTAGCGTTTCTCCTGGTGCGTCTGAAGGGGTTGTTCCCCAGACCCTCTTTTATCCTTACTCACAGAGTCTCAGATGTCAATCAGGTTGGGATGGTGCAATCCCTCAACCAGCCCACTCTGGTCATCCCCTGAGGGCTTCAATGAATAGTACAGTACTCAATACACAATTCCGTCTCCCAGAGACAATGGCCATTATCCATGGCTTTGTATCGCGGAGGCCAGGACACATTCCAAACGTCTCTCTCTCATTTCCTGGGTCACCAGACCCGAATTAATAGCGATCTTGCGATTCTCGAAAAGGAGGGGGCTACTTTGTACCCTTCAGCCCCTCAGAGTTGTGGCACTTTCGTAACACCCCCTTTCTTCAAAGCGTTTTTACCAGCGGTGAAAACGAAGTAGTACAGAGTCTTACAGGATTTTGGAATCTAACACAATACAAAAGTTTTTTTTCTACAGAGTAATACAGTTATACATTCAATTCAGCATCTAAACAGTTAACGATTACATTGTCACTTCCTTTAATATCTTAACATCCTGTACCTTATTAAAGTCTTGTAGCATCAGAGTCCAATTTAATAACCACCTATTTTTTTTATTTTCTTTCCTTCAGCAAACAAAACTAAAGAGTTGTGATCTTAGCTTACGTGTATACTACAAAAGTTCATGCAAATACTAATCTTTATGTTACTTTCAAACTTAACAGTCAAGCTTCCATGGGGGTTGTCTTGATTATTCACATGCTTTGTCGATATCCCTTAAAACCGGCTTCTGCTATTTAAAAATGGCATCCCATTAACCCTCGCCTCTTTTCCAGTTAATTCCCACGTGGTGAGCTGGTGCACCCTGGCAAAATAGGCTTTTGCCCGCTCCTTTCATAGGAGTTATTTTATCAACAATGTGTTCCAAACTTAGACCATTTTCCGAATTTCCACACAATTCTTTCTCTTCAGGACCCTTCAGGCTATTAGTTCTCAATGCCAGCGATCCCTCTTTGTTCAAACAGCATTTCGAATTCTGCGGTTTCACACCACACTCCGGAATAACAATAGCGTGTGGGGCCCCTTTACCGTCCAACTCAATCTGTAATGGATCCACAGGTGCTGCGGTACCAAGCCTTTGTCCCTGTAGCCTGGTGGCTGCTTCTAATATCAATTCAGACTTTAAACTTTCTTCATTCGATTTGGGAACTACACTTTTCCCTTTTCCTTCAATAATAATATTCACCTCACCACCTTTTATCTCTTCACTAACTTTTAACGCACCTTCGAGCACAAACAACTGGGAACTCTCACTTCCCACTATTACCGAGGTTAACCCTTTCTTCACTGAACCAAGTCCATCTGACCCACAAGGACTGCATTCCTTTTCAACTGAATCAAATACCTCAGACTTTTTCTGAGCTCCATTACTAGGTTCAGTACCACGTGCATCCACATCTTGGACACGCTCAAACGGGACATTTGCCTCTTCCAGGCTTTCAATACCCGTACCCTTTTCAAATTCCAAATTCCCTTGATCCTCCCAGCTACTCTCTGGGCAACTCCCTTCCAGAGTAAACTCAACCCTGCGGGCTGAAACAACCTCATCTGCCAACCCAGCAGACTTCTTCAAAGTAATGGCATCCTTTTCATCTAGGACTGCCCTCATTTCATTATCGGGAACACCTTTAGAATTTTCAACTTCTTCAAACAGTTCTGCCAAACCAGACAGATCATCCATGTCCAACTCTAGACCTTTTAACAGCCTTAGCTGTTTCTCATCTTTATTTCGTGCCTCTACAACTTTTCTCCTCGCTAAGGGTAGATCTACCTCCTCTCCCTTACTCTCTTTCACTTTACTACTCTTCGTTTTACCACCCTCTAAACCCTCGTGGTACAGGGTCGGTAAAAACATCTCGGCCAAATCGATACAGGCCGGATTTAAACTGCTCTCTGTCTCAGCTGCCTTTCTCGACATGCTGCGAGTGATCGCGCATGCGGGATAGATCTTGGAATCTAGGGGCGGGACCTCCACCGGCTGTCTCGTCAGCTTCATTGCTGACCAAACCTTACCACTGGCTAAATCATTACCCAGAAGGACGTCCGCATCAGTTCTCGGGAATTCTGATCGCACCCCCATTTCAACTGGTCCAGATACCAGCTCACAATTCATAATGATCCTATGCAAGGGCACCGTTTCTGTCCCTTTTCCTATTCCTTTCAAAGCTACCATTCCCGTCTTGCGACCAAAATCCAGTACCTTACTGCTAATCAATGACAGTTCAGCTCCCGTGTCTCTCTAGATCCGCACGGGAACTGGTGGGTCTCCCTTTCTCACAGACACGGTTCCGTTTGACATACAAGTCTCAGACCCTACTCGTACTCTGTCTACCCGGGGCTCTCTTGTCGATTTACTGATCACCACGGCACATCCGATAGGGACTGCTGCTTTCCCTTTTCCTGTCTCCTTCCTCGGAGCAAAGCACCTAGATGCAATATGTCCCCCCTTTCCACAATTAAAACAGGTCAAGCCCGGAAATCTCTGGCCGTCTTGCCTTTCCCCCTCAATCTTACCACTAGCTCCCGGCGGGACCTCTGCCTCAGCTGGTGGGCTTTCTCTATCGTTCCCACAGTCTCTCTGGTAACTTTTATTTGAGGAAAACTTTGTCTTGTGGGTTAGGGCATATTCATCTGAGAACCTAGCAAATTCAGAGATGGACTTATTCAGCTTCTCATTCAAATACATCCGGATATCCTCTGAAACACAACCTTTAAAGTCCTCAATCATAATTAACTCCCTGAGACACCAAAAATCCTCTTCCACTGTTTCTGCTGTACACCAACGATCCAAGAGCACACCCTTCTCATAGGCAAACTCGGTATACGTCTGATTCCACCCTTTCTTTAAATTTCTGAACTTTTGTCTATACGCTTCAGGTACCAATTCGTAGGTCCGGAGAATGGCCTCTTTTACTTTGTCATAACTCTCCTCCTCTTCCTCCTCTATGGACAGCGCCGCATATGCCCGTTGTGCCTTCCCTTTTAACACACTTTGTAACAACGCCACCCATTGCTCTTTGGGCCACTTCTGATTCACTGCCACCTTTTCAAAAAGCAAGAAATAACTATCAACATCCATCTCCTCAAACGGAGATACTAACCTCAACTCCCGACTAACATTAAACCGCTCCTCTCAGTCTGAACCTTGAGCTCTTCGCTCTTGCCTTAACTTCTCCATATCCAAGTCATGTTGCCTCTGTTTCTCTGCCTCCCTCTCCTTCTCGGCTCTTTCCCTCTCTTTTTCAGCTGCTTCCAGCTGTTTTAACTGCATTTCATGCTCTCTTTGTTTCTCAGCTCTGTCCTGCTCTAACTCCTTTAGCTGGAGTGCATGCTTCCACTGCTTTTCGGCTCTTTGCTGCTCTTTTTCCTTTTCAGCTGCTTCCAGCTGTTTTAACTTAATTTCATGTTCCAGCCTTAATTTCTCCAACTCTAACTGAGCTGTCCCACTAGCTGGTGCCTTTTCAGGGATATTTTCCAATACTTCTGCTGAAAACACATTCTTCATAATATAATACTGAGTTATGGCCCTCCGCACCTCCCGCTTTTTCATCGACAACCTCACCTCTGCGAGGTTTAGTCCTTTCACAATATTTATTAATTCTGACTTGGTGGCCGCCTCTAGCACCTCCAGAGTTGGGTTTTCTATAAATTCATCCACGTCCATCTTTGCTGGTTTCCCCGTCTGGCTACCCGTGCAACCAGATCCAAGTTTGGACTTACAAGCCCGATTCACTGGCTCCCCAATTTGGTATCAAATCCCGAGACGAGAACCCCAAGTTGTTACGTACCCCGTAACTGGGTCACTTACCAGCAAAGATAGAGAGGTCTGTTGAAGTCTGATGGTACTATTTTTAACAGTATTTATTGATAAAAATACACAAAAATAATATCAATGCAAACATACAGATAATATACTTCGTCAATACTAAATCTAAAAGCGCGGGTATAATAATAATCAATAAGAAATAGCTCTGTCGTTTGTCTAGGGGATAATGTATTGTCCGATGGAAATATAAAAGTCACTCTAGTTCATTCAGGCTGCAGCCTTTGGTTGGAGTTAAGAGAGAGAGATTTTGGAACTTGCCAGTTTCCTTTTTTATGATGTCGATCCTTCGAAATGTCGTTGGTGTCCTTTTCCTTTTAGCTAAACCGTCTTCCGTGGTCAGTCCCGCCAATCCCAGGCAACGGGAAAGGACGCACGCGGGCCCCACCGGCTGTCGCTATTAAACGCTGTCACGGGATTTCTAGCGTTTCTCCTGGTGCGTCTGAAGGGGTTGTTCCCCAGACCCTCTTTTATCCTTACTCACGGGGTCTCAGATGTCAATCAGGTTGGGATGGAGCCATTCCCCAACCAGTCCACTTTGGTCATTCCCTGAGGGCTTCAATGAATAGTACAGTACTCAATACACAATTCCGTCTCCCAGAGATAATGGCCATTATCCGTGGCTTTGTATCGCGGAGGCCAGGACACATTCCAAACGTCTCTCTCTCATTTCCTGGGTCCCCAGACCCGAATTAATAGCGATCTTGCGATTCTCAAAAAGGAGGGGGCTACTTTGTACCCTTCGGCCCCTCAGAGTTGTGGCACTTTTGTAACACTTAACAGATTGGGGTCTTAGTCAGAAAGACCAAGGTCCAATTGCAGAGGGATGAGTTGATACCAAGCTGGTGAAGTTTGGCAATCAGCTCGGAGGGGATCACAGTATTGAGTGCCGAACTAAGGTCAATGAACAGCATTCTGACGTAAGAGTTGGGGCTGTCCAGGTGGGTCAGGGCAGAGTGAAGTGCAGTGGAGATGGCATCCTCTGTTGACCTGTTGGTGCGACAGGCAAATTGATGGGGGTCCAGGGTAGTGGGCAGACAGGATTTCAGATGTGATAGAACCAGTCTCTCAAAGCACTTTGCAATGATGGGGGTGAGTGCAACTGGGCAGAAGTCATTCAGGCCTGTGGCAGTGGAATGAAAGGTGAAAAGTTTGAGAGATGAGCAGGGCAGGAACCTTTTTTAAGCAGAGCCGGGTACAGGCTGGCAGGGTAATGGTGGAAGTAGGATACCACAGTGGTGTTTAAGAGGGTCTTAGATGAACAAATAAAATGCAGTGAATGAAGGGATATAGAAGAGATTGTGTGTTGGTCCAGACATTGTGGATTGCAGGGCCTGCTGCTTTGTTCTAAGTTTTACATGTTTCATCAGAAGAGCCAGAGAATTTAAAATTAGATCATGAATCATTAACATTTGGGATACAAAGCTGGTATCAAGTATGATGAATACTTGAATAGCTGGTATGATGAATCTACTGGATTGTCATAAAAATCCAAGTGTTGTGCTCGCCTATCCCAAAAGCAGAAATCTGTCGTCATTGTCTGGACAGGCTGTTTAGCTGTTAACTTTCCACAGAAATTTCCAGCCAAGTCAATCAGTTCAAGGGCAATAAAGAAAGGAAATAAACATACCAGTGATAATAACAATCCATGAATAAGGAAAAATATATAAATCAATCTTTTTCGTCAGATAAAATAGAGCAAATATTGTTCAAAGCTATAATTTGTAATAATGTTGAATTGGTCTATATATAACAGTGGATGAAGTATGCTCATCTGGCTTTATTTTTGCTTTGATTATGTATTTTCTTTATCCACTCTATCAGTAGTTCCTGATATGCATCACTGAAAATAATCCATTGAGGAATTCTTCTGAAACAAATGGCCTGAAAAATGAATGAGTTATTTATTAGATGATCTGATTTGTAGTGGATACTATAAGTTTCTATTTCACACTCTTGAAACGATTACCACTGATCCATAAATAAATCTGAAAACAAGATGAACTCGCATTGGATGTGATTACCTGTATTTCATGTATCAGACCGCCACTGCATCGATCCCCAAGCAGGACACAGTTCAATGATTCTCTTGCAAATTGTTCAGCGCTCTGAATCATCAATCCAGGATCAGATTGTGACATTTGACTAGCCACACCGTAGGGCATTAAACACTGAAAAACAGATAATAAAAAGGATCACCCATTTTCAGAGTATTACCATGCTCCAGCAATCCAGGCACGAGCCTAACCTTCTGTGCTGTCTGTGTGCAGCTTGAACATCTTCTCTGTGACAGTGTCAGTTTCCCCCAGGTGTCCCAGTTTCCTCCTTGGTAAGTTAATTGACCAGTTAAATTACCCCTAGAGTGTAGATGAGTGCTAGAATCTGGGGGCAGTTTGGAGGTGCAGTGTTAATGCAGATGTTTCGAGAAAAAACATTAGGAGGGATACTGATAAATTAGTGCACACTAGTCAGTATGAACTAAGTGAACCAATGGACCTGTTTCTGCTTTGTATCTCTCTTTATGACTTTAAGATTTGAGACTCAAAATTAGAGTGAGACTTCAAATTAATTACGAGGAAATGTATATCTCCATCAAAAAATGGGCGCAGAAGAAATTCCTAATTCTCAATGCATGGACTTGAACCTTGCTTAACCTTGGGCACCTGATATCTAATTGTTATCTTCGAACAGCCTGCTTGGCAAGAGGCTTGAAGATTGGGGACATATTGTAGCAAATTCTCAAAGGGAACAAAAAGTTGGAGACATCTGGGAGAGGAGATGATTATGAGGGGCGGGTAGAAGTTAAGGTCACAATGGGAAAGTGGGTTCGTTGTGGGGGGGGTTGAGGTGGTTTAGCAGAAATGAGTCTTATTAAGCTTTGGTCCCACTGTTTCATGCAGGACACTGCATGAGAAATATTGCTGCCCTTGCAGGCTTTACATGCAGCTCAGTATTTTCAGCATTATTATATATTTGGATGGGATCTGCCATGATTTTTATATTTCATGTGGATTAGGTTTTCCTTAATGCAATCGGCTTCAATACAATCTTCCTCAAGGCAAAGTAACTGCTCTATAGATCAACAAATGTAAAATATTTCCGATGCAGGGAATCTAAAATAAATAAGAAAATATTGAAAACACACAGCAGGCCAGACAGTGCAAATGGAGAGAGATGCACAGTGGGCATTTCAAATGTATGTCCTGTCATCAAACTGACAAAACTTCTCTTTGCCTCTCTTCCATTTTTCTGGAAGTTGAATCTTCTTTTATCTCTATCTTTTTCTCATTTCTAATGAAAGGTGTTACGAATGTGCCACAGCTCTGAGGGGCCAAAGGGTGCGGGGTAGTCCCCTTCTTTGTGAGAATCGCAAGATCACTATTAAGTCAGTTCAAGGGACACAGGAAATGAGAGAAAGACATGCAGAATCCACAAAAGGGTTGGAATGTGTCCTGGCCTCCGAAAGGCGGACCCATTGATACCGGCTATTGTCTCTTGGAGACGGACTTGTGTATTGCATCCTGTACGATGCAATCAAAGCCCCAGGCAATGAACCAAGGAGGAGGTTGGTGGAGGGATTGCATCATCCCAACCTGATTGACACCTGAGACCCTGTGAGTCAGGATAAAAAGAGGGTCTGTGGGAACAGCCCCTCAGATGCACCAGAAGAAACGCTAGCGATCCCGTAATAGCGAAAGCCGGTGGAAGGCCACGTGCGTCCGCTTCCATTTGCCCGGAATAGGTGACCTTTGCCACAGAAAAACGGTTTTTAGCTAACAACGGGGAACTCAACTCCCAACGACTCTCGAAGGATTGACATCATAAAAGGAATGGGCAAGTTTTAACCCGTCTCTCTCTCCAACCAAAGGCTGCAGCCTACAGCTTGACTGAACTAAAGTGACTTTTATATTTCCATCGGACAATACATTATCCCCTAGACAATGATAGAGCTATTTCTTATTGATTATTATTATACCCGAGCTTTTAGATTTAGTATTGATGACGTATATTATCTGTGTGTTTGCATTGATAATATTTTTGTGTATTTCTATCAATAAATACTGTTAAAAATAGTACCATCAGACTTCAACGGACCTCTCTACCTTTGCTGGTAAAGTGACCCAGTTACGGGGTACGTAACAAAGGTCACTACGCTACAATGTAAGCTCTTTTTTTCTATCTATAGTTGCTATCTGTTCAGTTGAGTATTTCCAAAATGTAATAGAGTCATAACGTTATGCGGCAAGAAAATAGACCCTTTGGTCTAACTTGCTCATGTCAAGCAAGATGTCTATCTGAACTAGTCCCATTCCCCCACAATTCACCCATAACCCTCTTAACCCTGTCTATCCATGTCTTTTAAACATTGTAATTATACACCTTCCCTGCACCTCCTACTTCCTGAAATTACCACACAGATCTCTTCAAAATCTCACCTGAAACTTATGGTCTCTTGTTTTAGATTCCTCCTTCTCTAGGAAAGAGAGTGTAAACCTACACAAGTCATTATTTTATAATGTGAAACATAACTCAATATTTTTATTGTCCTATTAATGATTTGACCTCTCCTTTAGCTAGTATCAGGAGACCACCAGAATACTACACATTACTTCAGAGGCATTCCTGGGCAACGTACTGTACTTCACTGGTTCTGCACACATGATAAAGAGGAGCAGGCGGAGAGCATGTCTGATCAAATCTTGATCTCAACACAACCTTCTTGCTCTCTTTTCCCATACCCTTTGAATCCCTTGTAGTTCAAATATCTGTCAATCTTCTCTTCTGGTAAGAGGCAGTGCACACGGCCACAGTGGCCTCTTGGAGGCCAACCAAAGGTGTATTTTTTTTTAATGTCTTGTTTACAATTGCAAGACAATGCTGGACTCCAAGAACTTCAGGTACTCCAGGTCTATCCCATCAGTGAGCTGCCCGTTGGGGAAGAAGATAAACCAGGTGAAGATCGTGCTGCTGCTTGCTACAGGAAGGTATCGAAGACATTGGAATTAGAGGGCGAAGACGGCGTGCAGTATAACCATAGGTGGTAGTTTTAGGCGTTTTTCTCTTGTGATTGCAATACCCTATTGGACATAGATAATGTAAGATACCACAGGCCTGTTTCCCTTGTTCGGTGGCACGATAGACAGCAGGTGAACTGTCTGACCTGATATTTAACTGGGACTGGGCCTCAAGCTGCGGTCTTGTCTGCTACTGCAGTGCAGGAGAGGAGACACAGGAGGCAGCGTAGTGTGGTGACTACGCTCAGTTGGAGGATGGCCTCTCTCATTGGTGCTGCCCTCCAGTGCTCGATCGGTGGATTACAAGCATGTGTTTGTCTACAGACTGCCGAGAACTGCACTATCAATTTGCAGGACAGGTCACCCTGGGACTTGGACTGTATATATAATTTTTTTTTGCATGACTCTATGGGTGCTTGCTATCTTGATTATACTGTGCGCCTTGTGCTGTGTATGTTTTGCACCTTGGCCCCAGATGAATGCTGTTTTATTTTGGTGTATTTATGTATAGTTGAGTGATAAGTGAACTTGAAATTGATGATTTGATTGATTTAAACATTCATTCAGTAGCCTCTTACCCAGGTACACCTGCTCTTGATGCAAATATCTAACCTGCCAAACAGGTGGCAACAACTAAATGCATAAAAGTATGCAAACATGGTCAAGAAGCTGAGTGTTTGTTCAGACCAGACTTCAGGATGGGGAAAAATATGATCTAAGTGACTTTGATCCTGGAATAGTTGTTGGTACTAGATGGGCTGGTTTGAGTATCTCAGAAACAGCTGATCTCCTGGGATTTTCACACATAACAGCCTCAAGAGTTTACAGAGAATGGTGCAAAAAAAAAACAAAAGCATCCAATGAGTGGCTGTCCTGTGGGGAAAATGCCTTGTTAATGACAGAGATCAGAAGACAATGTCCAAACTGTCCCAAACTGACAGTAAGGTGACAGTGACTCAAACAACCAGGTGTTACAACAGTGCTGTGCAGAAGAGCATCTCTGAATTCACAACACATTGAACCTTGAAGTGAATGGGCTACAATAGCAAAAGACCATGATCATATACTCAGTGGCCACTTTATTAGGTACAGAAGGTACATAATAAAATGGCAACTGTATGTATCCAATAATTTTGTCTCATAGCTTTCCAGGGGTGGAGTCCCAAAGATTCAAAACCTAGAGAGAAGAAATTCTTCCTTATCTCTGTCTGAAACGGGGAACTCCCTACTCTGAAATTCAGCCTGCTAGCTCTAAACAGTCACATAAGGAGAAACAGTGTTTCAGCAAGTTCCCCTCAGAACCTGCTTACATACTATCATCTCTCATTCTCCTAATCCTCATTGAGTGCAAGTCCATTTTGCCTAATCTTTCTTCAAAGTGAAATCCTTTTGTTCCAGGAATCAATTGCATGAGCTTCCTTCTAACACAAGTATACCCTTCCTTAACTACGGAGATCAAAACCAGACTCAATATTTCAAGTGTGGTCTCACCTGCACCAGGTATGATTGCATCAGAATTTCACATTTTTAAACTCCACACACTCTGCAAGAAAAGCTAACATTCCCTTTTTCTTCCTAATCATAAGCCATTCTTTAAAGTTTTATGCATCATAAAATACCGCAGAACACTTTGAATAACATATATTCCATTGGATAGCAACTTCCTATAGCTCACTCTTTAAATATTTGTGTTTTCTCAATCACTTCTCCAATGTAGGTGCTCATATTTTCCCACATTATATTCCATCCACTATCTCTTTACCCTCTCAATTATATCTATCATCAGGCTACGTCTGTCCTCTTCACAACTTTTTTAAACATCAGAACTTTGTATCATAAGTAAATTTGGCTATAGTACTCTCAATCCCTTCATTCAAGTCATCAATATAGACTTCAAGTAGTCAAGGCCACTGCAGAACTCACCAAGTACTGACTACCAATCTAAAAATGATCTACATAAGCTAACCTTTGTCCTATTAGTTAGGCAATCCCCAATCCATGCAAATGTATTCCCCAATACACTTGGCTGTACAGTAGCTTTTTATGGACACTTTATCAAAATGCCCCCTGGAAGTTAAAATAATGGTTCCCCTTATGTATGTGACTACAAGACATAGGAACAGAATTAAGCCATTTGGCCCATCGAGTCAGCCACGCATTCAATCCTGGGTGATTTATTTTCACTCTCAACCCCATTCTTCTGGCTTCTCTCCATAATGCTTACTAATCAAGAACCTAACAGCCTCCACTTTAAATATACCCAATGATCTAGCCTTCACAGATGTCTGTGGCAATAAATTCCACAGATCCACCACCCTCTAGCTGACGAAGTTCTTCATCATCTGCTGTAAATGGACGTCCCTCAATTCTGAGGCTGTGCCCTCTGGCCCTAGACACTTCCATGAATGGAAACATCCTCTGCACATACACTCTATCTAGGCCTTTCGATGTTTGATAGTTTTGAGAAGATACCCCAACTACATCAAGGTAGAGCATCTGCTTTGGATTATCCAGCCTGTTTGGTGCATCCTCAAGATCAAATTTGTTAAGCAGAGTTCACATTCATAAAATTATGCTAACTTTGTTCGATTGCTTTGTGATTTTCTAATTCTTCATAATGGATTCCAGAATGTTCTCAATCATAGGCCAAGTAGTTATTTTCATTTCTGTACTTTTTTTAATAATGGTATTGCATTTGCATGGGAACCCTCCAGTATCTAGGACATTTGGACAGATTATAATCAATACATTCACTATTTCTGCAACTAATTAAAACCCCAGGATGCAGAACAACAAGTTCAGGGGATTTGTTGAACCTAGTGTGTAGGCACACTAGTTTGCCTGCTACTTTTTTCTCTAGTCATAGAAATTGTGTTAATTTGTATTAATTTCTTCCCTTTCAACAACTCTTAAGTATTGGGATGTATTTAGTGTGTTCATCTGTGAACATCAGTCTAGATAGTCCCATTATTAATTCTGTACTTGTCTCATTTTCTAAGGCAGCAAAAATTATTTTAACCGCTGTCTTTTAAAATACAATATATAGTGGATTCTGGTTAATTGGGACACATCAGGACCAGTACATTTTGGCCTATTTAAGCAGTTACCCCAATTAGCCAAAGTTTCATATTTAAAAAGGTATAAAAAAGAGTAACAAATGAGGTATTACAATGAAATTAAGAACAAATTGGAACACTACTTATACTACTGCAGTACTATAAAACTGTATTAGTTCCTAATACCTGTACTTATCAACAGATGAATTCATCCACACTGTGTTCTTTTTACTGTAAATTAACAAAATCAGCACAGGCACCTAGTGCAGGTAATGGACTGCCTTCATACAACGCTGTTGACAATTGCATCCTCCAAATCTTCATTTTTATCATAACATTCCAGATGATTGCTATTGCCTTCAAATCCTTCATAATTTCTAACTTGTTGCAGTAGTGAAATCCAATCCAGGCCACTTCTGGCATCTCTAAGCCAGAATGTTTAAAACCGCAGTGAGCAGAATTGTTCTGAATTGTCTTACTCCTTATTTCTGGTCAAATATCAGTGACCAAAATCAGTGCTTTTTGAACACAAAGGCACGTAACTGATACTATTTAAAAACTGTTTGCTTGAAGCAAATCATATATAATTCCTTCCTCTTCTCTTGCCAACCACTAATCTTTGCAAATTGCTTGCCTTTGCTTTCAATCCAATGCATCCATTCTTCCTTAGTTTGGCACCATGATACATCCTTCGAGTAGACCCTTTCTTTCTCACTGGAAAATCGATTCCTTGAGGTTTATGAAATGTTTTGTTAAACATCATTCTTTTTACTTTATAATCTATTTCCTTGGTCCACTTTGACTAAATCATATTCATGTAATTACCTCTATTTAAGTTAAGGGAGACAATTTCAGGCCCAACTTTCTTCTCTCAAGTTATACTTGGAAATTTTACCATATTATGATCACTCATTACTAGATGATTCTGGATGAGAATTATTAATTTAATCTGTATCCTTTCACAAGAATGTAACAAGTCTGGGTTATGAGCACAACCTCAAGGCTACAGTTGCCATTTAGATTTCTCTATAAGATCCAAGTTCAGAATTGTTCTGTGTGGAGTTTTAAAGTTCTCTGTATGACCATGTGCGTTTTCTCCATATCCCAAAAACCTGCGGGTTGGTGGGCTAATTGGCCATTGTAAATAGCAACTGAATGCACTTTGTATCTGTATATCAATGCAGTAGTGAGTTGAATGCGAAGTCCAAAAGTGGAGACGAAAGGCTGATGAGCCAGCACCTGAAAACCAGCTCTGCTTATATTTCCAAGCGTGTCCACACACGAATATTACTCTGAGAAACAAAACCCTCGGGTGTTGGCACATAGTGTTTTGTTACAGAAACATCAGCAACAAGTAAACTTAATTCAAGCCAAAATAAGGCCAAAATCTTGTGCATTACTGTAGCCCTGCAGGGATGCTGAAGACAAACTGTTGAATTATCAAATAGAATGGAGCATGTTGCATGTTGCAAATTAATGTTTCTTTGTATAAAAGCTCACTAAGGCCAACCCCTTTTTACAAATTCTTGGGCAAGAAAGTGACCTCCAGTCATTGAGTTCTATATAGTGTCTTAAGTTCTAAGTTCTTGAAAAGAGAATTTTGGTCATAAGCTCTTCAATAGAGAGTAGATGGAAATGAAGAACATGCTTCAACAAATGGAAGGACCAGTCTTTCCAACTGGTACTAAACTACAGCATGGATTATCCTTCACCCTGACTGCCAAAGTAACTTCATGCTTTCTTTTAGCTGTCCTGATTTCTTTCTTAAGTATTTTCTTACTCTTTTTATACTCCTCGAGCATCTTATTTCCCCCCGTTGCCTATACATGTTATACATCTCTCTCTTCTTCTTTATCAGAGTTCTAATATCCCTCGGGAACCAAGGTTCCTTATTCTTATTCGTTTTGCCTTTAACTCTGACAGGAAGCTCGAGCATCTTATTTCCCCCCGTTGCCTATACATGTTATACATCTCTCTCTTCTTCTTTATCAGAGTTCTAATATCCCTCGGGAACCAAGGTTCCTTATTCTTATTCGTTTTGCCTTTAACTCTGACAGGAAGATACAAACTCTGCACTCAAAATTTTTCCTTTGAAGGCCTCCCACTTACCAATCATTTCCTTGCCAGAGAACAACCTATCCCAATCTACGCTTTTTAGATCCTTTCTCATTTCTTCAAATTTGGCCTTTTTCCAGCTTAGAACTTCAACCCAAGGACCAGATCTATCTTTATCTATGATCAAGTTGAAACTAATGGTGTTATGATCACTGGAACCAAAGTGTTCCCCTACACACACTTCCGTCACCTGCCCCAACTCATTTCCTAATAGGAGATCTAATATTACATCCTCCCTAGTTGGTACATCTATATATTGACTTAGAAAACTTTCCTGAACACATTTTACAAACTCTAACCCATCTAGACCTTTAACAGTATGGGAGTCCCAATCAATGTGTGGAAAATTAAAATCCCCTACAATCACAACTTTCTGTCTCCTGCAGTTGTCTGTTATCTCTCTCTGCAGATTTGCTCCTCCAATTCTCGCTGACTATTGGGTGGTCTATAATACAACCCTATTAATGTGGTCATACCTTTGCTGTTGCTCAGCTCCACCCATATGGCCTCAGTAGACAAACCCTCTAATGTCCTGCTGAAGCACTGCTGTAATATCTTCCCTGACTAGCAAAGCCACCCCCCCCCCCCACCCTTCATCCCTCTGCCTCTATCACGTCTGAAACATCGGAACCCTGGAACATTGAGCTGCCAGTCCTGCCCCTCCTGTAGCCAAGTTTCAGTAATGGCTATGATGTCATAATTCCATGTGTCAATCCAGGCCCTCAGCTCATCTGCCTTTCCCACAATACTCCTCGCATTGAAATATACACACCTCAGAAGATTATTACCACCACACACAACCTTACTATTTGTGACTTTGCATGAACTACTAACATCATTTATTTTTACCCCTGTTCCACTATCTACTCTGGCACTCTGGTTCCCATCCCCCTGCAGATCTAGTTTAAACCCTCCCCAACAGCACTAACAAACCTCCTTGCAAGGCTGTTGGTCCCCCTGTAGTTCAGGTGTAACCCATCTCTCTTGTACAGGTCCCACCTGCCCCAGAAGAGGTCCCAGTGATCTAGAAATCTGAAACCCTGCCCCCTACACCAGTTTCTCAGCTACGTGTTCACCTGCCAGCGCATCCTACTCTTACCCTCACTGGCATGTGGCACAGGCAGCAATCCGGAGATTACTACCCTCAAGGTCCTGTTTTTCAACTTCCTACCAAGCTCTCTGTACTCACTCTTCAGGACCTCCTGACTCTTTCTACCTATGTCATTGGTACCGATGTGTACCACGACATCTGGCTGATCACCCTCCCACCTCAGAATGCTGTGCACGCGATCAGAGACCTCCCTGACCCTGGCACCTGGGAGGCAACAAACCATCCGGGAGTCTCTGTCATGACCACAGAATCTCCTGTCTGTACCCCTGACTATGGAGTCCCCTAGCACTACTGCTCTCCTCTTCTTCCTCCCTCCCTTCTGCACTGCAAAACCAGACTCAGTGCCAGAGATCTGACTGCCGCAGCTTGTCCCAGGTAAGCCATCCCCCCCCAACAGTATCCAAATCAGTATACCTGTTCTGGAGGGGAATGGCCACAGGGGAACCCTGCACTACCTGCCCTTTCCCCTTTCCTTGCCTGACGGCAACCCAATTACCTGTGCCCTGTTCCTTAGGTGTAACTACCTCCCAGAAGCTACTACCTATAAACTGCTCAGTCTGCCGAAAGATCCGGAGGTCATCCAGCTCCTGCTCCAGTTCCCTAATGCGGTCTGTTAAGAGCTGCAGCTGGATGCACTTCTTGCAGGTATTGCTTTCAGGGACACCGGAGGTCTCCCTGACTTCCCACATCCTGCAAGAGGAGCATTCCAACATCTTGCCTGGCATATTCTCCAGTCTGAACAAAAAAAAACAGAAACTTCCCGGACCCTACCCTCGCCTCTGCCTGTTTCTCGCCGAAGCCTGATTGAACCAAAGCCGTCCCAGTCCGACTCAGTCCACTCCAACGATGGCCGCTGTATATGGCGGTCTTTCTTTTAAACCTTGGCGCACTACGTCACGTGCCTGCGCAGTCTAGCCTCTTTTCCCTGAGCTGTTAAAGAAAAATGACCCTCTCTCCGCGATGCCTTCAGTCTTCCACTCACAAAATGTGTTTTGTAGCAGCTACAAATATATTGCTGAAATTTGGAGGCTTCCTTGAAAAAATATGATATAAAAACATCTGGAATATTTTTGGACCCAGACCTCTGCACAAATTACATCCTGTTGATTGGTGAACTCAATTAGTCCTTCTCTCAGCTGTGTTCTCAGCAAGTGCTGGAAGTAGAGGTTATAATCCATGTGGGAACGATCTCTGGCACTGATAAAATGCAGAGATTTTATCAGGCAAGATAAAATTCTTGCTGAGACTCCCCTTTCAGATAAGGAATCGCACCTGGATGTGTTAGCCAGATGGTTTCTTTCATCATTTGTAATTATTTCAGAGAAGAATCATGAAATTGTGAAAATTAATCATGGTAAGAAAGTTTGAAGTTAATAACTCATCTCCTTCTACTTTAGGTTACAAACTTATCAATCACCCCGATGCGTTATTAATTGATGAGTTACTAACTTCAAACTTTCTGCATAATTACTCAAAGAGTTGAACTGCATGTGCATGTAACAAGAGCTGTATAACTCATCTCCTTCTACCTTAAGGCCACAAACTTATCAACCACCCCTGCTGCGGACACTTTCTGGAGGTCCAAGATCTGTATGCTTCATGACCACTGGACTAAGTGTGTAAATGTAGGAGGGGACTATGTTGAAAAATAAATGTGCTAGGTTTTCTAAAATTGACTCCTTCTACCTTAGGCCACAAACTTATCAGTCAGCCCTGGTATGTATTTGTCTACTGAGGTGGAATGTGTGAATGGCACTAATACAAGATAGGACACAAGCAGATATTTGTCTGGACTCAAGTCTACAGAGGGTGTAAACTGAGAAGCAAGGTGAGATTACATTGGAACAGACCATTTCAGAGACAGTGCCCATATGCGGGCACCATTTCATATGAGGGTTCCAAAAAAGTTTGAGATTGGAATGTAAATAGCATTGTTATTCACAGTAACTGGAAAATCATCTGGAGTCAAACATTTCACCATATATGTGAACGGTTTGATTTGATTTCAGATGTTTGTGGTGAGAAGGATTGATTCAATGCTGGGGCCTGAAAACAATTCCTTTGGTCATTTGGAAGGAGCTTCTGCTCATCCACTCCTGGAGGTCAGATAGGGAATCTGACATTTTAAAAGTGTGGAGGGACCAAGGCTGGTTGGGAGTGGTGCTGTGCTGTTGGAGTACAAGCAGAAACTCATATTGTGTTGCTGAAGGCAATGTGTATAAGCAAAACAGAAGATGGTCACTTCCTCGGAGTTATTTATGAAACAATTGCACTGAATTTTCCTTTGCAAAACGGCGGCTTCAGTATTATTTCCTATCTCACCTGGGTTCTTAAAGGAAGATTTTTATTATGAATTTTGATTAATAGCCGCATTTGTTTTTCTGAGTTGAAATTCACATTTTGAATTGTAGTCTGTCTGATTGGGAAGTTGTTCAAGGGGGACACGTTCTTGTTTATAAACATTTCCTCTGTCATCCACCTCTATGCTGTGTCCGGTCAGTTAGGCTGAGGGATCAAATAGTTTTTGTTTTGGTTTGAGCTTTCATTTCTCTGGGCCAGTACATTAGCTAAAGCAGAAGACGGAGCTCTGAATAGCACAGCACAGTGTGGGGCTTTCAGTCCATGATGTTGTGCCGACGTGCACTCAGTGGCCACTTTATAAGGTACACCTGCTCATTAATGCAGATTTCACATCATCTAATCCTCTAGCAGCAACTCAACGCATACAGACATGGTCAAGAGGTTCAGTTGTTGATGTTTGGAATAGGAAAAAAATGTGATCTAAGTGACTTTGACCAGAAACTGCTGATCTCCTGGGATTTTCACACACACTCTCTAGAGCTTACAGAGAATAGTGCAAAAAACAAACGAAGTGGATAGACAATAGAAGCAGAAGAGCACACCAGGTCTGCTCCTGAACACATTAAAGTGGCCACTATATAAACCTACCCTACAACCAATCTAACTATTTCCTCCCACACTGTCTATACCCTCCATTTCTTACATCCATGTGCCCATCTCAGAGTCTCTTAAATGTTCCTATTGTATCAACATTTATCACCAGCCTAGGCATTGCATTCCAAGCACCCACCACTCTGTAAAACACCTACCTCCGACATCTCCCCTAAATTTTCCTCCATTCACCTTAAACGCAATGTCCTCTGGCACTGGTTGCTGCCACCTTTTTTTTTAAAGTGTTAGATCACTTAAAGCTGAACACAAATATAATTTCATACCACTTGTATCACATAGGAGTTTGCAGAAACAAGAAATTAACTATTACTGAATATAATGCATTTAATTGCATTACAGTGCTAACGATTTGCAATAGTTCAACTAAACTAATAATGTTTTGTAGATGATTTTAATTTGTGCTCAGTATCTCAGCTTCTCGCTTAAGTGTCAAACGATAATCAGCCAGCATTGATGGATTCCAGTTGCCCTGATACTTTCTCTATGACTGCAATGTCCTGGTGAAACCTTTCACCATGCTCATCACTAATAGTGCCAAGATTTTCAGGGAAGAAGTCCAAATGGGAATACAGAAAAAGGATCTATAGTGACATGTTGCATTTCATGGTTTTGTATGCCTGAAGCATGTTGTCAACCAGCTGCATGTAGTTTAGTGCTCTGTAGTTGCCATGGAAATTTTCAACAGCATCCTTGAATGCCTTCCATGTGATTTTCTCCGGTCCCATTAGAAATTCTTTGAATTACCTGTTTGATGTGTGCACCAACAAAAATCTTAGCATCAGTTATTCTGGGAAACATCTGTCTCAAATATCGAAATCCTTCACTGAAATTTTGTGCCTGGTGGCTGTAGATTCCATCCTTGCAGACTTGATGGGCCAAATGGCCTACCTCTGCTCCTATATCTTATGGTCCTATAATCTTGCTCAGGTAAGCATGTTCAACAAACTTATCATTTTGGCAGCCATCTTCTTCAATCCCTGTAGGAAGCATTGGCCAGGGTGCATGCATGCCTTGATATGCATTCAGGCAGTCCAACCTTATAAAGGGCTCAACATCTGTTTCAGAGTTGAAGTTTCATTCTCTGCATTCATCAACATGGTGGGTGGGGCACCAATGGTGCAGAATGGGAATTTGTTTGCCACCAAGCATCCTGCCTATTTATAATATGTATACATCAGTCAATTTCTCGGCTACAAGGTTCAGATTGTACACATTGCTGAAGGAGCTACGAATCAATATATAGAGAAAGTTCCAGAAAGATTGCTTTACTTTATGCACTATATTACTAAAGGCAGAATTGAAAACATCAATACAAAACAATTAAATTTAATCAATTGATTATGGCAAATAGTACAAAATTGTGGATAAATAAAGCAAGGCATATTTTTGTTGATTTGCCTCTGGATGAAACAAATTAGAAAATAGGGTTTTAAAATGGATAATGCTCAATTATTTAAAAACTAAATTCCAGATAAAATATAACTTTAAGTAGTAGAAAATAATGGCTGCATTCTTGTTTCGCATTATACCTCTCAGCTTCTAAAGTTGCAAAAGATATTGAAATTTGTCAGATACTGAGCAATTACACTCCAATGTCTGAACTTGCAGCAGGGAGGGAAATTATTACCTGGAGTTTTCTCAGTATTAAGGCATAACAAGACCTAGGCCATAGTGAAATCAATCATTTCAATAGTCTTTATATTAGTGAATCCAAGCATAAGATGATACATTCACAGTAATGTGCTGTAGTGCATCACATCATCTGTCCAGTCTTTATGCTGTTTGTATAGCACTCTTAGTACAAAAGAATATTGTATGCCAACAATGTCAGCAGAACCAGTCTTTGCCAATATGTGGAAATAGAAACAATGCCATCACCAGCATTACTCAATCATCAACGTGTCCTTACCTGCATCTCCTCCATTTCCCGCACTTCGGCCCTCACCCCATCCTCCTGTCACCACAACAGCGAGTGTGTTCCCCTTGTCCTCACCTACCACCCCACCAGCCTCCGGATCCAACATATTATCCTCCGCAACTTCCACCACCTTCAATAGGACCCCACCACTAAGCACATCTTTCCCTCTCTACACCTCTCTGCTTTTTGCAGGGATCGTCCCCTCCACAATTCCCTCCCCACAGATCTCCCACCTGGTACTTATCCCTGTAAGCGCAAGTTCTACACCTGTCCCTACACCTCCTCTCTTACCACCATTCAGGGCCCCAAACAGTCCTTCCAGTTGCGGAAACACTTCACTTGTGAGTCTGTTGGGGTAATCTATTGCATCCAGTGCTCCCGGTGCGGCCTCCTCTACATCGGCGAGACCTGACGCAGATTGGGGGACCGCTTCGTCGAGCACATCCGCTCCGTCCACAACAACAGACAGGATCTCCCGGTTGCCACCCACTTCAACTCTCCTTCACGTTCCCATTCGGATATGTCCATACATGGCCTCCTCTACTGCCATGATGAGGCCAAACTCAGGTTGGAGGAGCAATACATCATATACCGTCAGGGTAGCCTCCAGCCCCTTGGTATGATCATTGAATTCTCCAACTTCTGGTAATTCCCTCCCCCTCCCTTCCCCCATCCCACTTTCACTCTGTCTCATCTTCTAGCTGCCTATCACCTCCCTCTCATGATTTTGCCTTCTACTACCCATAGTGCTTTCCCTTTAGATTCCTTCTTCACCTCTCCTGCCTATCCCCTCCCTGCTTCCCCTCCCCCACCCTTTGATCTTTCCTCTAATTGGTTTTCCACCCTCCCCCCACCTCCTTTATGGGGCCCCTGCCTCCTCCTCCTTCAGTCCTGACGAAGGGTCTCGGCCCGAAACATTGACTGCTCAATTCAACGGATGCTGCCCAACCTGCTGAGTTCATCTGGCTTGTCTGTATATGTTGCTTACACAAGCAGATTAGCTGCTCAGAGATTGTGCAATTGTATTCAACAAACAAAGAAAGAAATCAGCAAAAATTTACCAGTTGTGACGCCTCATGCTTGTGTGGTATTAAGGCTGCAGTTCATTTAAGAGGGAAGTCAAGATGGCAAAAGTGACCATGAGGTAGCATTGGTAGACAACGTAAAGGAGAATCTTACAAGATTCTGTAAGAATATTAAGAGCAAAAGGGAGAGAATAGTTCCCCTTAAGAATCAATGGGTGGAATCACAAGGGATGGGTGAGATCTTAAGTGAATATTTCTCATCAGTATTTACTATGGAGAACGACATACATGCTAAAGAATTAAGGAATTTGAATTGTGATGTCTTGGAACATATCCACATTATATAAAATAGAGTAGAGTCAGTCTTAATATCACTGATATGTTTTGAAATTCATTGTTTTGCAGCAGCAGTACAGTGTAATACAATACATCATAAACAAAACTATAAATTGTAATAAGAAATTCAAATTAACTTAAATAAGTGGTGCAAAAAGAGCAAAAATAGTGAGGTAGTGCATATGGGTTCATTGTGGGTTCAGAAATCTGATAGTGGAGGAGAAGAAGCCACTTCTAAAATGCTGAGTGGGGATCTTTGGGCTCACATACCTCCACCATACTGGTAGCAATGAGAAGAGGACATGTCCTGGGTGATGGAGATCCTTAACGATAGATGCTGCCTTTTTGAGGCATCACCTTTTGAAGATGTTCTTGATGCTGGGGTAGCTAGTACCTATGTCAGAGGTGGCTGAGTTTGCAACCTTCTGCAACTTTATCTGATTCTGTGAAGTGACTCCTCCATACCAGATGGTGATGTAACCAGTTACAATGCTCTCCATGATACATCAGTAGAAATTGACAAGTCTTTGGTGACATACCAAATCTCTCAAAACTCCTAATGAAATATAGCCATTGCTGTGCCTTCTTTGTAATTGCATCAATATGTCGGACTGAGGATAGACCCTCAGAAATGTTGACATACTTGGAAACTGCTCACCCTTTTACTGCCGAACCCTCGATAAAGGACTTCTGTGTGTTCCCTTGACTTCCCCTTCCTGAAGTTCATAATCAATTCCTTGGTCTTCCTGATGACATGTGGAAGATTGCTGCTGCAACACCACTCAACCAACTGATCTATCTCACTCCTGTATACCTGTTCATCACCATCTGAAATCCTGCCAACAACAGTTGTGTCATCGGCAAATTTATAATGGTGTTTAAGCTGGGTGTATAGTGAAAATAGAGAGAGTAGAGAGAGAGTGGGTTAAGCATTCATTCTTGAGGTGCACAAGGAGGAGATGTTATTTCCAATCCATGCTCTGACTGTAGACTCCCGATGAGGAAGTCAAAGATTCACTTGCAGAGAGGTGTACAGAGACCCAGGTTTTGGAGCTTGTTTATTAGTACTGAGAGTTTGATGATGTTAAGCAACAAGCTGTAATCAATAAACAGCAGTCTGAAGTAGGTATTACTATTGTCCAGGTGGTCCAAGCACAGGAGCTCCACTTTCCATAGACATCTGTACCATTTACATCAGCATGACAGACAGGATGCCAATGCTGAACAGAGTGATCATGATGAAGATGCAACTATAGTTCAAAGACTGGAAATCAAAAATATCTCCATGATCCTCTCTGAAGTTAAAGAAAAATAGAAAAGAAAATGGGGAGAACACATAGACCTCAAGGTAGAACATCAGCAACAGTTCAACACAAACCAACAAGAGGAGTTGCAATCTCTGATATGCAGCCAACAGAAGGAGCGTTATGAATTGAGACAGAATCAGTTGGAACTTGGGCAAAGACTCACTGATCACATGAATGTAGTCCAGGGCTCCATTATGAGGCATGTAGAGCAAATAACGGTCACACAGCAAGATCGAAAACAGAGACAATCAGATATGATCTTGGCAGAAGGGTGTGAAAGAAAGGAATATGTTCATCAGAGTTCTCATAAAGACACTAATATTAACACAGCAAATGAAAGCAAGGCATTTATGGAAACAAATAGCAAACCAAAAGGGATTATTAAACCACCACAGAGAAGGATTAGAAGTAGTTGAGTGAATAAGGGACTATGGTTGCTCATTACAATTGGTTAATGTAAGTATCTTTGTTGGAAAGCATTGCTGTTTCTTGCAGGTTTATGAGGATATAGTATTGTATTTGATTTTTCTTTAAAGGGGAATATGTATTATTCTGTGTGTAATAAATAATAAATAACTGCAGTTCCCAGTGGGCGATGCAGGCGGTTCACCCGGAACCGGAAGTGAGGTTGGTGAGGTGGGGTTGCATGTGCTCATATTTAGCTGGAAGTCTTTAACTGTAAATAAATATGTTAGTGTTTTTGCTCATGATGTTTGTCTTTATTAAGACAAACAACAAAACACCAACCTCTAGGCATTTACTGTCACTGTCTGCTTTACATGGGCAAGCCAATTCCAAATCCATGAAGCCCAGTTTCCCCCGATCCCGTGCCCCCTGGCATTCTGAATGAGCTCACCATAGGGAACATTGTTGAATACTTTACTAAGTCCATATATACCACAGCCACTGCTCTACCTTCATGAATTATGCCTGCAATAAGTGGTTAAGTCCATTACCTATTGGGAATCCACCTGAGTATGATTCTGTCTGTTGCTTCCATGACCTTGGACCTGGTTAGGCAGATTTCCTTTGAGTTCCATTGAACCAAATCTCACATTCATTGCAAAAGTCTGTTTCTTAACACATGTGACATAATGCTGAGGAAGAAACATTCAAACACTTTGGGTGCCACTGAACATGCTCAAGTTGCCCTTGTAGGTAAATGTACAATGTATGTAAAGCACCAGAATTAATTTGCTGACCACAGCAAAATAATGGTAAGTTTTCAATCACCTTTTGTGATTGTTTTCCCAGTTAATTTCTGTACTATCATGCACATAAACATTCAACTGCAAAACAGAGTCTCTAGCCCTTTGTGTTCTAATACAATTCCTCATAAATTTTATGAAAGTATCTGGAATATATAGTTGATATGTCAAAACATTTTCTGACCATATTTGACTATGTCTAGAAAAATACTTCAAAGTACACTGTGAATATCTGAAATATTGTCCTGCAAACTAAAATGCTAAGAATTCACATAGTGAAAATTAATCAGAAGTATAGATTTTATGATTTTTCATTTTTAAAGACATTCCAAAAGACATAATCTATTCTTACCTGTATAATAATATCCTTTGATCCATATTCTGCTTGACAGCCTCTAGAAAATCTTTCGATAAAGATCTAGCAAATAATTTAATAAAAAAGTAATGATTTATTAATTTTAAATTATCCAGAATTCTTGGAACAGAAACTATTTTAAAGATCTCAATTTATTATAATTTTAAAACATCTTTAAAAATTTACAATATGCATACTACTATACATTCAGGTTTAACATTCACAAGGACATAAAAGGTACAAGCCTGATAACTTATTTTTTTTAAAAATTAACATTTATTACAGCAAAGATAATAATCATTTTCTGCAGTATAGATTAGCACCTTCTGAAGTTCCTTTTCACTAATTCATAGTATCTTCAATTCACTGCTCACTGAGCTAAAAAATGATCATTAAGATGAAAAGATAATTTGTTTAAAGGCCACAGACCTCATTAAAAATGCTTGGCATCATTTCATTCTTGGCTCAATTTGCATTAAGGGAGACTTCAACTTTTCCATTATTAAATGTGATGGAAACAATGAATGAGGCATTTGTTGATTATATCTTTAGTGTTCAGGTAAGACGACTAATGGTAGTAAATTCTACATCTGATTTTCAATAACGATTCTGATATACAATTTCCATGCAGCTGATGAGTCCAAAGGAATGGCCAAGACCAATACAGTTTGGAACCAGTGGCGTCGCAGGAGTTGCCAAATCAGCTTTGAACTCAACATAGGACTGCCTTAGGGACGCCTGATCTGTACTTTTCCCTTGTGGTTAATCCCAAAGCTTTTCCCATGGAGTTGGTATAGCCGCAAGGCAGCGGAGGTTGGAGATCAGGGTTTTCCTTCTCCTAGGTGTGCTGCCAACCACGGCTGATGAGCCCCGACTGCCCAAAGTGTCTGGTTTTAAGGTGCCAGTAACACACCTTTGCCCCTTTTCCTGTTAGAAATGGTTCCACTGGGCCTAGTGGCAAGCTACACGTGAAGGTCAGGAGCTGGACTTGAGGCTATTTGAGACGCATGTCATAGAGAGCATTTAATAGGTAGTGGGAGGTTATCCCCACTACCTCCCCCGGCTATGACAACCTTAAGGAAGCTAACTACAGTACAATAAAACTTATTCCATTCAGAAATCCTGATGATTCAGTGTCTGGCTCATAAGGTAACGTTTGCTGTACTGCCTTCCAATTCACTATTTCTGAGTCCCAAATTTGAATCTAATTCACTGTAGCCCAATTTCTCATGCTCCTTTTCAACTCTCCAGGGATCTAGTTCCCCCAGTTCTTGTACTTCCTGTTCCCCCAGTTCCTGTGCTCTATTTCCCCTCAATAAGGTTCCATTTCCTGGTTTCCGGTGACGTCATCGTCGAGAACGGCAGCTTAAGTCACTAGCTCCTCCGGAAAATCGCGTATTAAGCCCCATTAACCTGTCAAATATAATATTTTTTGAAAAATATTTGAACTGAAAAGAGGGACAAGAATGGGGAGAAGAAATGGAAATAAAAAAAAGCAACACTGCGGAGCGTGCGTCCAAGAGGAGTGCAGCGAGCGGCTCTCCGACCCGACCGCGTGCTAGTGAGGCGGCTGCTGGGCCTCGTTCAGTCAAAGCGGCGAATTTCTTCGAAATCCTGAAAGAAATAATGGAGCTCCAGAAAGAAATAAAGCAGCAGCTCCATTTTAAATCAGAGCTCGCCTGCGTTAATCAAAAAATAGCGGTGGCAGAGACTCACATTGAGAAGGTGGAAGATCACGTTCAAAACGTGGAACGGATACTGAGTAAGACAATAAAAATATTACATCACCAGGAAGGTAAACTGCTTGACCTGGAGGGAAGATCACAGCGGAATAATAACAGAATCTACAACGTTCCCGAAAGAGCGGAGGGCTCGTCTAATACGGATTTTGTCGGAAAGTTACTGCGGGATGTGCTGGATCTTCCCCCGGCTATGGAGCTGGATATCGAGAGAACGTATCGCATGTTAGTCCCGAAACCTACCCAGGATAGAAAGCCATGCTCAATAATAATAAATTCCTTTGGAACAGCACCAAGGCAGAGATTCTACGAAGGGCCTGGGGTAACAAGAGAGTGTTTTCCAATGATAAATTAATATATTTCGACCAAGATTACCCCCCCCCCCCCGCGGTCCTCCAGAAATGCAAAGAATACTTTGAAGTAAAGCAAGTACTAAAGCAAAATAAGATTAGTTTTCAAACTCCATACTCTGCTGAACTTCGAGTGTTTTATGACAATGGGACACGGTTGTACCAGACAGTGGAAGAGGCGACTACAGACATGAAGGCCAGAGGGTTGCCCGTCAGCATGACCAAAACGAAGGAAAGTTTGACTTAGGAATTATCCCGCTCCGCTTGGGAAATAGTGTGAGAATCGAGAAGGCAGGAGACAGGAGGCCGAGAGAAATATATCAGGAAGGGACCGGGAGTTTCCCAAAGACAGTCCTCACCCCCTTCAGAAGAGCCATAAGGTTTAGCTAACTTTAAAAAGGTTGAGAAGCTAAACTGAAGCAAAAGTACATGGTAATATACCCATCTCAAGAAACACTTATTATAATGTGGATTTTATATTACTTAGTTGTTATTGTGTGTGTGTGTGTGTGTGTGTGTGTGTGTGTGTGTGTGTGTGTGTGTGTAGATATATATATATCTAGCTGTGGGGGAGTACACAGGGAAAATATTTCCCCGTGTAATAAAAATATATATATTATACACACACACAGAGGGAAATCTTTTCTGTGTAATGGATTTGTTCACTGTGTTACGTACTCGTGACACGTGACAGTGGTACCCTTGTCACGTGACTGGGGTTGAAGCTATACTGGACTTGAGGTAATGGTCTTGTGATGGTGGAGTGATGTCATTTTCCCACCAGTGGAGGTCATGTGACAGGTGTTTTTTTACAGGGTATAAAAGGACCCCTCCCTGTGAGGAGGGGCAGTTCGTGGCTGGATTTGTCATGTTGACTTCATGCCACTGCGTGATTTAATGTGATGACGCAGTTTAGTTGAAAGATGAAGTTTTATCTAATGCCTAAAGTTTAAAAGGTCATTGCTAGCAGTTTCTTTTACAATACTGCTAGTTGAGAATCAGTGGAGAGTGAAGATCGAGGAGAATCAATTTTCGACGGTGAAACGGGTTCGACCTTGTTTGATCCTTATTCGGAAAGATTTTGTTGACTATTCTCGTGTTAATCCCTGGGGTTCCAGAAAGGATTGAGAATAGTGCGGTAAAGGAAAGGTCAGTGCCTTTAAGCCGTTCCGTTTCATAAAATTCTACGTGGGAAAAGTTCGACTTTGGGGACTGAAGAAAAACTATGTGAAAGAGAATTTAGATCGTCTTAAAAAGTCTCTCCTTTTAAATGGACTGTGAGCATTTTGAACTTTTGGCAATACCACTTTAAAAAACTGTTTTTGCAAAATCGCTTTAAGAACTGTTTGAGCTGCATCGCTTTAAGAACTGTTCAAGCTGCCGCACAGCAGCTGGTTTCCGGTTACGTTAGTGTTTTGTTTACTTTTGGGGGGTTTGTTTTCAGTGTTTAATAAACGTGTTATTTGTTATGAAAACCCTTGCCTAGCTCATCTGTTCATTGTTGCCTGAATTCGTAACATTTAAATATGGGGGCTCGTCCGGGATTGGATTATTTGAGTTTAAATGCTTGTTGAATTTTGAGTCGGTGTTTTGGAAACGGGGAATACTCGATTCTTTTGTTTGATTGGCTTGTGAGTGGCATTCAGCAACAATGAATATTGATGAGTTTCTGGCTTCGCCGGCCGCGGAGTTGTTAGTGAAGGCGAAAAAATCTGAGGTATCTGAGACAGCTAGTAAATTGCAACTTAAAGGTATTTTGCAGACTACATCAAAGGCTCTATTGCAGAGAAAAATCACGTCACACTATGTGGATTCGGGTGTTTTCGATGCATCGATTTTAGAGTCGTTTCCAATAAGTAATCTGGAGATGCAGTTGCAAATCGAACAGATGAAGTTGGAACAAAGTAAAGCTGAATTGGAGCGTTGTAAATTAGAAGCTGATCAAAAGAAAAGGGAATTTGAATATGCAATGTCGGAATTAAGGTCTGGGAATCAGTCTTCTGGTTCTAGAAAGCCGTTCGTTGCTAGTCATTAAATTGGTCCCTCCATTTAGTGAAACAGAAGTGGAAAGATATTTTCCACATTTTGAAACTATTGCTCGGATGTCAGAGTGGCCGAAAGATAAATGGTCAGTGCTGTTACAGAGTGTAATTAAAGGTAAAGCACAATAAGTTTACACAGCTTTAACTGCTACGCAAGCACTTGATTATGATATTGTAAAAATGCATATTCTCAAAGCATATGAATTAGTCCCAGAAGCGTATAGAGAAAGATTCAGAAGTTTGAAAAAGTCTGTGGAAAAAACTTATGTGGAATTTGCCTATGATAAAGCTGTGTGTTTTGAGAGATGGGTTTCTTCTAAAAATGTAAATGAGGACTATGATACATTGAGAGAGCTGATTTTAATGGAGGAATTTAAAAGAAGCATTCCTGTTGAAGTAAGGACCTACTTAAATGAGAGGGATACTGATAAATTGCAGGACTGTGCTAGATTAGCTGATGAGTATGTTTTAACCCATAAGAATAAATTTTCTCAGGGCAAAATTTTTAAGAGGAAAAATAACATGGAGACTCAAGGTAAATCAGAAATTAAATCAGAAGTTAATGAGAAAGGTAAGGAGGAAGGAAAACCTGTGAAGGAAAGACAGTTTGGTCTTATTTGTAACTATTGTAAGAAACCTGGCCATGTAATAGCTAACTGTTTCAGATTGAAAAAGAAAGAGAAGGAAGCAGTTCCAGATGCTTGTGTGCAACATACTGAAGCACCTGTAAAGTTACAGGGTTTGATAAACACAAATGAGGCTTTGTTAGAGTCTGACCAAGTTAGAAAGGGATAAGATCATTTTATAACTGAAGGGTTTGTATCCTTGAAAGAAGGATCTACTCTGGTGCCAATAAAAATCCTTAGGGATACTGGAGCTTCTCAATCACTGATGTTAGACAGTGTGTTGAAGTTTAATGAAGAGTCTGATACTGGTGAGGTAAATTATGTAAGAGGTGTTGGGAGTGATTTTATATCTGTACATTTACATAATGTAAATTTAAAGTCAGGGTTAGTTACAGGATTTGTTAAAGTAGGATTACAGCATAGCTTACCTGTGAAGGGTATTTCTTTATTGTTAGGTAATGACTTGGCAGGTGGACAAGTTTTTCCTGAAGTGCATTTGACAATGGAGTCAGAGGAACCAGAGAGGAATTCTAACACAGATTCTTCCTGTGTTGTGACTAGAGCTATGGCTAAAAAGATTGATGTGCAAAATGAGGTTGTTACTCATGACTGTTCAACTCAGGATTCGAGTTTTGAGGATGTGTCAGAGACTTTCTTACCTTCGTTGTTTGAACAAGATTCTTGGAGTAAGTCTATGAAGATTTATCTCTGTCTCGGAAGGAGATGATAGCAGAGCAGAATAGAGACCCTGAGATTGCACAATTAAGAGAGCAAGCTTTACTAGATTTTGAAATTGAGAAGGTGCCAGTAGGATATTACTTGGAAAAAGGAGTGCTGATGAGGAAGTGGAGATCGCCTACAATTCCTGCAAGTGAGGAATGGAATGTTGTTTACCAGGTAGTTGTCCCTAAAGTTTATCAAAATGAGATTTTGACTTTAGCTCATAGTGTGCCTTTAGGTGGACATCAAGGGGTAAGGAAAACTGTGGACAAGATTTTAAAACATTTTTACTGGCCTGGTCTAAGAAAAGATGTGGCGATGTTTTGTAAAACGTGTCATACTTGTCAAATTGTGGGTAAGCCAAATCAAGTTACACCAGTAGCTCCATTACAACCTATTCCAGCATTTGGTGAACCATTTTCTAAAGTTATTGTAGATTGTGTTGGTCCATTACCAAAGACAAAAACTGGTTATCAGTATTTGTTGACTATCATGTGTACTTCGTCTAGGTTTCCAGAGGCAGTACCACTTAGGAATATAAAAGCTAAAACTGTGACAAAGGCTCTTATAAAATTCTTTACTTATTTTGGATTACCTAAGGAAATACAAACTGATCAAGGCAATAATTTTATGTCTGGATTGTTTCAACAGATAGTTTATAAATTGGGAGCTAAGCAAATCACTTCATCTGCATATCATCCAGAATCGCAAGGTGCCTTGGAGAGGTTTCATTCTACCCTCAAGAATATGATTAGGACATATTGTGTGGAAAATTAAAGTGACTGGGATGAGGGTATAAACTTACTTTGATTTGCAGTAAGGGAATCGGTACAGAAATCTTTAGGTTTTAGTCCATTTGAACTTGTGTTTGGACATAGAGTTAGAGGACCTTTAGCTTTATTGAAAGAACAGTGGATTATTAAGGAAATACACACTAATTTGTTGGACTATGTTTTGAAATTTAAGGACAGGTTACATAAAGATTGTAGCTTAGCCAAGGAAAATTTAAAGTTGGCTCAGGAGAAAATGAAAACTTGGTATGATAAAGAAGCTAGGATGAGGATGTTTAAGCCTGGAGATAAGGTGTTGGTTCTTTTCCCAGTGCAAACGAATCCTTTACAAGCTAGATTTCATGGTCCTTATGAAATTGTATCTAAAATCAATGATGTGGATTACGTGATAAAAACTCCAGATCATAGAAGGTTAACACAACTTTGCCATATAAATATGATTAAACCATATTTTGAGAAACAATCTGATACTGTGACTGTTGTGGTTAGTGAGAATGAGTTTGATTTAACTAGGAACATGATAGATGATTCATCTGACTTTCATTCTAAATCCAACATTGTTTCTGTTAGGTTACCAAATGCAACCATTCTGGAAAATATGGATGAGAAATTAGCACATTTACAGTTAGAGCAGAAACAACAGATGAAGGAATTAATTTTTAAATGTAAGGATTTGTTTCCAGATGTTCTGAGAAGGACTACTATAGCTTCACATGATGTAGATGTTGGAGATGCCAAACCTATTAAACAACATCCATATAGGATAAACATAGAAAAATGTGAACTTGCTGAGAAAGAAATTGAATATATGTTAGAGAATAATATTATTAGACATTCTAACTCGAATTGGAGTTCGCCATGTGTTATGGTGCCAAAACCAGATGGTAGTATTAGGTTTTGTACGGACTATAGGAAGGTGAATGCTGTGACGAAAACAGATGCATATCCAATTCCTAGAGTAGATGATTGTGTAGATAAAGTTGGAAAAGCAAAGTTCCTTACAAAGATTGATTTATTGAAAGGGTATTGGTGTGTTCCATTAATGGACAGGGATAGATAGATAGATAGATACTTTATTCATCCCCATGGGGAAATTCAACATTTTTTCCAATGTCCCATACACTTGTTGTAGCAAAACTAATTACATACAATACTTAACTCAGTAAAAATATGATATGCCTCTAAATCACTCTCTCAAAAAGCATTAATAATAGCTTTTAAAAAGTTCTTAAGTAGTTTACTTAAATACAATCAACCCCGGCACTTTAACATATCTTACTCCTGGCGGTTGAATTGTAAAGCCTAATGGCATTGGGGAGTATTGACCTCTTCATCCTGTCTGAGGAGCATTGCATCGATAGCAACCTGTCACTGAAACTGCTTCTCTGTCTCTGGATGGTGCTATGTAGAGGATGTTCAGGGTTTTCCATAATTGACCGTAGCCTACTCAGCACCCTTCGCTCAGCTACCGATGTTATACTCTCCAGTACTTTGCCCATGACAGAGCCCGCCTTCCTTACCAGCTTATTAAGATGTGAGGCGTCCCTCTTCTTAATGCTTCCTCCCCAACACGCCACCACAAAGATGGCGCTCTCCACAACTGACCTATAGAACATCTTCAGCATCTCACTACAGACATTGAATGATGCCAACCTTCTAAGGAAGTACAGTCGACTCTGTGCCTTCCTGCACAAGGCATCTGTGTTGGCAGTCCAGTCTAGCTTCTTGTCTAACTGTACTCCCAGATACTTATAGGTCTTAACCTGCTCCACACATTCTCCATTAATGATCACTGGCTCCATATGAGGCCTAGATCTCCTAAAGTCCACCACCATCTCCTTGGTCTTGGTGATATTGAGATGCAGGTAGTTTGAGTTGCACCATATCACAAAGTCCTGTATCAGTTTCCTATACTCCTCCTCCTGTCCATTCCTGACACACCCCACTATGGCCGTGTCGTCAGCGAACTTCTGCACATGGCAGGACTCCGAGTTATATTGAGGTAGAGAGATTTCTGCATTTGTAACTCCATCTGGGTTATATGAATATAATGTTCTTCCATTTGGGATGAAGAATGCCCCAGGTACTTTCCAGAGGATGATTAACTCTGTGATTCAGGGATTGAAAGATACTGATGCTTATATTGATGATTTAGTGACAGGAAATGATACTTGGGAAGCACACATTATTGTGGTGGAGAAATTGTTTGAAAGGCTTTCAAAAGCTAACTTAACTATTAATTTAGCTAAGAGTGAATTTGGACATGCCACTGTGACTTACCTTGGTTATCTTGTGGGTCAAGGTAAGGTAGCTCCTGTTCAGGCAAAAGTTCGGGCAATTTTAGAGATTCCCACTCCAATGGGGAAAAAAACTCTCAGAAGATTCTTGGGAATGGTAGGATATTATCGAAAATTTTGTAAGAATTTTGCTAATGTTGCCCTTCCATTAACTAACCTTTTGCAGAAGAATGTGAAGTTTGTGTGGACAGTGCCTTGTCAAGAAGCATTTGAAAAATTGAAAACAATAATATGTCAACAACCTGTGCTTAAGGCACCTGACTTTGAAAAACCTTTTTCATTAGCTGTAGATGCTAGTGATGAGGCTGCGGGAGCAGTATTAATGCAAAGGAATGAGGGTGATGAGGTTGATCATCCAGTAGCTTACTTTTCCAAGACATTTTATAAGCATCAAAGAAACTATTCAACAATAGAGAAGGAATTGTTATCTCTTGTTTTAGCTTTGGAATATTTTGAGGTATATGTTGGTACAACTCAAAAACCACTTATTGTTTACACTGATCATAATCCGTTAGTTTTTCTGAGTAAGATGAAAAACAAAAACAGAAGATTATTAATTTGGAGTTTGATGTTACAAGAGTACAATATTGTAATAACTCATATTAAAGGTAAAGATAATGTGGTTGCTGATTGTCTATCTCGATGTTGAATGTACAATGTGTTTTTTTTATGGGGTACCAATTGTACCACTCCTACTGTATTGTATGCTGTTATATTATGGTATTGTGTATGTTATAATATTTATACATTTGTTTTTCTTGTAAGCAATTGTTAAAAATTTTTGTTCTTGTCAGACCAAAAATGTTTTTTTGGAGGGAGGTGTTACGTATTCATGACATGTGACAGTGGTACCCTTGTCACGTGACTGGGGTTGAAGCTATACTGGACTTGAGGTAATGGTCTTGTGATGGTGGAGTGATGTCATTTTCCCACCAGTGGAGGTCATGTGACAGGTTTTGTTTTTTTTTTAAACAGGGTATAAGAGGAGGACCCTTCCCTGTGAGGAGGGGCAGTTAGTGGCTGGATTTGCCATGCTGACTTCATGCCACTGCATGATTTAATGTGATGACGCAGTTTAGTTGAAAGATGAAGTTTTATCTAATGCCTAAAGTTTAAAAGGTCATTGCTAGCAGTTTCTTTTACAATACTGCTAGTTGAGAATCAGTGGAGAGTGAAGATCGAAGTTCAGGAGTTAAAGATCGAGGAGAATCAATTTTCGACGGTGAAACTGGTTCGACCTTGTTTGATCCTTATTCGGAAAGATTTCGTTGACTATTCTTGTGTTAATCCCTGGGGTTCCAGAAAGGATTGAGAATAGTGTGGTAAAGGAAAGGTCAGTGCCTTTAAGCCATTCCGTTTCATAAAATTCTACGTGGGAAAAGTTCGACTTCGGGGACTGAAGAAAAATGACGTGAAAGAGAATTTAGATCGTCTTAAAAAGTCTCTCCTTTTAAATGGACTGTGAGCATTTTGAACTTTTGGCAATACCACTTTAAAAAACTGTTTTTGCAACATCGCTTTAAGAACTGTTCAAGCTGCCACACAGCTGCTGGTTTCCGGTTACGTTAGTGTTTTGTTTACTTTTGGGGGGGTTTGTTTTCAGTGTTTAATAAACGTGTTATTTGTTATGAAAACCCTTGCCTAGCTCATCTGTTCATTGTTGCCTGAATTCGTAACAACTGACTTATGAATACTGCAATGGGGGCCCTCAACTCACAAGTAGGAGGGGTTATCCCCCACAGCTAGACATTTCCTCTAGCTCAACACAGGGTCATCTACTAGAGACCTCAGCCTTGGAATCACACATACGTTGCCATTTTTGTTATTACTTGCGTCTCTTGGTTCTTATTTGTTCAGGGAGTAGATCAATTAAGTTTTATTCTAATTTCAATGATACATTGACAGATAAATACAGATGGCTAAGGACAAGGTAAAATTCATTTCTTTTCATGTAAATGGGCTATTAAATCCAATCAAACGCAAGAGAATTTTATCCAAAATGAAAAAAGAACAAGCCCATGTAATATATTTACAGGAAACTCATTTAAGTGATAATGAGCCTAAAAAACTAAAGAGAATGGGCTTCACTAATCTGTTTTTCTCCTCATATAAATCAGGACATAGGAGAGGAGTTGCTATTCTTATCTCAAGTAAGTTAAATTTTGAAAAAGTATTCGAAATGGGAGATAAAGAGGGCAGATATATTCTGGAAAGGGGGAATATAGACAGCAATTCAGTTACTCTATTGAATATATACGCACCCCCGGGAAGTGATATTGGTTTCTTTCAAAAAATTACTGATATTATGGTAATGGAAACAGAAGGTCTCCTGATATGTAGGGGAGACTTAAATTTACAATTACAACCAAACTTAGACTCTTCCAATAGAAAAACCTATGAAACAAAATCTTTACACAAGAAAGTTAACACACTTTTTGAGGATGTTGGTTTAATTGATATATGGAGGGACCTTTTCCCTGACAGAAGGGATTACACTCATTATTCTGCTCCCCATTCTGTAAATACAAGAATAGACTATTTCATAACATTTGGAAAAGACAAAGACAAAATAAACACCTGTGGAATTGGGACAATAGATGTAAGTGACCATGCACCTATATATTTATCTGTTGATTTTGACCTACAACCAAAGAATACTATTTGGAAACTACATTCAAGTCTACTTAATGATTTGTACTTTAAGGAACAAATTAAAAAAGAAATTGGTCTCTACTTAGAATTTAATGATAATGGAGAGGTTTCACCTCCCATTTTATGGGATACTCTGAAGGCAGTCTTAAGAGGGAAAATTATAGCGATATCTTCATTTAAGAAAAAAATAAGGAATAAAACATTAGAGGAATTACAAAATAGGCTGAAGGAACGAGAGAAAAAACATGAATTGAATTTGGCACAGGATACATTAGGGGAAATTAAAAGAATTGGGGATGAAATAAATAATTTGGCTACACAAGGAATCAGGAAAAACTTAATGTTTCTGAAACAGACATTATGAAAGTGGATCAAAATCTATGAAAATACTGGCGTGGGAACTGGAAAAAAAAGATAGCAGAAAATACAATTCATAGAATTAGGGACCCAAGAACGAAAATGATAAAAAATAAGCTAAGTGAAATTCAAGCAGCTTTTGAAGTGCTTTACAAAACTCTATATTCCAAAGTTCCAGGGGGAAGCATAACCCAGATTAACACCTTCTTGAATTCTCTAGAGTTACCCACTTTAAGCGAAGAACAAAATAGAACGATGACTGCTGATATAACTGAAGTTGATATAAGCTGATATAACTGAAGTTGATAGGCAATTAATAGGCTTAAATTAAGCAAGTCACCAGGATCAGATGGGTATACAGCAGAGTGGTACAAAGAGTTCAAAAATGAGTTAATTCCTGTTTTACTCCCCACACTGATCTGGGCTCTAAAAAAAGGCACAAATGCCACCCAGTTGGAAGGAAGCAATAATCTCAGCTATACCGAAAGAAGGCAAGGATAAAATGGAATGCAATGGCCATTCTTAATGTAGATTATAGGTTATTTACCTCCATCATGGCCAAACGATTAGAGGAGTTTGTACCCATACTGATATGTAACGATCAGACAGGTTTTATACAACAACGCCAGACACAAGACAATATACAAAGGACACTCTACATTACGGATCATATACAAAAAAATAAAATTGAAGCAATAGTGATAAGCGTGGATGCTGAAAAAGCATTTGATTCGGTTAATTGGAATTTTCTTTACCAAGTTTTACATAGATTTGGTTTCCAAGACAATTATTAAAACTATACAGACATTATATGACAATCCTACTGCTAGGATTAAAATCAATGGATATTTATCAAATAGTCTTACCCTAGAAAGGGGCACGAGACAGGGTTGTGCATGGTCACCACTACTCTTCGCGTTATACCTGGAACCATTAGCTCAATACATCAGAAAATAAGAAGATATCAGGGGAATTACTATTAAATTGGCTTGTTATGCGGATGACATCTTGATCTATCTAGGGCAACCAACATACTCTTTGCCTAAATTGATGTGTTATGAGTGATGAACAGACCTGATGGACAATGGGGTACAGAGTTAACCAATCCCCCCCCCCCCCGAGAACCACGAACTATTACTGTTGCTATGCTGACCATGAGAAAGAGAGACGAAAAACAGGCAAGAACATCTGCGACAGATGAGAGGGGGAGATTGCTGATTAACTGTATTGCGACTCCTTTTGAATTATTTACTGTTTCACTGCAAGGACAATAGTTTGCTCGTTAACATTCCTCAGTGGACTGTAGGAGTGGCATGATTTGATGGACACAGTCATTCAGGAGTGATGGATAGCTGAGACCCCGTTAGTAGGGATAAAAAGACGGGTCTGGAGAGAGACCCTCCAGTAGACACTGATTGAGTGTTGGAACCCACAAGAAAGGTGGGGGCTTCGGAGACCGAACCAGGAGATTGGTCAGTAAAACTCAGTGTTACAGCAAAGCCGGTGGGGACTTGTGTGTGTGTCCGCTCATGCCAGAGTGACGAGTCCACCACAGAAGAACAGTCTAGCAGAAGGATGGAGGGGTCATAGCTGAATGACCACCACAACAATGGTGCAACGGAATCAAAAGGCAACAGGAAGGTTTGCTGACTGCAACTGTTTAATCTCTTGCTCTCTCTCTCTTTCTAATGATTACAGCTCAACAAGCATAACTACCTCAGCACTCATGAACTGAACTTTATATTCTATGACAATTAATTTACCTCTAGACATCGATCGAGCTTGTTTATTATTGATTATTATTATTCCTACACTTTTAGGTTTATTACTGCTACCTTGTATTATATGCATATTTGCATTATTGATATGGTTTTGCTTATTTTTATTAATAAACACCTTTAGTTTGGTACCACCAGACTCCAACGGATTCTTCTTTCTCTGCTGGTCAGACACCCAGTTACAGGGTACGTAACAAATTGGGGCCTCATCTTGAGATTTGATTACCAAATTAGGGGGCCAGTGAATCAGGATAAAAGTCCCTTATCTGATCTGGTTGTGCAATTAACCAGACGGGAAACCAGCAGAGATGGATTTTTAAAAGACCCGACTGCGGGGGCATTAGAGGTTGCCAGGAAGGCTGAATTGGTGAATGTTGCGAAACGATTAGATCTCCCAGAGGTGAAATCATCGATGAGAAAGGTGGGTATACAGAGAGAAATAACTATGCATTATTTTTCCAAGTGTGTGTTCACACCAGATGTATTGGACCTGTTCCGAGAGGAAACCAGCCGAGGGTGAGGTTCAGTTAGAGATAGAAAAATTAAGGTTGGCTGAGAAGGAGAAGAGGGAGCATGAACTTCAGATAAGGCGGCTGGAAGCAGAGAGAGAAGCTGCAGGGTGAAGGGAGGATGCTGAGAGGCGAAGGGAGGAGGCTGAGAGGGAGGCTGAAAGGAGGAGAGAGGAGGCTGAAAGGGAGAAGGAAGAAGCTGAAAGGCAGATGGAGGAAAGGGAGAAAGAGAGGAAGCATGCGCTGGAAATAGAGAAGTTAAAGGTACAGCAGGGAAGAGACCAGGCGGCAGACCCAAATGAGGGGTTCAAGATTGGTCGGGAGATCCAGTTGGTACCTCCATTCGAGGAGATGGATGTCGATAAGTTCTTCCTCCATTTTGAGAAAGTGGCTGTGAATCAGAACTGGCCTGAGAGAAAATGGGCTGTTCTGGTACAGAGCGTACTTAGGGGGAAGGCTCAGCAAGCGTATTCGGCATTGTCTATGGATGAGTCTAAGGATTATGAGGAAGTAAAAAGGGCTATATTGAGGAGTTACGAGTTGGTGCCAGAGGCATACCGATAGAAGTTCCGGAACTTGAGAAAGCCCTGGAACCACACGTATTTAGAGTTTGCCCATGAGATGTAAATGTATTGTGAGCGTTGGTGCGCCTCAAAAGGGGTTGATGAAGATAATGATAACCTGTTACAGTTAATACTGATGGAGCAATTTAAAAGTTGTACCCTGAGAGTATGAAGACGTACTTGGATGAGAAGGAGACAAAGACTCTGTCTGCAACTGCCAAGTTAGCAGACGAGTACGCTTTAACCCACAATTCAAAGTTTTCCTCAAACAAGAGCTACCAGAGAGGCAGTAGGGATGATAGAGAAAGCCCACTGGCTAAGGTAGAGAATAAGCCAGTGGAAAAGGGAAGGAGGAAAAACAGGCTGGCAGGAAGGTTCCTAGCTTTACGTGTTATAATTGTGGGAAAGCTGGTCATATAGCATCTAAGTGCTTTGCTCCGAAGGAGGAGACGGGAAAAGGGAAAACAGCAATCCCTACATGTTGCATTGAGTCGGTCAGCAGATCGATGAGGAAGGCAAAGGTAGATAGAGCACAAGAGGGGTGTGAGAAGTTTATCTCGGAAGGGACGGTGTCTGTGAAGGAAGGAGAAACCCCAGTTCCAGTGCGGATCTGGAGAGATACTGGGGCTGATCAGTCATTGATTTTAAGGAAGGTATTAGATTTTGGTTCTGAGACTGAGACTGGGGAGGTTGTGTTAAGAGGTATCGGAAAAGGGACAGAGGCTGTACCTTTGCACAGGATATTTCTGAAATGTGACCTGGTATCTGGACCGGTCAAAATAGGGGTGCGGTCGAAACTACCGATGGACGGCGTGGACGTCCTACTTGGTAATGATCTGGCAGGTAGTGACGTGTGTTCAGCAGTGAACCTGACAAGCAAGCCTGTAAGTGCTGAGGACCCGCCCATAGATTCCAAGATTTACCCCGCATGCGCAATCACTCGCAGCATGTCTAGAAAGGCGGCTGAGAAAGGAGCAGTTTAAATGAGTCCAGTGTTGATTTGGCAGAGATGTTTTTACCGGCCCTGTACCAAGAGGGGTTAGAGGGTGGTAAAATGGAGGATAGTGGGGTGAAAGAGAGTAAAGGAGAGGAGGTAGATCTACCCTTAGCCAGGAGGGAATTTATAAAGGAACAGAGTTGTGATGAGGAGCTTGTGGCGTTGAGAGAGTCAGCTCCTTCTGAGGCAGAAATTGATAGGGAACCAGAGGGCTACTACCTGAAGGAGGGAGTGTTAATGAGGAAGTGGAGGCCGACCACGGTGCCAGTCGATGAGGACAAGGCGGTGGTACACCAGATGCTGGTTCTGAAGGTCTATCGGAACAAAATTTTGAATTTGACTCATAAGATACCCCTAGGTGGACATTTTGGAGTGAGGAAGGAGGCTATGGAGGCACAGAGTAAAGATGAGAAACAGATATGGCAGTTAGAAGGTCCAGGGTTGGACACGGATGATCTGTCTGGCTTGACAGAGCAGTTTGCAGTTGAAGAATTTAAATGTGTTCCCGATAATGATGTAAGGGCTGTCCTAGATGAAATGGATGCCGCTACCTTGAGGGAGTCTGCTGGGTTAGCAGACGAGGTTGTTTTAACCCGCAAGGTTGAGTTTACTCCGAAGGGGAGTTGCCCAGAGAGTAACTGGGAGGATCAGGGGAACTTAGAATTTGAAAAAGGGACTGGTATTGAAAGCCTTGGAGAGGCAGATGTCCCATTTGCTTGTGTTCAAGGTGTGAAGGGTGTGGATGCACAGGTTACTGAACCTAGTATTGAAACTCAGGAAAAGTCTGAGGTATCTGATTTAGTTGAAAAGGAATGCAGTCCTTTTGGGTCAGATGGACTTGGTTCAGTGAAGAAAGGGTTAACTTTGGTACCAGTGGAAAGTGAGAATTCTCAGTTGTTTGTGTTAGAAGGTGTGTTAAAAGTTAATGATGAGATGAAAGCTGGTGATGTGAATGTTATTGAAGGAGAAGGGAAAGGTGTTGTTCCTAAATTGAATAAAGAAAATTTAAAGTCTGAATTGGTTTTAGAAGGATTGACAAAAGGGAAGGGACCATTAACTGAACAATGGCTTGTGAACAAGGTGCCTGTGAATCAATTACAGTTTGTTTGGAAATTTAAAGATAGGCAACTCACTGATGTTATTCAAGTATGTGATTTGGAGAGGCAGAACTTGAAATGTTGTTTTGACCAAGAGGGATCATCTGCAGCTGTTAAACTGAAAATAGAATGAAAGATCCTGAAGATAAAATTAATGACTTGCTTAAAATTAACAAATTGTGTGGAAGTTCAGCAAATGGGCTTAGTTTGGAAAACATTGGTGATAAGATAGCTCCTGTGAAAGGAGTCTGTGAAGGCCTATTCCACACTCGTGAGCAAGCTAACCACTTGAGAGTTAAGTGGAAAAGGGACAAAGGTTGACCAAATGTCACTTTGAATAACAGGATCTGGTTTTGAGGGAATTTGACAAAGCATGTGAAAGATAAAAAACACCATGAAAGATTGACTGTTTGAATGTTAAGTTTAAAAGTAAAATAGAGATTAGTATTTGCACAAACTTTTGTAATGTACTATATTATAATCACGCATGTATTGGTTCACACTTTGTAATATATGCCTAAGCTAAGAACACAACACCTTGGTATTTTTGGCAAACACGAAAAATAAAAATAGGAGGTTACTAAGTTGGAGTCTGTTGTTACAGGAATTCGATATTAAAATACAACATGTAAAGGGGAGTGATAATGTTATTGCTGATTGTTTATCTAGATGTTAATTTGAACGTGTATCTGTATTATTCTTGTAGTTAAGACAACTTCTGTATTTTGTTAAACTCTGTAATTCATCATGTGCTTTATTAGTGTTGCCATTACTGTTGCTACGCTGACCATGAGTAAGAGAGACGAAAAACAGGCAAGAACATCTGCGACAGATGAGAGGGGGAGATTGCTGATTAACTGTATTGCGACTCCTTTTGAATTATTTACTGTTTCGCTGCAAGGACAATAGTTTGCTCATTAACATTCCTCAGTGGACTGTAGGAGTGGCATGATTTGATGGATAGCTGAGACCCCGTTAGTAGGGATAAAAAGACGGGTCTGGAGAGAGACCCTTCAGACACGCCAGTAGACATTGATTGAGTGTTGGAACCCACAAGAAAGGTGGGGGCTTCGGAGACCGAACCAGGAGATCGGTCAGTAAAACTCAGTGTTACAGCAAGGCCAGTGGGGACTTGTGTGTGGGTCCGCTCATGCCAGAGTGACGAGTCCACCACAGAAGAACGGTCTAGCAGAAGGACGGAGGGGTCATAGCTGAATGACCACCACAACAATGGTGCAACGGAATCAAAAGGCAACAGGAAGGTTTGCTGACTGCAACTGTTTAATCTCTTGCTCTCACTCTCTCTCTCTCCACCCCCCCCCAACGATTACAACTCAACAAGCATAACTACCTCAGCACTCATGAACTGAACTGAACTTTATATTCTATGACAATTCATTTACCTCTAGACATCGAAAGAGCTTGTTTATTATTGCTTATTATTATTATTCCTACACTTTTAGTTTTATTACTGCTACCTTGTGTTATATGTATATTTGCATTATTGATATGGTTTTACTTATTTTTATTAATAAACACCTTTAAATATAGTACCACCAGACTCCAACGGTGTCAGGCACCCAGTTACGGGGTACGTAACAGATGCAATCCTTTGAACAATATGGTCAATTATCAGGATACAAGATCAACATAGATAAAACCCAATTACCTTCATATTACTATAGCTCACCAAGAGAAATTGAAAGTAGATATCCCTGGGCATGGCACATAGGGTCTTTCAAATATTTGGTCATCATTATACCAAAAGATTTGGCAAAATTATCAGAATGTAATTATCAGCCTTTATATAAAAAAAATTAAGGAAGATATGGCAAAATGGAAGCTGATTCCTTTTCTCAGTCTCAGTTCAAGGATTGAGTCTATTAAAATGAATGTACTGCCCAGACTATTATATCTCTTTCAGACCCTACCAATAGAGATTAATCAAAATCAATTTAATTAATGGAACAAGATGCTATCAAGGTATATTTGGCAGGGTAAAAGGCCTAGAGTTCATCTCAAAACTTTGCAATTAGCAAAGGAAAAGGGGGGATGGGGCCTACCTTCTCTTAGAGATTATTATTTTGCAGTACAGTTGAGAGCTGTGATATGTTGGTGCAACCCATCATACGACACTCAATGGAAAAACATTGAGGAGCGGGTACTTCCCATCCTCATACAAGCAATTTTGGCTGATAACAACCTGCAAAGGTACATATATACTATTGATAACCCATGGGTGAAATTGACTCTTAAAATATGGAAAACTACTATAAAATATAATCTAGAGGGAGATATTGCAATTCTTAAATGGTGTGCATATGACTCAGATTTTACACCAAATAAATTGGATACTAGATTTAAGAACTGGACAGCTAAAGGAATAACAGTCCTTTGCAACATAATGAAAGAAGGAACACTGTTCAGTTTTGAAATGCTTAAAGAGAAACACTTATTAGAAAAACAAGATTTTTATTTTTTTTAAATCGGTATTTACAGATGTGACAATGTTAATAAGACACTTAAAAATGTAACCAAGGTAAATACATCTTGATAGAGCTCTTTAGAAAAGCATATAATTCAGATAATGGTAGTAGAATCATTTCAAGCATGTATAAGGGGTTGTCAAATCTTAAAACAAATTCGACTTCATACATTAAAACAAAATGGGAGCAGGAAGGAGGGATAATTATATCCGAGGAAGAATGGACAACAATATGAAGATATCAATGGAAGTGTACCAGTTCACAGAAATGGAGGGAGTTTGGATGGAAAAACTTGATAAGATATTTTATTACACCCTCTCAGAAATCCCATTATGATAGTAACCTCCGTTTGCTGGAGAAATTGTGGAAATCAAAATGCAAATCATTATCATATATTTTGGGACTGCCCCGTTATCAAAAACTATTGGAGGGGGATACACAATACCCTACAAGACATCCTTAAATGTGAAATACCCTTAGAGAGTAAGACCATATATTTTGGATACATACCTCAAGAATGGTTGAAAAGAGATAAATATTTAATTAATATTCTGTTGGTGGCTGGTAAAAAGACTCATACTAGGAAATGGTTATCACAGGAGAGCCCAAGTTTAAATACATGGATGGAAATTACGATGGACATTTACAAAATGGAGAAGATAACAGCATCTGGTAATCATAAGCTGGAACAATTTGATTCATACTGGGAAAAATGGTTTAACGACATAATGCCTCATAGGCCCGATTTTATTCTCACACATCAATGAATCTGTTGTAAAAAAGATCACTCCCTACTTGTACATAGTTCTTTCCTTTTGCTTGTTTTTTCTTTCCACTCTTTTCTATAAGTGTATACCCCAGATAAATACTTTGTGGAGATTTATGATATATATGATTATATGATATATATGTACAATGTCTGAAATACATCTTATAGAAATGTTTGTTTGATGATGAACTTCAATAAAAAAATAAATTACAAAAAAACAGGTTCCATTTCCCAATCTCCCAAATCACAGGGGCCCCGATCCCTACACTCGCTCTAAGATTACTAGTTTCAATGGGAAATCTATTATAATACTGTGTAAAAATAGTGAATTAAAATGTTTTAATAACATCTAATGATCTGACAATCTGTTATTTTGACAAGTCATGAGCATGAAGTCTTCGAAGTATTATTTAAGTTTCATGTGATATTTTTCATCAGTCCAAAGCTACAGCCAGATTTTGAAATCCAGGAAACAGTTTCAGCATGTCTTTCAGAAAGACTGAGTTAATTTTTGTTTAGAGCAAAGATAACTTAATATCCTTAAAAGTAATGTTGGTCTAACTAATTACATGGGCTGCTTCTGATATTAGAATGCAGTTATAAAGAATGATTTTACCGAATTGATTTTGGGATTTTTCTCATCTCTTTCAGGAGATTATATGGCTGGGATGGCAGGGAAGGGGAGTGAAATTAGCATTTAATTTATCCCAAACTGGAAAAAAAAAATGGAGAATTTGTTTTAAAACTAGAAACAAATTACCAATTTTACATTTGGTTTTGCTTACACTTCCTGTATATTTCTGAATCAAAATAACTTGAAATCAGAACCATTAAGTTCTTCAGAGCCGTTTCTGTTCCACTGTCACAGATTGACCAGTAGAATATCTAATTATCTGGTGATAAAGTTACCAGGACAGAGCAGTAGATTTCTGGAAAGCTCAGTCTTAATTACGCATTCAATATTCTCGCATGAATGACCACACCAAGTTCAAAACAGAGGAATGCAAAAACAAAACGACAGCTCATTTTTGAATAAAAAGAAAGCATGGTGTAAACTGTGTCAAAGTGATAAACGTACCTTAGTAGATGAGTACAGACAGTAGAGAGGACATGGGCAATTAGCACTTCCAGATGAAATGTTCAGGATCAAACCCTTTTTTCTGAAAGTATAATATATCTGAATATACAATAGTTACATGTACTTTTTTTTTTAAACAGGAATATTTCACTGTTTCAAAATATAAAAAGGCTAACATCAGATGAGATGTGGAATATCTGGTTATCTGCTGTAAAGACTTTTTCAATCCCTATCTAGAGGAGGGGGGAGAGGGGGGGAAGAGGGGGGAAGAGGGGGGAAGAGGGGGGAAGAGGGGGGAAGAGGGGGGGAGAGGGGGGGAGAGGGGGGGAGAGGGGGGGAGAGGGGGGGAGAGGGGGGGAGAGGGGGGGAGAGGGGGGGGAGAGGGGGGGAGAGGGGGGGAGAGGGGGGGAGAGGGGGGGAGAGGGGGGGAGAGGGGGGGAGAGGGGGGGAGAGGGGGGGAGAGGGGGGGAGAGGGGGGGAGAGGGGGGGAGAGGGGGGGAGAGGGGGGGAGAGGGGGGGAGAGGGGGGGAGAGGGGCTGCTTGAAAGATTAATGTTATGGTTTCTTCTGCCAGCTTGTTTACCTTTTCCCCAAGGACACTTTGCCTGCTTGTTAAGGTTCCTGCAGAAAGAGCAGGGCAGAGCCAGTTGATGGACAGCCTGTGTCCAGCATGTGGAGGTAAAAAGCAGGTCCACTGTGACACAGACAGACACACCACGAGGCACACACACTGAACGAGCTTTGTGCACCCATGTGAAGGTGGGGTTTTGGAGGATTGATTCAGGGAAATCGATCAGTGGCTCACAGTGTGAAGAGGTGCGACTGGTGGGGAATTATTCGTGTGTCCTCCCTTGCCTGGGTGATAATTCCACCACTGAAGAACGGTCGTACGTATCATGGTCATAGTTGGTGACCACAACAGTACTTCGGAAGACAATGGGACGATCGACGGCAACGGCTCACCTCTCATCACCTCTCTCTCTTTCTCTCCTCAACGTTACTCAACAAACTACCTTGACCTGAATTGAACTCCCTTCATCATATCGTAAAACTGTATCCATTTACCCCTCGGTTTGAAAGAGCCTGATTTTAGTTCCTATTTCCACACTTCTGTATATTATTGCTAACCTGTTTCATATATTTGCATTTTATAGTACTGTATTGTGTAGTTTACTAATAAACACTATTAGTTACTAGAAATACCAAATTCCAAAGTTTTTTCCATTTCTGCTGGTTCTTTAACCTGGTCACGGGGTACATGACACATGATAGTCTCGTTGGATTTTGTACTGCTCCACTAAGACATGAACTCTTATCATAAGAGTTTAAACTTTAACAGGAATCTTTCACTGTGTTTCAAAATATAAAAAGGCTAACATCAGATGAGATGTGGAATATCTGGTTATCTGCTGTAACGATTTTTTCAATCCCTATCTAGAGCAAATCCCTACCTCCTTTCACTCCACAGCTGGTTTCTCAACACGGCTACTTTGGCTAAAAATTCACTTCTCTGATGTTGCCTGATCTGCTGAATAGCTTCAACCTGTTCTCTATTTTAACATTAAATTTCCAGAATCTGCTGTATTTGACTTTGGGAAAACACTGGTGCAAGTCTGGCCATTAAAGCTCGAGACCCATGCAATGTGCTTGGCTCTTCTCTCTCAAACAGTTTGGAAAGCCAACAAGCTGCACTCTGGCTCTGTGGCAAAATACAACAAGCACAAAACAATCCAGCGTTGAAATGGGCAACCCATTCAGACATGGGCAAAGATATATCCAATCAAGTCCAATTCTCTATAATATTGTTCAAAAATTACAAAAGCACTCCTGCCAATTAATCAAGCATTGGCAATATTCTTGCAGAATTATATCTTTTAGTCAATATGCCAGACTCCACCATCATCATCCATAGATATATCCTATCCCACTGCCAGAGATGGTAGCAATGACTATTTACATTTATACAACACTTTTTAACAGCATAACATTCCAAGTCTGTCCAGCTAAGTTATTTTGAATAACATATGGAGACTTTGGACCAAAGATTTGGACAAACAAGTAGTTTTCAAGTAGAGATTTAAAGTAGGAAGAAGAGATAGAGAAGTTTTAGGAGGCAGTTCCAAAGTCTACAGCAAGAGTGGAGCAATTAACTCTTCACAAAAAGAGAGCCAAAGAGGAGGAGTATTATCATCTTAAAACTGGATTATGTTATACAGATTAGGAAGGATGAACTGATTTAAAAGCATGGAGTAAACTTTAAAAATGGAAGCATTCCTTAATTGGGCCCAGGTTAGTGAGCACAGGATGAATGATCAAACACAAGTTGGGGAATAGGGAACAAAGAGAAAATCTGCAAATGCTGGAAATTCAAGCAACACACAAAATGCTGGAGGAACTCAGCAGGCCAGGCAGCATCTATGGAAAAGAGTACAGTCGATGTTTTGTGCAGAGACCCTTCAACAGGACTGAGGACTTGGGGAATAGGGAGAGTTTTGAGTGGTCTCTAGTTTACAGAATATATAAACAGAAATAACTTAGTCACATACCACCATGGGAAAATGGGCCAAAAAGCACTCAACATTGACTCAGGACCCCATGAATTCTCATGGTATCAGGTGAATTCAGGCAAGAAAATCCTCCTGCTAATATTCACTGAATACTTTATTTAGCCCCATCAAAGGACTTAAGCTGATGGGTCTAATTAATCAATAGCACATGTTTGAAGTTTTTGGTCTTACCGTTCTCTCATCTTTGGCAGGACAATTTGAGTCATCTACAAATTACAGAAAGATATGACTACATAGTTACACTTGATTATTCCAGTTTAAAGAGTACAACTTTCTACCTTGTTCACCAAAAACTCAAACTACAAAAGTACGTACTAGTGATATTAATTTTTGTCCAATGAATATTAATATGTGCAGTTCAGTGGGGCTGATACCTCACAGCTTCAGTGAGATGGGTTAATTTCTGATCTACAGTAACAGTTGTGTAGAACTTACATCTTTACCCCGTTTTCTCTGGGAAGACTCAGGTTTCCTTCACAAAACCCCATTGCAAATGACTCCTTAAGCAGGTGGCTGAGAGGAGGGTTAGGAGATGTTAGTGGACAAGTGTGAGAGAACCAATTACAAGGAAATAAATAGGGAAATGGGACTGGTTGGTCTGTTCTGAGAGACCAGTATAAGCTTACTAATCTAAATAGCCTCCATCTGTTTCATGAATAAATATATAACATTTACCTTATTCCAAAAGTATATGTGATGGGCTAGGAATTTAGGAGGGAGATATATATTGATATATATTGTCACACGTACAAAATAAAGACCATAAGACATAGGAGCAGAACTAGGCTATTCAGTCTGTTCCGCCATTTGATCATGGCTCGTTTATTTTTCCTCTCAATCCCATTCTCCTGCCTCCTCCATATACTCTTTGAAGCCCTTACTAATCAATAACCTATACTAACTATACTAACCAATAACTTTAAATATACCCAATGGCTTGACCTCCACAGTCACCTATGGCAATGAATTCCATAGATTCACCACCCTCTGGCTAAAGAAACTCCTCTTCATCTTTTTTTTTTTAAAGGTATGTCTTTCTATTCTGAAGCTGTGCCCCCTGCTCCTAAACTCCCACACTAATGGAAACATCATCTCCATGTACACTCTATCCAAGCCTTTCAATATTTGGTAGGTTTCAACAAGATCCCCTCTGCCCATTCTTCTAAGTAAAGACTTATCAAACGCTACTCATATGATAATCTTTTCATTCCCAGATCATTCTTGTGAACCTTCTCAGGGTCCTCTCCAATGTCAGCACGTCCTTTCTTTGATATGGGGTCCAAAACTAGTCACAATACTCCAAGTGTGGTGTGACCAATGCCTTATAAAGCCTCAGCATTGCACCCTTGTTTTTATATTGAAATGAATGGCAGCATTGCGTTTTCCTTCCTTACTACCAGCTCAACCTGCAGGTTTTCCTTTAGGGGATCCTGCACTCGAACTCCCAAGTCCCTTTGCATCTCCAGTTTCAGAAGTTGCTCCCCATATAGAAAATACTAAATGTCTGTATTCCTTCTACCAACATGCATGACAATACACTTCCTTTTCATCTGCCACTGTTTTGCCTTTATTCCCACCCTCTGCTTTCTGTAAGTCAGCCAATTCTGGTATTTCTTCTTAAGTACCATGGGTTCTTATCTTGCTCAGCAGCCTCATATGCAGCTGTTTGTCAAAGGCCTTCTGAAAATCTAAGTAACATCTATTGACTTTCCTTTGTCTATCCTACTTGTTATTTCCTCAGACTTCCAGCAGACTCCAAAAGACCTATTTCTATGCAGTATGATGCTATTTACTCAGATACTACTTTCATCTGTTCTAGAGTCATGCATTCATTTAAAAAATAAATTTACCAGTGGAAGATTACATACCTTGACCACAGCTACCACATTAACAGAAATCATATCATTGACAGTCTAATGTACAAAGACAAAAGAATATTACTAATACTGTAACATAGCAATAATAAGTTTCTTGAAACAAGTTTTAATTATCCATACAACAAAACTAACTTTGGGTTCTCATAAAATTATACTGTATAAAATTAATTATAATACATAGTTGGTTTGAAAGTAGCCTTTCCATGGTGAAACTACACGCCATTTAATATAATGGCCTGAGGGCAGAGGATTAGAGACAGGGAGGTGATACAATTCTGCCACAAAGCAGGATGTCAGCAGTTAAGTTTAACAATTTTCAATGTAATGATTATGATTGTGAAAAATCAGATAGTGCATTCGGAATATTATCAAAAATATTTATTTTTTTAATTTAAAAAATTCTCTATTCATTGGAGCGTAGAAGGTTGAGGGGGGATTTGATCAAGGTATTTAAAATGTTGAGAGGGATAGATAGAGTTGACGTGAATAGGCTGTTTCCATTGAGAGTAGGGGAGATTCAAACGAGAGGACATGATTTGAGAGTTAGGGGGCAAAAGTTTAAGGGAAACACGAGGGGGTATTTCTTTAATCAGAGAGTGATAGCTGTGTGGAATGAGCTTCCTGTAGAAGTAGTAGAGGCCAGTTCAGTTGTGTCATTTAAGGTAAAATTGGATAGGTATATGGACAGGAAAGGAGTGGAGGGTTATGGGCTGAGTGCGGGTAGGTGGGACTAGGTGAGATTAAGAGTTCGGCATGGACTAGGAGGGCCGGAATGGCCTGTTTCCGTACTGTGATTGTTATATGGTTATATGGTTAAAAACAATAATTAGATAGCAACATGAAAAGAAACCAATTTACATTGGAGTCTGCTAATACTTTCTCCTAACGTAGATCATATTAATGTAATTAATAATATGGTCCATTTTCTCCACTTCAAATTCACTCCCCTTAAGATCTAGATCTGTTGGGCCATGGGGCCACTGGCATCAGTGGCCTTCCATTCCCTCACAGAGTTAATTCGATTTATGGCATCCTGTCAGCAAGCGGTGAAATTGGACAAGGGAAAATGCACAGGAGCAAAGGAAGCTCAACAGGTTCTTCCACTGGCACGCTGCCAGGAATTTACTTCTATCCATTGCCACGTCTGCCTCTGCCAACATTCCAGGCTCCAACCTTGATGTCTCATTAATATTGGGGATTGCAGGATGCCTTTTATCTCAGGTACCAATGAATTTGAAGGAGAGGTAGTACTGTATATTGCAATTGCTAGCAAGCTACTGAGAGCAAATACTGGAGGAAGAAAATGAGCTCTTGAGAATCTCTCCTTTACAAGACCTTAATTTCTGGACCAATGGAAGTTCAGCAAGAATCTCTTTTTGACTTGAAGATCACATATTATCTTTGCTATTTGAGCTATCATGTATTAGTATATTCAGTGATTATGCATATATGAAAAAGAGAATCTCTGCTTTAAAATACAGTCATTTTCTGTATACTGAATAAAATAGTCATGTACCTTATCCGGGTCGTTCATTTCGAGAAATCTACATGGGTGTGATTCCTGTATTATTCCAACATTATTTACTGTAAGAAAAAAGTAGTAGTGTTTTCTTTTAAAATAGATACAGATCATGCAATTTTGTATGTACATCTATCCATCCATTCAGCCTCAAAATAGGCCTTTCTATCCCACCTTGCCCATGTTGACCACGATCCCCATCTGTGCTAATCTCATTTGCCTGAATGAGATCTGTATCCCCTGCACATTCCTTATCCAAGTACCAGTCCAAATGCCTCTTAAATATTGTAATAGTATCTGCCTTCACTGTCTTTTTCAGCAGTTCCTCTCTCTAAATGCAAAACTTAGTGTTCAGATCTTTAACTTTCTCCCTTCTCACCTCAAACCTGAGCCCTCTAGTTTAAGGGGAATATCTTTGTATAATTTACAAACTCAAATTCAGTCTGGACAGAAGGTGTGCACAACTAGGATACTAACCAACCAGTTTATGATAGAGCCAATCACCATGTTAGACAAAGCTGAATCATTGCACCATCACTTCCCTTAATCACAGCATGTACCTCACCCTGAATAACAGAACTGGCAAACATGGTTCACTTTACACACCTCAAGAGCCACCTCACTGTGAATGCAGACATCAGTGAATAAATTAACTATTTCCATCAATGTGCTAGTAAAGCCTTTGGCTAACTGAGGAAAAGATATTTGAAGATCAAGGGCTCAGACGTGGAGCAAAATTTATAGTCTACAGCGCAGCAATGATCTCTATCCTCCGATACCTTTCTAAGGCTAGGACCTCCTACAGCAGACATCAGATGGCTCTGGAAAGATACTATTAACATAATCTCCACAAAACCCTTGAGCTCTGACAGAAACAGGCAATATCGTTACAGAACTCACCAATTATTGGCAATCAATTATGGGGATAGTGGGATGGTTATCAGCATCTTTTGGGCAGATAGATCAATCATTTGCAGCGTCAGAAAGCAATTACTTTACAGTATTGTGTTGAGTTTTGTCGTACTGAAAATGAGAGTTGCTCTGGCCACGTCACCAACCAACTGAACCACTGACAACTCATTCTCATTCGTGAATTACACTTTATTTACTTGTGCACAAGGAGAACAGCTCAGACAAGGTCACTGAACTGCTCTGAAGCTTGAACAAAGAAATACCATTTTTTTTATACAGAAATTGACTAGCTGGTTGCAGATATTGATCAATTGGGAACCTTGTGTATGTTCAAATTCATTATTTGCATCATCAATGACTACTCTATGATAATACAGGTGTTACTAGCCAAAGGAAACTACAAGCTAATAGCCAATAATGCCCTAGAGTTGCCCCAATAGTCAGTGTATGCCTTGTACTTCTGTTTGCATACTTGGAATGCCAAATGGCCTTACATCCCATGCTGTGCAAAGGGGCACTATGGTCTCAAGGACCTTTCTCACATTGGATGATCCGCACAGTCTGTAAGCTATCCTTGCCTGCATATTATCTTAACCCTTGCCTTGCCACAACATCCACAGCCTCAGAATTGCTCATCTTCACCAAGCTCTTCACAAATGAAAAACCCAGTAACTGGATGCGATAGAAGGTTGTGCTATTTTGTCACCCAGTACAAATTTTACCCCGGTTTCCATTTGACCTATGCAGTCATTTTCATAAATATCTGTGCTACAACTGAAATCAAGAATAACTTTCACCTTCAGACTCTAGTTTCTCCATGAAATTCTAAAAATCACTTCTCCACTTTCTCACTTACATTTTTAAAAAATGATAAACCACTTAGGTCACTCCTCTTAGCTCTAATTCCAGTTTCTAGTAACATACATGAATTCACAATATGAAGCCAATTTTGTACTGAGAATCAGCACCCACAATCCAAAGCAAGAGAGTATCGTGTCAAAGAGTAAATTGTTTTTACTTACTCAGGATCCCAATATCAAGGCCTCTCAGATTTTTTTCAATGTGCTGATAAATGTCTGTATTAATAAAGTTTGCCTGAATTATTTTTACATTTCTTCCTGTGGCTTGCTCTGTCAAGAAGATGGAAAAATAAATCACTGAAATAAAGTGATAAAAATCACTCTGGGCTCAACCAAATTTTATTAAACACAACATTATCATATTACTTGATTCCATTGCAGTAATCAATCTTATATTGTCAGGATTACTCATGATGGCACTTGTTAGCAATTTTTACATTCTTATAAACAAGTATGTCTTAATGGTAAATACTTGTTTTCAAATATTTCACATTGATAGTCTGAGAAGCCTGTTGGTTATCTTTCAAAGAAATACCTTCTCTGTTCAATATAGCTACTATCAATGTATTCCCATCATTTCCAATCAATATACTTCCTATCTCAGCTACAAAACACATTCCCATCAGTAACCATTTCCTTTGATGTGATTTCTGAATAGAAAGTTAATAGGCTATAAATTCTATGGCTGCCTGCAGGTGCGCTATGAACAGTTTTTTTAGTTTAAATTTTTTTTTCAGTTCTCAAGTGTATGTTGGAACATGCTTGTTATGACTACACACTCCTTTCTTGGGAAGATGCAATGCTTCAAAATCTGCTCCATCCCCAGATTTCATATTCTACCATCAAAAATGCTCCAGTGTTTTTTTTTTGCCTGACCAAAATATGACATGGATCATCTGCTGTACCATTCTGATGATGCAGCAATGCCAGAAGTCAGGAGCAATACCTTCCGTGATTATATTTTTGTTCCAAACACTGGACCAGAATAAGTAGAAGCTAAGCTTGTAAGCACAGAATGACAAAGAAATATAGCATCATAAGCAAATGAAAAGGCAATATAGGCTCTGGGATGATGCCAAAAATGATTCAAGGATTACTGGAAGGTTGCTTAGATTGAATGCAGGGGCACAGGGATGGGAGAACCATAGAACATTACAGCACAGAAACAGGCCTTTTGGCCCTTCTTGGCTGTGCCGAACCATTTTTCTGCCTAGTCCCAGTGACCTGCACCTGGGCCATATCCCTCCAAACCCCTCTCAACCCGAGAGTTTCTGGTTGTGCTCTTACTTGTAAAAATTAAGTAGAATTTATATTTGTTTTTCTTGTGCAGGTTGCCTATCTAATCTTATGTGCCTGAGATATTTCTGCAAGTATGTTTTTCATTGCACCTGTGCATGCATGTACCATTATGTAAACTGAGGTTAAGCCCAATTTTTGTCCGTCTGCTTAGCCTTCTATTCCAGCCAGCCAACAGTGGGAGTTCTGAATCAAAAGGCCATTTCCAGTATAATTTTGAAGTTGTCGAAAGCTATACGACTTTTTCAAAGCAGTTGATGCTCAGGTTTTCAACCCACAAAATATTCCGTTATTAAGTGGGTCCTCCTATCAAGCTGGCAAATGTTCTTACTCACAAACAAGAGAAAATCTGCAGGTGCTGGAAATCAAAGATTTCAATGTCTTCCAAATAAATCTCAGAATTTTGAACAATATGATTTTTAAAGTTCCTTAAAATAATCCACAATTGTAAATATATCAAAGAAGAACTATAAGGCTTTTGATCTGGAATGTTAACTCTTTTTTCTTCCACGGATGATTCCTGATCTGCTGAGTGCTCTCTGCTTTAACTGTCTATATCTCAGATTTCCAGCATCCACAGTTTTTGATTTTCAATAAATTCATTATGATCCCTACTAGACATAACTAAGCCTCGACTTTTCCATGATTTGTCCAGAGTTTCTGTCACTCATTCATCACAGTTGCAGAGAAAAACTAAAAAAAATTCCCAATGTTGACACTTAATTGAAAAACTGAAAATTGTGATCTTACCGATTTCATTTGCAACCTTTTGTAACTTCTCTGTAGACCTGCTTATGAGTAATATGTTTAAACCACGCCTGGCCAGCTATAGCAATGAGAGAACAAAAATAAAATCATCCCACTGTATTGTAAAAAAAAGAGTAAAGTTCTGTTAATATTTATCAGTTATAGATGGATAAAAATTGATAGAAATTCTATCTGAAAGAGCCATGCTACAAGGATTCAGAAGTAAATACCCAAAGGTAAATCAGTATAGTAGCGTAGAAATTAGCCTAATGATATTACAGAACCAATGACTGAGGTTCAATTCCTTCACTGTCTGTAAGTAGTTGTTTGTTTTCCCTGTGACCATGAGTTTTTCCCTCCTGTTTCCTCCCACATTGTAAAGATGTACAGGTTACTAGGTGAATTGGTCATATGGGTGTAATTAGGCAGCATGGGCTCAAAGGCTGGAAGGGCCTGTTACTGTGCTGTACCTCTAAATGATATAAAAATAAATTATTCACACAGTCAGGACTTTCACTGACCTAGGAGTGCATTGCTAATGAGAGAGGGAAAATGCATGCAAGGGAAATTTTATATTTCCATTCCATTTAAATTGAATTGGTGCATAATAATTGTAGAACTATAATTCAGAAAGCTCCTGGAGACCGTTTGTCATCTCCAATTATCTGGACTCTTACAACTTATGCTCATCCATCAATCACATTTCACTTACTTGTGCACCAGAGGGGACAGTCCCTGTCACTGGACTGCTCTGAAGTTTGAACAAAGCTATTCCATCTTTATACAGAAATTAACAAATTGAATATAGATAATGACCAATTGGAAACCTTGTGCATAATCAATTAACAATCACACTACAATAATACAGGATTCTACGGCCAATAGGTGGGAGAAAAGTTTCCAAGTGTCTAGTTTCTGTCCACACAGTACACAGATTCATTTATTTATCCCATGTACATCAAAGTGTAGTGTTTGCATGAACAACCAACACTGCCAAAATAGAAACTACAAGCTCATGACCAATAATACTTTGGAGTTAGTGAAGTGATTGTCCAACAATTAATAAGTCAGACAGTATCTATGGAGAGGAATAAGCAGACAACATTTCAGGCCAATACCTGTCTTCTAGATTGGAAAGGAAGGGGGCAGGCACCAGAATGAGAAGGTGGGGGGGGGGGGGGCGGAAGAGTAATACAACCAAGCAGGTGATACCCGAGACCAGGTGAGGGGAAAGGTGGATAGGTAAAGGAGGGCATGAAGTCAGAAGCTGGGGGAGGGGAGGTGACATGTGGAACAGGTAAAGGACTGAAAATGAGGAATTTAACAGGAGAGGGCAGTGGACCATGGAAGAAAGGGAAGGAGGAAAGTAACAAGAGGGAGGAGATGGGCAGGTGAGGAAAAGAGAAGTGCTGAGAGGAAAGGCTTCTGCCCTTTCTTTTCCAGTCCTGATGAAGGGTCCAGGCCTGAAATGTCAACTGTTTATTCACCTCCATAGATGCTGCCTGACTTGATGAGTTCCTCCAGCATTTTGTGTGCGTGCGTGCACGCTTGGCATTCTTTGTTTGCATCCTTATATTGTGTTGTTAAGTCAATTGATCACATATCTCATGTTGTGCAAAGGGTGGCTGGTCTCCTCCAAGAATTTGTCTCACCTGACATAATCGCACACTGTCTGTAAACTATCCTTATCACAATCAACTTGCCAAAATATGAACATGCTAAACAGCTTGTCTGGCCTTTGAATCATTAGACAAGACTGAAAAAGCAGGCTAGAATAACGATGTGGAGCTCTCTACAAATAGCTCTCCAACACGAGTCCCTCCATGTTTAGTGGGCAATATCGTCAAGTTGCACTTTCCATATTTCGAACTAATCCACATCAACCATGACATTTCTCATGGTTCAGTCAGAGTGATCTGGACCTTCACTCATAGTACAGATTCTGAAAGCAAATCATCCTCAGTCTTATGAAAAAAGGCATTGACTCAACCTTAATGCATCAATTTATGAAGAAATGGCCTGAAATCTTTGCACACAAATATAATCAGGGAGTAATCAGAATCAGAAGAAATATACAAAGATTTACATATTATAAGGTGCATTATGAAGTAGTCCTGGCAAATCTTACCTCATGTGCATATGCTTTTCCAATACCATCTGTTGCGCCAGTGATAACTGAAAATATAATTAAAAGCCATGTATAGTAGGTGAACTTAAATACCACTTTCCTGAAACTACTTTTGTCCCAAAAGGCAAATAAACTGACTGATCACTCACAATTAACAACTAAGGTAGGAGAGAATCACCCACCTTCTTGATTCTTAACATTGATTTGTCCCTGTGGAGTTCTGCATAAAGTGAGCATTAGGAGATGACATTGTGATAGGAAGGAGTTAGAGGCTGTCAGTTTCTTTGTAAAATATAACTTCCCCTTATTTGCTGCTTGTCTTTTTGGTTATTTAGGTGTTGAGTTAAAACTTTATGGTGGAGCTTTTCCCTAAATGAATTTTATTTCCACATATAAATGTTTCTATTATCTACAGCTCCCTTTCTATTCGGGCTGTGATCCATCATTTTGCGATGTATGTGCTCTTTTCTGCCCGATTTATTCACTACATTTTTTTTTAAATTTCTCTAAGTGGAGCATTCGCATGCAATTCTAAAAACTAGTACTGCAGCATAGCCTTCACTAATCAGGGAACTTGAGCTAGCCAGAAACACGGCGAGACTGGTAATGTGGATCGTTTTATTATGTAATGTGTTGCATTTTTCAATGAGTCCGATAGTCGTTGAGAACTTGCTCAGATCTCTCTGAAGCTGGATTTCAGTGTTGGGGATTCAGTCACCAAACTGAACAGGAATTAGTTATACTTTTTATTTATGGTATTTGTTATATAGTCAGAAAAGTCTTCGAACGGTACAAAATCTAGTTATAAGGTCATGTTTGAATATCCGTGAATTATATCAGGTAAAATAGTTATTTATCATTAACAAGTTTGGCATTGTACTACCTTCCCGTAGCAGTTCGTGTACTTCCGTAATGCTTTCTGGCAAGGAGCTGAACATTTCGATTGTGGTAGTGCCTGATCAGAACGTATTTCCTACACAGTATCTTACATGCCTGTTGTCCTGTTAGTCAAGAAAGTGGATTTATAGATTGCCGTGAGGGTGAACATCTCAGGCAAGTGTTTAAACTCCAGCTGGAGATAGTTTTGAGTTGGTTTTCATTTATATGACACATTTCAATCCCAGAATATCCAAATGCAGTCTACAGTCTGCTAAATTCTTCTGTTCTGAAGTATAGTACATCTGAGGCACTCTAGGAAAAAGAGGAAGGTAACTTGCGGTGCAGGGATACCAGTTGCGCTCCTAAATCCCGAAACGCTCGCAACCTGACTCCAGACCCCGCATCGCGACGCGGAAGTTTTCAGAACCAAAAAGCCAGCTAAATACAACAGTGCGGAGATAATGGTCTATTGAACAATTTGAAGAATGCTTCTCCCGGTACCCTTTGCTGTTCTTCTGTCACTGCCGGGCCCCTAGCTCCGCAAAAAAATACCGTATCTGCCGTAGCACAACAACACAAGAACGCTGTCAATCCAAATCCTACCACTGTGAACACTTGCATTCTTTCCCTAAAGAAGAAAGCACCATTTCGGATCTTATTGCTCCAAGGTTAAATGTCACCAAGAAACGCGATTGCTGTCGCCGTTAGTGGTAATCCCCCCTTGTCCATTCCCAAACAAAACGTGAGAATTTCCTAATGCCACTAGGACGACAGATCTTTCAGTAACTTTGCTACCATTTTGCAAAACTGTGTTAGATTAACAAGTATTCAACCTTCTTTAAAAAAAAAATTCTGCTAATCTTACCTGCCCATTCCCCCATGGAAGTGAAGAAAGAGTTTGGTACCCCATGCCATTTGGTGAGTAGGAAATATCTAAGGCATTTCTGAAGGGGTATTAAAATAACTAGAATCCCGATGAGAACCAAGAGCTCTTCCATCTCAGCAGTGAATCAACGGCAGGCACTACTAATTGTTCGATAAATTCAAGGCGAGTTGAAAATTCTCAGATTACGTAAATCATCCGTGGCCTCGAACGAACATCTGGGAGAATTCAGTGCGTCAGGTAGCATGTGTGGAAGAAAATGGACCGTCGATGTTTCAGCTGGAGCATAAAGAAGGGCTGGATCAAGTGCTGGCAAGCGATAAGCAACTCCAGGCGAGGGCGAGTGATAGCAGATGGAGGAGGAGTTAAGCAAATAGAAGGGTGAGTGGGCAGAAGGCAAAGGTGACAAAGGGCTGCCAATGATGGAATCTGACCGGAAAGGAAAGAAGAACGTGGAATCGAGTAAGGGAGGTGACATGGGCAGGTGGGAATACTGCGGCCCGGGAGAAATGGGAGAAGTGAGTGGGTGAGGAGACGAGAGAAACTGAATGAGGACGTATCCGATGTTTGGGTCCAGAGAAGTCTACAGAAAGTACTGGATACATCCCAGTCTATCACAGGCAAAGCCCTCCCCTCGATTGAGAACACTTACAAGGAGCAACGGTCATCAGGACCCAGGCCATGCTCTTTTCTCACTACCACCATCGAGCAGGAGGTACGGATGCCTCAGGCCGCACACCAGCAACTGTCAGGCTGCTGAACCCGCGTTCAACTATGAACTGATTCAGCAACCCACACACACTTACTTTTAAGGACTCCACTATTTGTGTAATTTTTTTTGCACAATTTGTCCTCTTTTGCACATTGGTTTCTTGTCACGTGTCACAATACATCAATATTTGAATTACCTCAAAAAAGGAATATAGGGAATTGCACTAATAATAAGATTTCCAGCTTTATAACCTGCCCACATAGGAGTAGCATATAATGCCACCAATGGCATGGTGCCACTCACAGACCAAGTTTAATGAAAGAACGTTGTACAGGTATTGTTAGTTAGTTACTGCCTGTAACACAGCTGGTATTTAGGGCAGCAATGAAGGTCCTCCATCTGTCCGTCCTTGCCATAAGTCGGGTGTTGTATCAGGACCCAACTGCAGGACACAGACACTTGAGTCCCGGAAACGGGACGGGATGGGATGCAGTCTAGGCAGGGGAAGCAGGACCAGGACAAGGGACTGGGAACAAGGAGCCTGGGGTGGACTCCGAGCCCGAGACTGGACAAGGACCCAGAACCTGGGTCTTGCCTCGGGCTCGGACCCGGACCCCCAAACCCAGGCGAGGACGTGACGAGGCTTGGCTAGGGACTTGGGGTCTTAAGGCTTGGGTCGAGGCTGGAGGCTTGGGGCAAACTAGGAACTGTACATCAACACAGAGCCGGGACTCATCTATCACTCCACACCAATGTGGGGCAGAACCATCCGTCGGGTAACGGCAAAACAGCCTGACCTACCCGACGGAGGCAAAGACAAAACAAGACAGATTCCCCCCGCAGGGCAACGGCCGGACTTACCCCATGGGGGCAAGGACAGGAAGAGACAAACACCAACAAACGACAGACAGTTCCATCTCTGCATCGGGGTAGCTCCGAATAGCCGTTACGGCCGGCAGCCTTGGCTGGCTACGGAAGCAACCGGATCCCTACCTAGGTCAGAGTGGCTGATAGCCACCCATCTGGCCTGGGAAACAGCTGAATCCATACCACAATGACCGCTCCGACTACTACCAGCAAGACTCCCAGAAGCCATGGTTCTCCAGCGTGGCCCCAAAGATGGAAAGAGCCCGTTCTAGCCTTCCACCAGCTATCTGTGCCATGATTATCAGACCAAGACCAGGGCCACTTAAATTCCCAGTTCCAATATGCGCCTCAGGTGTTTCTAGTTAAGTCCAACCGCAGTAAGGGACCGCTGGAAAACCCAGAGTCCGTGGACCAGACCACGGACTGAACCACGATAGTCCTGGCCATCTTCTCTATTGTGCCTCTGTCATAAGGAGGCCGGGAGGTTGGACCCAAGTGCAGGATGCAGGCACTTAAGTACTAGGGGCAGGATGGAAACAATTAAACGATAGACAAGATGTGGTGACCGTGGTGTGCGTGAGGGACGTTACCTTCAAGGTGATTCTGGGGTTCCGGGAGAGTCTTGGAGTTCAGGCAAGGCAGGAGGATCCCAGAGTTCACTGGGCAGGCCACATAACTCCTGGATAGGGCCCAGACCTCCCAGGCAGGAACACAGGGGCCTGAGCAGGTCACAAGGCACCTGGGTAGGTTGCAGGGCACAACCCATCAACAACAAGAGATAGGTAGGGGCAGAGACCTCTGGGCAGGCCACATAACTCCTAGGCAGGGCCCAGACCTCCCAGGCAGGAACACAGGGGCCTGAGCAGCTCACAGGGCACCTGGGTAGGTTGCAGGGCACAACCCATCAGCAGCAAGGGATGGAAAAGGGCAGAATCCCCCACCAGGCAACAGCAGTCCAGCCAGGCTTGCCCAACAGAGGCAAGGGATAGGAAGGGAACTAGGTCCAGGGTGACTGCCAGATTTACTCAAAGAACTCATCTTTAACCAGGGCAACACCCCAACTCCACTCAGTCCCCCCTATATACACTGCCAGCCGATGGGCATCAGGTGCGCCTCCTAGAGCCCCAACAAGCCATGATGATCTATAGGTGTGACTAATTGGGCTCAAGGGCAAAAGGAGGGACGGCTACAAGACTCGGAGTCCGGAGTCTGCGGACTGGATCAAGACCCAGAATGCGGGCTCCAGACCGGACCATAACACTCTGGTGTGGTTCAGCATCCTCGTTTCTGCCTTTATGGTACAGTGCCAAGATGTCTTAGGTCCCTTTCATTTCCTCCACCCTTCAGGGGTCCAACAAAATGCTGTCTTGATGATGGATTTGACCTCACTTCTCATCGAGTGCCTAATCCATCTCCAATGTTTCCTCATGATGATTGTGGCCATGCCCTCTTGATGACACTGAAGGAGTAGGGCATGGTTGGAAATCTTCCTTCGCTAGAAAATACAGAGGATCTTCCGAAGGCTCGTGTTGTGGGATGACAACAGCTTGGCAAGGTCATTTTCTGTCTTGCACCAGCATTCTGACCCATACAAGACTGTGGACGGAACACAGTTCTGGTACAGCCTCACCTTGGTGTGGATGCTAAACTTGGTTGATCCCAAATGTTACTCATTGATCTGAAGACATTTCTAGCTTTGCTGAGTCTGCACTGGACGTCATCCTTGGTCCCACCATTCCGCTGAATGATGCTGCCCAGGTAGGTGAACCTGCTGGTGCTGGGTATGCTGATGCTCTATGCCTCGATGGGAGGAGGAGACTCTACATTGAGGGTCATGGTCTCAGTCTTTCTCTGGTTGACTCTGAGTCCAACCTGTCCACCAAAGCTACACAGGTGCTGAGTTTTCGCTTGAATGTGCTGGTAATGTGAGGTCATCCACAAAGTCAAAGTCTTCTAAATAAGAGAATAGAGTCCATCTAATGCTCCTCTGCTTCTCTTAAGTTGTTTGCCTCATAACCCACTCAGTCACCAGGTTAAATAATATTGCTGTTATCATACAGCCTTGCTATTGTATTCTAGACCTCTTGAAATGAATGCTAACATGGCATTTGCCTTCCCCACCACCAACTCAACCTACAAGTTAACCTTCAGGGTGTTTTGCACAAAGACTCCCAAGTCCCTCTGCATCTCAGATTCCTGGATTTTCTCCCCGTTTAGAAAATAGTCTACACATTTATTTCTACTAACAAAGTGCAAGACCATGCATTTTCCAACATTGTATTTCACTTACCATTTTCTTGCCCATTCTCCTAATCTGTCTAAATCCTACCTGTTTCATCAACACTACCTGCCCCTCCACCAATCTTCGTATCATCTGCAAACTTGGCAACAAAACCATCTATTCTGTCATCTAAATCATTAATATACAGCATAAAAAGAAGTGGTCTCAACACTGACTCCTGCAGAACACCACTAGTCACTGGCAGCCAACCAGAAAAAGATCCTTTTATTCCCATTCGCTGTCTCCTACCAATCAGCCGATGCTCTAACCATGTTAGTAACTTTCCTGTAATACCCTAGGCTCTTAAATTGGTAAGCAACCTCATGTGTGGCACCTTGTCAAAGGCCTTCTGAAAGTTGAAATATACAACATCTATAGTATCCCCTTTATCTATCCTACTTGTAATCGCCTCAAAGAATTCCAACAGGCTTGTCAGGCAGGAATTTCCCTAAAGAAAACCACGCTGACTTTGTACTATCTTGTCCTGTGTCACCAAGTACTTCATCACCTCATCCTTAACAATTGATTCTAACATCTTCCCAACCACTGAGGTCAGGCTAATTGGTCTATGATTTCCTTTCTGCTATCTTCATCCTTTCTTAAAGAGTGGAGTAACATTTGCAATTTTCCAGTCCTCTGGAACCATGCCAAAGTCCAATGATTATTGAAAGATCATTTCTAATGCCACCACAATCTCTAATGATACCTCTTTCAGAACACTAAGGTGCCATTCCTCTGGTCTGGTTGACTTATGAACCTTTCAGCTTTTTGAGCACCTTCTCTCTTGTAACAGTAAACCGCACTCACTTCTCTTCCTTCACACAATAGAACATCAGGCATACTGCTAGTGTCTTCCACAGTGAAGACTGATGCAAAATACTCATTTAGTTGATCAGCCATCTCCTTGGTCCCATTATTAATTTTTCTGCCTCATTTTCTAGCGGTCCTATATCCACTCTCATTTCTCTTATTTTTAACATACTTGAAAAAGATTTTACTAGACTCTTTAATATTATTTGCTAGCTTGCTTTCATATTTCATCTTTTCCCTTCTAATGATTTTTTTTAATTGCTCTCTGTAGGTTTTTAAAAGCTTCCCAATCCTCTATCTTCCCACTAATTTTTGTTTTGTTGTATGCACTTTCTTTTGCTTTTACAATAGTCTTGACTTCCCTTGTCAGCCAAGGTTGTACAATTTTACCATTTAAGTATTTCTTTATTTTTGGAATACACATGTCCTGCACCTTCCTCATTTTTCCCAGAAACTCACACCATTGCTGCTCTGCTGTCATCCCTGCCAGCATCTCCTTCTAAGTTACTTTGGCCAACTCCTCTCTCATACCATTGTAATTTCCTTTACTCCACTGAAATACTGCTACATCAGACTTTACTTTCTCCCTATCAAATTTCAAGTTGAACACAATCGTATTGTGATCACTGGTTGCCAAGGGATCTTTTACCTTAAGCTCCCTAATTGCCTCCGGTTCATTACATAGCACCCAATCCAGCATAGCTGATCTCCTAGTAGGCTCAACAACAAACTGCTCTAAAAAGCTACCTCTCAGGCATTCAACAAACTCACTCTCTTGAGACCCATTATCATCCTGAGTTTCCCAATCAGCCTGCATGTTAAAATCTCCCATGACTACCATAACATTGCCCTTTTGACTCGCCTTTTCTATTTCCTGTTGTAACCTGTGGTCCACCTCCCAGCCACTGTTGGGAGGCCTGTATATAACTGCCATCAACGTCCTTTCATCCTTGCAGTTTCTTAACTCAACCAATAAGGATTCAACATCTTCTGAGCCTATGTCACATCTTTCTGCTGATTTGATACCATTCTTTACCAGTAGAGCCACACCACCCCCTCTGCCTAACTTCCTATTCCTCCGCTAAACATGTAACCTTGGACATATTCAAGATTTATTCAGAATTCCTTCACTGCTCTAATATCTTCAGTATGGCACAGTGAAGTGGCTTGGAGTATTTAACTCTGCTAGAAGGGTGATATTTTATGAGGTTTTTTATTGAAAGTGGTTAAATAATTAATAAAGCCTGTGGGCTAACAGGTTTCAGAATAGACAAGTTTTTATCGGTGATATGAATATGATCATGATATGAAAGTGTAAATAATGAAAAGCTAGAATTATAGAAAGCAAAAATGCTTTGGGTTTTAGCAACCAGTCCCAGCGTTCATCATACTGTTGTGTCTGTTGTACACAATATCAGTGAGGTTTTTTTAAACCCTGTCAGAGAACCGTCCATAATTTTATCACATATTCTACTGTGCTTTGAATCTGTTGTCTCAGAGTATTTAGGATGTCAACCTCTTCATTCATTGTAGATATACCAAAGGATCACAAACATGAGAAATTCTGTAGATGCAGAAAATCCAAAGCAATACATACAAAATGCTGGAGGAACGTGTCCACTTTTTCCCAGCGTTCCAAAATTTGTCAAGAACCAGTTCATATTCTCCCTGGGGGTGCAATTTTTTCTAATGCAGTTCCACAAAAGTTTTGAGGTCAATAGCATTAAGACTTTCACCACCTATTGTGCAGAAGAAAAAGACTAGAACTGCATTATACATTAACATCAGCACCTTCTGGTAAGATGGCAACTTCTACGGGGCCAACTAAAGGTACTATTGTCTTTTTTTTTAATTTTTACAATTTCAAGACCCTGTTGGACATTAAGAACTTAAAGAACTTTAGGTCTACCCCATCAGCAAGTTGCTCATTGGCGGAGAAACTGAAGGAGCTGGACTTGATGCTGTCTGCTACAGCGAGGCATCGGAACTGGTGCGCAGTCAGACAGCAGCTGATTGTCTTAGTCACACTTTCTTGTGATTACAAACTATATTGGACATTGATAATGTGGAATAGTGCAAGTCCAGTTCACTGGTTCACTGGCGAATGGTGGGTGCTGACACCGGGGGATCTGTAACGTCTCAGCTGTAGCGAGGACTAGACCTCATGCCGCAGTGTCCCAAAGAGAAGCATCAGAGTTATCGCCAGAGGCATCCATGTTGCCCTCCAGTATTCACTTGGCAGAAGCCAAGCTGTATTGTGTTCAACTGCAAGCTGCTGCATCAGGGACTAGGACTATATATATTTTTGTTTCACTGTATTTTACAGCTATCTTACATGTGCTATATGTGCCTTGTGCTGTGTATGATTGTTGGTACTGTGTTTTGCACCTTGGTCCCAGAGCAACGCTGTTTCATTTGGGTATTTGTGTATGGTTAAATGACAATTAAACGTAAATTTAATTCCTTTTCCTTGTCATCCTGTGTTTCAGCTGGATTTCAATTATTGCTGCCTCATTGCCTTTCAAAATGGTGCAGCCTCATGGCTGCATAGAACGTGGAACATGAGGACGATATAGATGCAAGATGGCAGTACAGACAGTTTCCCACTCCATACTAATTGGTATCCAGTAGGCAAGAGGCGTGAATGAAGCCGAGAGTAGTTTTGGGCTGCGAGGGGAAAGGGAAACAAATTGGAGAAAATGCAAGCACAAGAAATGAGACAAGCTAGGCAGGGAAGGGGCAGGATGGAAAGGAAAAGAAAGGATGATGTACAGGATCAAGAAAACAGACTGAGATAGAAGAGAGCAAAGGAAAGATAACAGTGAAAGAGTAGAACTAAGGAAACAACCATAGAGGAACAGATATATGAGGAGTGACTTGAAACACTAAACATATGGTAATAGAATAGAAATGGTAATATTATTGGCAGGTTTGTGTGGATCATATCTCAAATAATGATGACAACCTTTCTCTCAACGTCAGCAAAACAAAAGAGCTAGTCATTGACTTTGGGGCCGGGGGTGTGGAGGTGATGGGCAGTGCTCCTGTTCCTATGTACATAAACAGTGCTGAGGTCAAGAGGGTTCAGAGCTTCAAATTGGTAAGAGTGATTATCACTGATGGCCTATCCTACACCAACCGTGCTGACGCCATGGACAAGGAAGCTCACCAGCGCCTCTGCGGCCCCAGGAAGCTAAAGAAATTTGGCATGTCCCCTCAGGCCCTCCCCACTGTTTACTTATGCACCACAGAAACCATCCTATGCCGATGCATCACTGCTCGATATGACAACAGCTCTGCGTGTGACCGCAAGAAACTGTGGAGAGTTGTGGACGCAGCTCGGCACAGCACAGAGGCCAACCTGTGGTCTCTGTCTATACTTCTGAGTGCCTCTGCAACACAGTCAGTCACCAGAGGTCCCACCCACCCGGACATTCTCTCTTCCATCAGGCAGAAGATACAAAAGCCTGAATTTATGTATATTTTTATCTTCTCTTTTTAAGTGAATATGTTTTTTTTCTAATTATTCATTGTCATCCATCAGCTTTTTTTCTTTGGTAGTTAGTTGGTAGAGGGTTGACTTTTTTTATATAAAAAATTTCTTTTATGATGTATGATTTATCTTTAAATTTTTGATTACAGAGTGGTATACCTTTATGTGTTATGCTATAACATTTTGATCAATTTTATTACAATATATGAATGTACACAAGTTATGTTGAGATGTATCTATGTGTTGCACTCTGTAAATCTTTTTTTTTCTGAATAAAAATATTGTAAAAAGAAAGAAGATACAAAAGCCTGAAAAGATGTACCATCTGGCTCAAGAACACTTTCTATCCCATTGTTATAAGACTTGAACTGTTCCTAAAAATGAATTCTTGACCTCACAATCTACATCATTATGACTTGACACCTTATTGTATATCTGCACTGCACTTTCTCTGTAACTATAATACTTTATTCTGCACCCTGTTATTGTTTCACCTTGTACTACCACAATGCACTGTTGTAATAAATTGACCTGTATAAATGGTAAGCAAGACAAGATTTTTACTGTACCTTGGTACATGTGACAATAATGTTCTTATAATAAAACAAATTTACCAAATAGAAAATATACAAGATTTTTATGTAAAGCTAATATACCATGAGGCTAAACAAAATGTCATTGAAAATGTGCAACCACTTACAATATACAGCAGCCTGACGCACTTAATGATTTCTAACACTGGGCAGTTATGAGCTGATGTGGGATGCTAAGGTTTGGGAGTTGGGTTGGGCTTCAGGTGAGTGGTAAGGTTGTGAAGAAAAATAGGTGGACAGTTGTCTTATTATGGAGGAGACCGCTTCCAACAGCTTTTCTATTGCCAAACCAACACCTAAAGTTTGGTTTTAAACTAGGATTTAAAATTGATAACTGGTTACTTTCAAGTTTAAAGTAATTTTATTATCAAAGTACATATACATCACCATATACAAACCTGATATTCATTTTCATGTGGGCATACTCAATACATCCAATAGCCTTAATAGAATCACTGGAAAAACACACCAATACAGCAGGCAACCAGTGCGCAAAAGACAACAAGCTGTGCAATTGCAACAGAAAGAAAATAAATAAATAACTGAACAAAAACTAACTAGCATCCAAGCAAGCAATAAATATCAAGAACATGAAATGAAGAGTCTTTGAAAGTGAGTCCAAAGGTTGTGGGAACAGTTCAGTGATGGGGTGAGAGAAGTTATCCCCACTGGTACAAGATCCTGATGGTTGAGGGGTGATAACTGTTCCTGAACCTGCTGCTGTAAGTCCTGAGGCTCCTCGACCTTCTTCCTAATGGTAGCAGCAAGAAGATAGCATGACATGGGTAGTGGGGGTACCTGATGATAGATGCTGATTTCCTGTGGCAATGCCCCATGTAGATGTGCTCAATGGTGGGAAAGCTTTACCCATGGTGTACTGGGCCTTATCCACTACTTTTTGTAGGATTTTCCATTCCAGGGCATTGCTGTTTCCATACCAGGCTGTGATGCAGCCAATCGATATACTCTCCATCACACATCTTCAGAAGTTTGTCAAAATTATAGATGTTATGTCAAATATCCACAAACTTCTAAGGAAGTAGAAGCGCCACTGTGCTCTCTTCATAATTGTACATATGTGCTGGGCCCGGGACAGGTCCTCTGAAAAGATTACCCTCTCCACCTCTGATCCCCTGATGAGGCCTGGCTCGGCACCTCTGGTTTCCTCCACCTGAAGTCAATAATCAGCTCCTTGGTCTTGCTGACATTGAGTAAGAGGTCGTTACTGTGGCACCACTCAGCCAGATTTTCAATCTCACTCCTATATGCTGATTTGTCACAACCTTTGATTCAGCCTACAGCAGTGGTGTCATCAGCAAACTTGAATATGGCATTGGAGCTGTGCTGAGCCTCACAGTTGTAAGGGTAAACTGAGAAGAGCAGAGGACGAAGCATACAACCTTGATATGCACCTGTGCTGATAGAGATTGTGGAGGAGTTGGTGCAATTCCAAACGGACTGACGTCTACAAGTGAAGAAATTGAGGATCTAATTGTACAAAGAGCTATTTGAGGCCGAAATCTTGAAGTTTTTAGATTAGTTTTGCAGATATTATGGTATTTATGTATGCATCTTCACTGTCCAGATGTTTCAGGGTTGAGTGAAGAGCCAATGAAATGGCATCTGCTGTGCACCTGTTGTGCCTGCCTGGAAAGGGAAACTTTCTTTAAATTCATTAAGTAAATAATACATTCATTAAATTCATTAAGTAAATAATACAAGTGAAACACAATTGTAAATAATTATTTTTCTCACCTCTAGATTACTTAATGTTGTCAATGTTTTGTAACATTTGGAAGAGATGCTGGAACTTGGAGCAAAAGACAAACAGCTGGAGGAAACTCAGCATGTCAAGCAGAGAAATGAACAGTCGACAGAACATCCTTCCACAGATGCTGCTGACCTGTTAAACTCCTCCAGCAGTTTACTTTCTGGAACAGTCTGCAATTGTTTCAGTAATAAACTTAGTCATTTAACATATAATACGACTGTTAGCTTGTAAAGCCGGGTAGAATGACGTGAGAGAAATGGGTGCCTACAATACCTGCAGCAAGACCAACTGTACAGCCAGTGCCAACAGAAATCGCTTGTCTGTGTTTACTTGTTCTTATCATGGCTGACGTGTTTCTTTTCAAAGAATCAGGAAGAATTTGTCCTTTCTCTAAGAACAAATTGTAGCTTTCTATAACAAGTGATCTTCCCATCAGTGATAGATAATAAGCATTCTACAAAATATGGAGAAAATATTACTAATAGTGGACTGTGCACAATGCTGTATCAGATGTGAATTGTGATATTGACAACTCAGTTTAATCTCACTTCTGCTTTTTTTATATTTTTATTCTTTATCTTGACTAAATGCAAATCACCTCGGCAGCATTAAGTTAAGCTTATCTCACACTGGCTGTATGGACCAAGGATATTCACACAGGTGCACTTCCTTAATAAGTAAGCCACCTGCAGAGAATGAATGAGCTGAGATTCTCTCTTTACGCCAGAGAAATGTAAGTGCATATCTGATAATGGTGCTGTCCTTCAGTCTGGTGGTACATGTTTTTGTATGTTCTGCCCGGTGGGAGAGGGGAGGAGAGATAATGTCTGGGGTGAGTTGGGTCATTAATCATGCTGGCAGTCAGAAATATATAGAGAATTCATAGATGGGAGGCTGGTTCCTGTGATGGACTGAATTTATTATCCAGGAAGTGGCACCTGGGCAACCTTTTCTATTCCACCATAGGCTCTCATTAATGTGCAGAGCTACTGATCCCTCCCAGTTCAATGCCATCAATGAAATTTCGGAGTTGATATTGTTATGCCCGCAGCCCCCTCCTTTGTGAGAATCGCAAGAGCACTGGGGGGGGGGGGGGGTCAGTGGACCCAGGAAATGAGAGAGAGACGTGCCGGATGCCTCGTTCCCCGGTGATGCAAAATAACGCGACATTGGCCATTGTCTCTTGGAGACACATTTGTGGATTGGGGACTAGGATACGTGCAAGCCCTCGGGCAAAGTGGGCTGGTTGAGAGAGAGATTGCATCACCCCCAACCTGATTGACAGCTACTACCCTGCGAGTCAAGATAAAAGAGGGGCTGTAGAGACGGCCCCTCAGACGCAACAGAAGACACGCTAGCGATCCCGTAATAGCAGGCAGCCATTTGAAGGAAGCCACGTGTGTTCGGTTCCCTTGCCTGGGAGCAAGTGGCGGGTACCACAGAAACGATTTTCTTGAACTAACAACGGGGAACCAACTCCCCCGATTCAACGGATTGGCCTCATCAAAAGACCCGGGCAAGTTTCTTTTCTCACAAATCTCTTTCTCTCCAACAAGTGAAAACCCAGCGGTCCCCAAAACCAGAAGCCTGCAGGAACTGAGTGACTTTTATATTTCCATCGGACAATATATTATCCCCTAGACAAACGACAGAGCTATTTCTTATTGATGATTATTACTATACCCACGCTTTTAGATTGAGTAGTGACGACGTATATTATCTGAATGTTTGTATTAACCTTATTTTTGTGCCCCTTTATAAATAAAGACTTTTAATAATAGTACCATCAGACTTCAAAGGACCTCTCTATCTTTGCTGGTAAGTGACCCAGTTACGGGGTACGTAACAACTTGGGGATCTCGTCTCGGGATTTGATACCAAATTTGAGGGCCAGTGAATCCGGCTTGTAAGTCCAAACTTGGATCTGGTACGCGGGTAGCCAGACAGGAAACCAGCAAAGATGGACGTGGATGAATTTATAGGAAACCCGACTCTGGGGGCGCTAGAGGCGGCCACCAAATCAGACTTGGTAAATTTGGCGAAGGGGTTAAACCTCACAGAGGTGAGGTCGTCAATGAAAAAGCGGGAGGTGCGAAGGGCCATAACTCAGTATTACATTGAGAAGAATGTGTTTGCAGCTGAGGTATTGGAAAATATCCCTGAAAAGGTACCAGCTAGTGGGACGGCTCAGTTGGAGTTGGAGAAATTAAGGTCGGAACATGAAATTCAGTTAAAGCATCTGGAAGCAGCCGAGAGAGAGAGAGAAAGAGCCGAGAAAGAAAGGGAGCATGCGCTCCAGCTAAAGGAGTTAGAGGCAAAACGGGATCATGAGATCCAGCTATAGGCGTTAGAGGTGAAAAGGGAGCAGGAAAGAGCTGAGAAGCAAAGAGAGCATGAACGTCAGTTAAAAGAGCTGGAAGCAGCTGAGAAGGAGAAGGAAAGGGCCGAGAAGGAGCGGTTTGATGTTAGTCGGGTATTGAGGTTGGTACCCCCCGTTCGAGGAGACAGATGTTGATAGTTATTTCTCGCTTTTTGAAAAGGTGGCAGTGAATCAGAAGTGGCCCAGAGCACAGTGGGTGGCGTTGTTACAAAGTGTGTTAAGAGGGAAGGCACAGCGGGCATATGCGGCGTTGTCCATGGAGGAGGAAGGGGAAGAGAATTATGACCAAGTAAAGGCGGCCATTCTCCGGGGTTACGAGCTAGTACCTGAAGCATATAGACAAAAGTTCAGAAATTTACGGAAAGGGTGGAATCAGACGTATACCGAGTTTGCCCATGAGAAGGGGGTGCTCTTGGGCCGTTGGTGCACCGCAGAAATAGTGGGCGAGGATCATGGGCGTCTCAGGGAGTTAATTTTGATTGAGGAATTTAAAGGTTGTGTTCCGGAGGAGATCCGGATGTATTTGAATGAGAAGCCGAATAAGTCCGTATCAGAATTTGCTAGATTCGCAGATGAATATGCCCTAACCCACAAGACAAAGTTTTCCTCAAATAAAAGTTCCCCGATGGACCGTGGGAACGATCGAGAAAGTCCGCTGGCTGAGGCAGAGGTCCCGCCGGGAGCTAGTGGTAAGGTTGAGGGGGAAAGGCCAGACGGCCAGAGATTTCCGGGCTTGACCTGTTTTAATTGTGGGAAGAGCGGGCATGTTGCGTCTCGGTGCTTTGCTCCGAGGAGGGAGACGGGAAAAGGGAAAGCAGCAGTCCCTATCGGATGTGCCATGGTAATCAGTAAATCGACAAGAGAGCCCCGGGTAGACAGAGTACGAGAAGGGTCTGAGACTTGTCTGTCACACGGGACCGTGTCTTTGAGGAAGGGGGACCCACCCATTCCCGTACGAATCTGGAGAGACACGGGGGCTGAGCTGTCATTGATCAGCAGTAAGGTACTCGAATTTGGTCAAAAAACGGGCATGGTAGCGGTGAAGGGAATCAATAAAAGGATAGAAATGGTGTCCTTACATAAGGTCATTATGGATTGTGAGCTGGTGTCTGGACCAGTTGAAATAGGGGTGCCATCAGAATTCCCGAGAACGGACGTGGACGTCCTTCTTGGTAACGATTTAGCCGGGGGTAAGGTTTGGGCAGCCATGACGCTGATAAAACCGCCTATGCGTGTTGAGGCTCCGCCCCCTAGCTTCCAAGAGCTATACCGCATGCGCGGTCACTCGCAGCCTGTCGAGAGCGGCAGCTGAGAACGAGAGCAGTTTAAATCTGGCCAGTTTCGATTTGGCCGAGACGTTTTTACCGACCCTGTGCCACGAGTGTTTAGAGGGTGGTAAAGCGAAGAGTAGTAAAGTGAAAGAGGGTAAGAGAGAGGAAGTAGATGCACTTAATGTGGGGCAAGGTTCTAGAGGCAGAAAATAAAGATGAGGAACCATCAGAGCGGTTAAGAGGTCCAGAGTTGGACATGGATGATCTGTCTGGTTTGGCAGACCTGTTTGACGAAGTTGAAAATTCTAAAGGTGTTCCCGATAATGAAATGGGGGCAGTCCTAGATGAAAAGGGTGCCCTTGCCTTGAAGAAGTCTGCTGGGTTGGCAGATGAGGTTGTTTCAGCCCGCGGGGTTGAGTTTACTCCGGAAGTGAGTTGCCCAGAGAGTAACTGGGAGGATCAGGGGAATTTAGAATTTGAAAAAGGTACAGGTATTGAAAGCCTGGAAGAGGTCAATGTCCCGTTTGAGTGTGTCCAAGATGGGGATGCACGTGGTCCTGAACCTAGTCACGGAGCTCAGAAAAAGTCTGAGGTATTTGATTCAGCTGAACGAGACGGCCGTCCTTTTGGGTCAGATAGACTTGGTTCAGTGGAAAAGGGGTTAACCCTGGTAATCGTGGGAAGTGAGAGTTCCCCGATGGTTTTGCTCGAAGGGGTGGTGAAACTTAATGCGGAGCTCAAAACTGGGGAGATAAATATTATTAGTGAAGGAAACGGGAAATCTGCAGTTCCCAAATCGAATGAAGAAATTTTAAACCCTGCAGATCGCTTACAGATTAAGCTGGGAGATGCCGGGGCCCCCCACCCTATTGTTATTCCAGAATGGGGTGTGCCGAGGCAGAATCTGAAATGCTGCTTGAACAAAGAGTTCGAATTAAAAGCCAATAGCCTGAAGGGTCCTGACGAGAGGGCTAGCCACCTGTGTAAAATTAAAGAATTGGGTGGAAATGGTCTAAGTTTGGGACACAGTGTTGATAAAATAACCCCTATGAACAAGGCGGGCAGGAGTTTACCTCGCCAAACTACCCGAGTTCCTCTGTAGGAACTCACCGGAAAAGAGACGACGGTTAATGAAGGGCGCCATTTTTAAAAAGCCCAGCCGGTTGTACGGGATTTCAGCAAAGCATGTGAATAATAAAGACAAACCCCTTGGAAGCCTGCCTGTTCATTTGAAAGCAACATAACGATTGGTATTTGCATGACCTGTGGTAGTATACACGTAAGCTTAAGATCACAACTCGTTAGTTTTGTTTGCTGAAAAAAAAACAGGTGGTTATTAAGTTGAAGTCTGATGCTATAAGACTTTAGTAAGGTACAAGATGTTAAGCTAGTAAAGGAAGTGACCCTGTAATCGTTAACTGTTTAGATGCTGAATTAAATATATAACTGTATTGCGCTGTAGTGAAAAGAAAAGCTTTTGTATTGTGTTAGATTCTAAAATCCTGTAAGACTCTGTACTACTTCATTTTAACCGCTGGTAAAAACGCTTTTAAGAGGGGAGGTGTTATGCCCGCAGCCCCCTCCTTTGTGAGAATCACAAGAGCACTGGGGGGGGGGGGGGTCAGTGGACCCAGGAAATGGGAGAGAGATGTGCCGGATGCCTCGTTCCCCGGCGATGCAAAATAACGCGACATTGGCCATTGTCTCTTGGAGACACATTTGTGGATTGGGGACTGGGATACGTGCAAGCCCTCGGGCAAAGTGGGCTGGTTGAGAGAGAGTTTGCATCACGCCCAACCTGATTGACAGCTACTACCCTGCGAGTCAAGATAAAAGAGGGGCTGTAGAGACGGCCCCTCAGACGCAACAGAAGACACGCTAGCGATCCCGTAATAGCAGGCAGCCATTTGAAGGAAGCCACGTGTGTTCGGTTCCCTTGCCTGGGAGCCAGTGGCGGGTACCACAGAAACGATTTTCTTGAACTAACAACGGGGAACCAACTCCCCCGACTCAACGTATTGGCCTCATCAAAAGACCCGGGCAAGTTTCTTTTCTCACAAATCTCTCTCTCTCCAACAAGTGAAAACCCAGCGGTCCCCAAAACCAGAAGCCTGCAGGAACTGAGTGACTTATATATTTCCATCGGACAATATATTATCCCCTAGACAAACGACAGATCCATTTCTTATTGATGATTATTACTATACCCACGCTTTTAGATTGAGTAGTGACGACGTATATTATCTGAATGTTTGTATTAACCTTATTTTTGTGCCCCTTTATAAATAAAGACTTTTAAAAATAGTACCATCAGACTTCAACGGACCTCTCTATCTTTGCTGGTTAGTGACCCAGTTACGGGGTACGTAACAACTTGGGGATCTCATCTCGGGATTTGATAACAAATTTGAGGGCCAGTGAATCGGGCTTGTAAGTCCAAACTTGGATCTGGTACGCGGGTAGCCAGACGGGAAACCAGCAAAGATGGACGTGGATGAATTTATAGGAAACCTGACTCTGGGGGCGCTAGAGGCGACCACCAAATCAGACTTGGTAAATTTGGCGAAGGGGTTAAACCTCATAGAGGTGAGGTCGTCAATGAAAAAGCGGGAGATGCGAAGGGCCATAACTCAGTATTACACTGAGAAGAATGTGTTTCCAGCTGAGGTATTGGAAAATATCCCTGAAAAGGTACCAGCTAGTGGGACGGCTCAGTTGGAGTTGGAGAAATTAAGGTGGGAACATGAAATTAAGTTAAAACAGCTGGAAGCAGCCGAGAGAGAGAGAGAGAAAGAGCCGAGAAAGAGAAAGAGAGAGAGAGAGAAAGAGCCGAGAAAGAAAGGGAGCATGCGCTCCAGCTAAAGGAGTTAGAGGCGAAACGGGATCATGAGATCCAGATAAAGGCGTTAGAGGTGAAAAGGGAGCAGGAAAGAGCTGAGAAGCAAAGAGAGCATGAACGTCAGTTAAAAGAGCTGGAAGCAGCTGAGAAGGAGAAGGAAAGGGCCGAGAAGGAGTGGTTTGATGTTAGTCGGGCATTGAGGTTGGTACCCCCGTTCGAGGAGATGGATGTTGATAGTTATTTCTCGCTTTTTGAAAAGGTGGCAGTGAATCAGAAGTGGCCCAGAGCATAGTGGGTGGCGTTGTTACAAAGTGTGTTAAGAGGGAAGTCACAGCGGGCATATGCGGCGTTGTCCATGGAGGAGGAAGGGGAAGAGAATTATGACCAAGTAAAGGCGGCCATTCTCCGATGTTACGAGCTAGTACCTGAAGCATATAGACAAAAGTTCAGAAATTTACGGAAAGGGTGGAATCAGACGTATACCAAGTTTGCCCATGAGAAGGGGGTGCTCTTGGACCGTTGGTGCACCGCAGAAATAGTGGGCGAGGATCATGGGCATCTCAGGGAGTTATTTTTGATTGAGGAATTTAAAGGTTGTGTTCCGGAGGAGATCCGGATGTATTTGAATGAGAAGCCGAATAAGTCCGTATCAGAATTTGCTAGATTCGCAGATGAATATGCCCTAACCCACAAGGCTAAGTTTTCCTCAAATAAAAGTTCCCCGATGGACCGTGGGAACGATCGAGAAAGTCCGCTGGCTGAGGCAGAGGTCCCGCCGGGAGCTAGTGGTAAGGTTGAGGGGGAAAGGCCAGACGGCCAGAGATTTCCGGGCTTGACCTGTTTTAATTGTGGGAAGAGCGGGCATGTTGCGTCTCGGTGCTTTGCTCCGAGGAGGGAGACGGGAAAAGGGAAAGCAGCAGTCCCTATCGGATGTGCCATGGTAATAAGTAAATCGACGAGAGCCCCGGGTAGACAGAGTACGAGAAGGGTCTGAGACTTGTCTGTCACACGGGACCGTGTCTTTGAGGAAGGGGGACCCACCCATTCCCGTACGAATCTGGAGAGACACGGGGGCTGAGCTGTCATTGATCAGCAGTAAGGTACTCGAGTTTGGTCAAAAAACGGGCATGGTAGCGGTGAAGGGAATCAATAAAAGGATAGAAATGGTGTCCTTACATAAGGTCATTATGGATTGTGAGCTGGTGTCTGGACCAGTTGAAATAGGGGTGCCATCAGAATTCCCGAGAACGGACGTGGACGTCCTTCTTGGTAACGATTTAGCTGGGGGTAAGGTTTGGGCAGCCATGACGCTGATAAAACCGCCTATGCGTGTTGAGGCTCCGCCCCCTAGCTTCCAAGAGCTATCCCGCATGCGCGGTCACTCGCAGCCTGTCGAGAGCGGCAGCTAAGAACGAGAGCAGTTTAAATCTGGCCAGTTTCGATTTGGCCGAGACGTTTTTACCAACCCTGTGCCACGAGTGTTTAGAGGGTGGTAAAGCGAAGAGTAGTAAAGTGAAAGAGGGTAAGAGAGAGGAAGTAGATGCACTTAACGTGGGGCAAGGTTCTAGAGGCAGAAAATAAAGATGAGGAACCATCAGAGCGGTTAAGAGGTCCAGAGTTGGACATGGATGATCTGTCTGGTTTGGCAGACCTGTTTGACGAAGTTGAAAATTCTAAAGGTGTTCCCGATAATGAAATGAGGGCAGTCCTAGATGAAAAGGGTGCCCTTGCCTTGAAGAAGTCTGCTGGGTTGGCAGATGAGGTTGTTTCAGCCTGCGGGGTTGAGTTTACTCCGGAAGTGAGTTGCCCAGAGAGTAACTGGGAGGATCAGGGGAATTTAGAATTTGAAAAAGGTACGGGTATTGAAAGCCTGGAAGAGGTCAATGTCCCGTTTGAGTGTGTCCAAGATGGGGATGCACGTGGTCCTGAACCTAGTCACGGAGCTCAGAAAAAGTCTGAGGTATTTGATTCAGCTGAACGAGACGGCCGTCCTTTTGTGTCAGATAGACTTGGTTCAGTGGAAAAGGGGTTAACCCTGGTAATCGTGGGAAGTGAGAGTTCCCTGATGGTTGTGCTCGAAGGGGTGGTGAAACTTAATGCGGAGCTCAAAACTGGGGAGATAAATATTATTAGTGAAGGAAACGGGAAATCTGCAGTTCCCAAATCGAATGAAGAAATTTTAAACCCTGCAGATCGCTTACAGATTAAGCCGGGAGATGCCGGGGCCCCCCACCCTATTGTTATTCCAGAATGGGGTGTGCCGAGGCAGAATCTGAAATGCTGCTTGAACAAAGAGTTCGAATTAAAAGCCAATAGCCTGAAGGGTCCTGACGAGAGGGCTAGCCACCTGTGTAAAATTAAAGAATTGGGTGGAAATGGTCTAAGTTTGGGACACAGTGTTGATAAAATAACCCCTATGAACAAGGCGGGCGGGAGTTTACCTCGCCAAACTACCCGAGTTCCTCTGTAGGAACTCACCGGAAAAGAGACGACGGTTAATGAAGGGCGCCATTTTTAAATAGTCCAGCCGGTTGTACGGGATTTCAGCAAAGCATGTGAATAATAAAGACAAACCCCTTGGAAGCCTGCCTGTTCAGTTGAAAGCAACATAACGATTGGTATTTGCATGACCTGTGGTAGTATACACGTAAGCTTAAGATCACAACTCGTTAGTTTTGTTTGCTGAAAAAAAAATAGGTTGTTATTAAGTTGAAGTCTGATGCTATAAGACTTTAGTAAGGTACAAGATGTTAAGCTAGTAAAGGAAGTGACCCTGCAATCGTTAACTGTTTAGATGCTGAATTAAATGTATAACTGTATTGCGCTGTAGTGAAAAGAAAAGCTTTTGTATTGTGTTAGATTCTAAAATCCTGTAAGACTCTGTACTACTTCGTTTTAACCGCTGGTAAAAACGCTTTTAAGAGGGGAGGTGTTATGCCCTCAGCCCCCTCCTTGTGAGAATCGCAAGAGCACTGGGGGGGGGGGGGTGTCAGTGGACCCAGGAAATGGGAGAGAGACGTGCCGGATGCCTCGTTCCCCGGCGATGCAAAATAACGCGACATTGGCCATTGTCTCTTGGAGACACATTTGTGGATTGGGGACTAGGATACGTGCAAGCCCTCGGGCAAAGTGGGCTGGTTGAGAGAGAGATTGCATCACCCCCAACCTGATTGACAGCTACTACCCTGCGAGTCAAGATAAAAGAGGGGCTGTAGAGACGGCCCCTCAGACGCACCAGAAGACACGCTAGCGATCCCGTAATAGCAGGCAGCCATTTGAAGGAAGCCACGTGTGTTCGGTTCCCTTGCCTGGGAGCCAGTGGCGGGTACCACAGAAACGATTTTCTTGAACTAACAACGGGGAACCAACTCCCCCGACTCAACGGATTGGCCTCATCAAAAGACCCGGGCAAGTTTCTTTTCTCACAAATCTCTCTCTCTCCAACAAGTGAAAACCCAGCGGTCCCCAAAACCAGAAGCCTGCAGGAACTGAGTGACTTTTATATTTCCATCGGACAATATATTATCCCCTAGACAAACGACAGAGCTATTTCTTATTGATGATTATTACTATACCCACGCTTTTAGATTGAGTAGTGACGACGTATATTATCTGAATGTTTGTATTAACCTTATTTTTGTGCCCCTTTATAAATAAAGACTTTTAATAATAGTACCATCAGACTTCAAAGGACCTCTCTATCTTTGCTGGTAAGTGACCCAGTTACGGGGTACGTAACAACTTGGGGATCTCGTCTCGGGATTTGATAACAAATTTGAGGGCCAGTGAATCCGGCTTGTAAGTCCAAACTTGGATCTGGTACGCGGGTAGCCAGACAGGAAACCAGCAAAGATGGACGTGGATGAATTTATAGGAAACCCGACTCTGGGGGCGCTAGAGGCGGCCACCAAATCAGACTTGGTAAATTTGGCGAAGGGGTTAAACCTCACAGAGGTGAGGTCGTCAATGAAAAAGCGGGAGGTGCGAAGGGCCATAACTCAGTATTACATTGAGAAGAATGTGTTTGCAGCTGAGGTATTGGAAAATATCCCTGAAAAGGTACCAGCTAGTGGGACGGCTCAGTTGGAGTTGGAGAAATTAAGGTGGGAACATGAAATTCAGTTAAAGCATCTGGAAGCAGCCGAGAGAGAGAGAGAAAGAGCCGAGAAAGAAAGGGAGCATGCGCTCCAGCTAAAGGAGTTAGAGGCGAAACGGGATCATGAGATCCAGCTATAGGCGTTAGAGGTGAAAAGGGAGCAGGAAAGAGCTGAGAAGCAAAGAGAGCATGAACGTCAGTTAAAAGAGCTGGAAGCAGCTGAGAAGGAGAAGAAAAGGGCCGAGAAGGAGCGGTTTGATGTTAGTCGGGCATTGAGGTTGGTACCCCCGTTCGAGGAGACGGATGTTGATAGTTATTTCTTGCTTTTTGAAAAGGTGGCAGTGAATCAGAAGTGGCCCAGAGCACAGTGGGTGGCGTTGTTACAAAGTGTGTTAAGAGGGAAGGCACAGCGGGCATATGCGGCGTTGTCCATGGAGGAGGAAGGGGAAGAGAATTATGACCAAGTAAAGGCGGCCATTCTCCGGGGTTACGAGCTAGTATCTGAAGCATATAGACAAAAGTTCAGAAATTTACGGAAAGGGTGGAATCAGACGTATACCGAGTTTGCCCATGAGAAGGGGGTGCTCTTGGACCGTTGGTGCACCGCAGAAATAGTGGGCGAGGATCATGGGCATCTCAGGGAGTTAATTTTGATTGAGGAATTTAAAGGTTGTGTTCCGGAGGAGATCCGGATGTATTTGAATGAGAAGCCGAATAAGTCCGTATCAGAATTTGCTAGATTCGCAGATGAATATGCCCTAACCCACAAGGCAAAGTTTTCCTCAAATAAAAGTTCCCCGATGGACCGTGGGAACGATCGAGAAAGTCCACCGGCTGAGGCAGAGGTCCCGCCGGGAGCTAGTGGTAAGGTTGAGGGGGAAAGGCCAGACGGCCAGAGATTTCCGGGCTTGACCTGTTTTAATTGTGGGAAGAGTGGGCGTGTTGCGTCTCGGTGCTTTGCTCCGAGGAGGGAGACGGGAAAAGGGAAAGCAGCAGTCCCTATCGGATGTGCCGTGGTAATCAGTAAATCGACAAGAGAGCCCCGGGTAGACAGAGTACGAGAAGGGTCTGAGACTTGTCTGTCACACGGGACCGTGTCTTTGAGGAAGGGGGACCCACCCATTCCCATACGAATCTGGAGAGACACGGGGGCTGAGCTGTCATTGATCAGCAGTAAGGTACTCAAGTTTGGTCAAAAAACGGGCATGGTAGCGGTGAAGGGAATCAATAAAAGGATAGAAATGGTGTCCTTACATAAGGTCATTATGGATTGTGAGCTGGTGTCTGGACCAGTTGAAATAGGGGTGCCATCAGAATTCCCGAGAACGGACGTGGACGTCCTTCTTGGTAACGATTTAGCCGGGGGTAAGGTTTGGGCAGCCATGACGCTGATAAAACCGCCTATGCGTGTTGAGGCTCCGCCCCCTAGCTTCCAAGAGCTATCCCGCATGCGCGGTCACTCGCAGCCTGTCGAGAGCGGCAGCTGAGAACGAGAGCAGTTTAAATCTGGCCAGTTTCGATTTGGCCGAGACGTTTTTACCGACCCTGTGCCACGAGTGTTTAGAGGGTGGTAAAGCGAAGAGTAGTAAAGTGAAAGAGGGTAAGAGAGAGGAAGTAGATGCACTTAACGTGGGGCAAGGTTCTAGAGGCAGAAAATAAAGATGAGGAACCATCAGAGCGGTTAAGAGGTCCAGAGTTGGACATGGATGATCTGTCTGGTTTGGCAGACCTGTTTGACGAAGTTGAAAATTCTAAAGGTGTTCCCGATAATGAAATGAGGGCAGGCCTAGATGAAAAGGGTGCCCTTGCCTTGAAGAAGTCTGCTGGGTTGGCAGATGAGGTTGTTTCAGCCCGCGGGGTTGAGTTTACTCCGGAAGTGAGTTGCCCAGAGAGTAACTGGGAGGATCAGGGGAATTTAGAATTTGAAAAAGGTACGGGTATTGAAAGCCTGGAAGAGGTCAATGTCCCGTTTGAGTGTGTCCAAGATGGGGATGCACGTGGTCCTGAACCTAGTCACGGAGCTCAGAAAAAGTCTGAGGTATTTGATTCAGCTGAACGAGACGGCCGTCCTTTTGTGTCAGATAGACTTGGTTCAGTGGAAAAGGGGTTAACCCTGGTAATCGTGGGAAGTGAGAGTTCCCTGATGGTTGTGCTCGAAGGGGTGGTGAAACTTAATGCGGAGCTCAAAACTGGGGAGATAAATATTATTAGTGAAGGAAACGGGAAATCTGCAGTTCCCAAATCGAATGAAGAAATTTTAAACCCTGCAGATCGCTTACAGATTAAGCCGGGAGATGCCGGGGCCCCCCACCCTATTGTTATTCCAGAATGGGGTGTGCCGAGGCAGAATCTGAAATGCTGCTTGAACAAAGAGTTCGAATTAAAAGCCAATAGCCTGAAGGGTCCTGACGAGAGGGCTAGCCACCTGTGTAAAATTAAAGAATTGGGTGGAAATGGTCTAAGTTTGGGACACAGTGTTGATAAAATAACCCCTATGAACAAGGCGGGCGGGAGTTTACCTCGCCAAACTACCCGAGTTCCTCTGTAGGAACTCACCGGAAAAGAGACGACGGTTAATGAAGGGCGCCATTTTTAAATAGTCCAGCCGGTTGTACGGGATTTCAGCAAAGCATGTGAATAATAAAGACAAACCCCTTGGAAGCCTGCCTGTTCAGTTGAAAGCAACATAACGATTGGTATTTGCATGACCTGTGGTAGTATACACGTAAGCTTAAGATCACAACTCGTTAGTTTTGTTTGCTGAAAAAAAAATAGGTTGTTATTAAGTTGAAGTCTGATGCTATAAGACTTTAGTAAGGTACAAGATGTTAAGCTAGTAAAGGAAGTGACCCTGCAATCGTTAACTGTTTAGATGCTGAATTAAATGTATAACTGTATTGCGCTGTAGTGAAAAGAAAAGCTTTTGTATTGTGTTAGATTCTAAAATCCTGTAAGACTCTGTACTACTTCGTTTTAACCGCTGGTAAAAACGCTTTTAAGAGGGGAGGTGTTATGCCCTCAGCCCCCTCCTTGTGAGAATCGCAAGAGCACTGGGGGGGGGGGGGTGTCAGTGGACCCAGGAAATGGGAGAGAGACGTGCCGGATGCCTCGTTCCCCGGCGATGCAAAATAACGCGACATTGGCCATTGTCTCTTGGAGACACATTTGTGGATTGGGGACTAGGATACGTGCAAGCCCTCGGGCAAAGTGGGCTGGTTGAGAGAGAGATTGCATCACCCCCAACCTGATTGACAGCTACTACCCTGCGAGTCAAGATAAAAGAGGGGCTGTAGAGACGGCCCCTCAGACGCACCAGAAGACACGCTAGCGATCCCGTAATAGCAGGCAGCCATTTGAAGGAAGCCACGTGTGTTCGGTTCCCTTGCCTGGGAGCCAGTGGCGGGTGCCACAGAAACGATTTTCTTGAACTAACAACGGGGAACCAACTCCCCCGACTCAACGGATTGGCCTCATCAAAAGACCCGGGCAAGTTTCTTTTCTCACAAATCTCTCTCTCTCCAACAAGTGAAAACCCAGCGGTCCCCAAAACCAGAAGCCTGCAGGAACTGAGTGACTTTTATATTTCCATCGGACAATATATTATCCCCTAGACAAACGACAGAGCTATTTCTTATTGATGATTATTACTATACCCACGCTTTTAGATTGAGTAGTGACGACGTATATTATCTGAATGTTTGTATTAACCTTATTTTTGTGCCCCTTTATAAATAAAGACTTTTAATAATAGTACCATCAGACTTCAAAGGACCTCTCTATCTTTGCTGGTAAGTGACCCAGTTACGGGGTACGTAACAACTTGGGGATCTCGTCTCGGGATTTGATAACAAATTTGAGGGCCAGTGAATCCGGCTTGTAAGTCCAAACTTGGATCTGGTACGCGGGTAGCCAGACAGGAAACCAGCAAAGATGGACGTGGATGAATTTATAGGAAACCCGACTCTGGGGGCGCTAGAGGCGGCCACCAAATCAGACTTGGTAAATTTGGCGAAGGGGTTAAACCTCACAGAGGTGAGGTCGTCAATGAAAAAGCGGGAGGTGCGAAGGGCCATAACTCAGTATTACATTGAGAAGAATGTGTTTGCAGCTGAGGTATTGGAAAATATCCCTGAAAAGGTACCAGCTAGTGGGACGGCTCAGTTGGAGTTGGAGAAATTAAGGTGGGAACATGAAATTCAGTTAAAGCATCTGGAAGCAGCCGAGAGAGAGAGAGAGAAAGAGCCGAGAAAGAAAGGGAGCATGCGCTCCAGCTAAAGGAGTTAGAGGCGAAACGGGATCATGAGATCCAGCTATAGGCGTTAGAGGTGAAAAGGGAGCAGGAAAGAGCTGAGAAGCAAAGAGAGCATGAACGTCAGTTAAAAGAGCTGGAAGCAGCTGAGAAGGAGAAGAAAAGGGCCGAGAAGGAGCGGTTTGATGTTAGTCGGGCATTGAGGTTGGTACCCCCGTTCGAGGAGACGGATGTTGATAGTTATTTCTTGCTTTTTGAAAAGGTGGCAGTGAATCAGAAGTGGCCCAGAGCACAGTGGGTGGCGTTGTTACAAAGTGTGTTAAGAGGGAAGGCACAGCGGGCATATGCGGCGTTGTCCATGGAGGAGGAAGGGGAAGAGAATTATGACCAAGTAAAGGCGGCCATTCTCCGGGGTTACGAGCTAGTATCTGAAGCATATAGACAAAAGTTCAGAAATTTACGGAAAGGGTGGAATCAGACGTATACCGAGTTTGCCCATGAGAAGGGGGTGCTCTTGGACCGTTGGTGCACCGCAGAAATAGTGGGCGAGGATCATGGGCATCTCAGGGAGTTAATTTTGATTGAGGAATTTAAAGGTTGTGTTCCGGAGGAGATCCGGATGTATTTGAATGAGAAGCCGAATAAGTCCGTATCAGAATTTGCTAGATTCGCAGATGAATATGCCCTAACCCACAAGGCAAAGTTTTCCTCAAATAAAAGTTCCCCGATGGACCGTGGGAACGATCGAGAAAGTCCACCGGCTGAGGCAGAGGTCCCGCCGGGAGCTAGTGGTAAGGTTGAGGGGGAAAGGCCAGACGGCCAGAGATTTCCGGGCTTGACCTGTTTTAATTGTGGGAAGAGTGGGCGTGTTGCGTCTCGGTGCTTTGCTCCGAGGAGGGAGACGGGAAAAGGGAAAGCAGCAGTCCCTATCGGATGTGCCGTGGTAATCAGTAAATCGACAAGAGAGCCCCGGGTAGACAGAGTACGAGAAGGGTCTGAGACTTGTCTGTCACACGGGACCGTGTCTTTGAGGAAGGGGGACCCACCCATTCCCATACGAATCTGGAGAGACACGGGGGCTGAGCTGTCATTGATCAGCAGTAAGGTACTCAAGTTTGGTCAAAAAACGGGCATGGTAGCGGTGAAGGGAATCAATAAAAGGATAGAAATGGTGTCCTTACATAAGGTCATTATGGATTGTGAGCTGGTGTCTGGACCAGTTGAAATAGGGGTGCCATCAGAATTCCCGAGAACGGACGTGGACGTCCTTCTTGGTAACGATTTAGCCGGGGGTAAGGTTTGGGCAGCCATGACGCTGATAAAACCGCCTATGCGTGTTGAGGCTCCGCCCCCTAGCTTCCAAGAGCTATCCCGCATGCGCGGTCACTCGCAGCCTGTCGAGAGCGGCAGCTGAGAACGAGAGCAGTTTAAATCTGGCCAGTTTCGATTTGGCCGAGACGTTTTTACCGACCCTGTGCCACGAGTGTTTAGAGGGTGGTAAAGCGAAGAGTAGTAAAGTGAAAGAGGGTAAGAGAGAGGAAGTAGATGCACTTAACGTGGGGCAAGGTTCTAGAGGCAGAAAATAAAGATGAGGAACCATCAGAGCGGTTAAGAGGTCCAGAGTTGGACATGGATGATCTGTCTGGTTTGGCAGACCTGTTTGACGAAGTTGAAAATTCTAAAGGTGTTCCCGATAATGAAATGAGGGCAGTCCTAGATGAAAAGGGTGCCCTTGCCTTGAAGAAGTCTGCTGGGTTGGCAGATGAGGTTGTTTCAGCCCGCGGGGTTGAGTTTACTCCGGAAGTGAGTTGCCCAGAGAGTAACTGGGAGGATCAGGGGAATTTAGAATTTGAAAAAGGTACGGGTATTGAAAGCCTGGAAGAGGTCAATGTCCCGTTTGAGTGTGTCCAAGATGGGGATGCACGTGGTCCTGAACCTAGTCACGGAGCTCAGAAAAAGTCTGAGGTATTTGATTCAGCTGAACGAGACGGCCGTCCTTTTGTGTCAGATAGACTTGGTTCAGTGGAAAAGGGGTTAACCCTGGTAATCGTGGGAAGTGAGAGTTCCCTGATGGTTGTGCTCGAAGGGGTGGTGAAACTTAATGCGGAGCTCAAAACTGGGGAGATAAATATTATTAGTGAAGGAAACGGGAAATCTGCAGTTCCCAAATCGAATGAAGAAATTTTAAACCCTGCAGATCGCTTACAGATTAAGCCGGGAGATGCCGGGGCCCCCCACCCTATTGTTATTCCAGAATGGGGTGTGCCGAGGCAGAATCTGAAATGCTGCTTGAACAAAGAGTTCGAATTAAAAGCCAATAGCCTGAAGGGTCCTGACGAGAGGGCTAGCCACCTGTGTAAAATTAAAGAATTGGGTGGAAATGGTCTAAGTTTGGGACACAGTGTTGATAAAATAACCCCTATGAATAAGGCGGGCGGGAGTTTACCTCGCCAAACTACCCAAGTTCCTCCCGTAGGAACTCACCGGAAAAGAGACGACGGTTAATGAAGGGCGCCATTTTTAAAAAGCCCAGCCGGTTGTACGGGATTTCAGCAAAGCATGTGAATAATAAAGACAAACCCCTTGGAAGCCTGCCTGTTCAGTTGAAAGCAACATAACGATTGGTACTTGCATGACCTGTGGTAGTATACACGTAAGCTTAAGATCACAACTCGTTAGTTTTGTTTGCTGAAAAAAAAATAGGTTGTTATTAAGTTGAAGTCTGATGCTATAAGACTTTAGTAAGGTACAAGATGTTAAGCTAGTAAAGGAAGTGACCCTGTAATCGTTAACTGTTTAGATGCTGAATTAAATGTATAACTGTATTGCGCTGTAGTGAAAAGAAAAGCTTTTGTATTGTGTTAGATTCTAAAATCCTGTAAGACTCTGTACTACTTCGTTTTAACCGCTGGTAAAAATGCTTTTAAGAGGGGAGGTGTTATGCCCGCAGCCCCCTCCTTTGTGAGAATCGCAGGAGTTATGCCCTCAGCCCCCTCCTTTGTGAGAATCACAAGAGCACTGGGGGGGGGGGGGTGTCAGTGGACCCAGGAAATGGGAGAGAGACGTGCCGGATGCCTCGTTCCCCGGCGATGCAAAATAACGCGACATTGGCCATTGTCTCTTGGAGACACATTTGTGGATTGGGGACTAGGATACGTGCAAGCCCTCGGGCAAAGTGGGCTGGTTGAGAGAGAGATTGCATCACCCCCAACCTGATTGACAGCTACTACCCTGCGAGTCAAGATAAAAGAGGGGCTGTAGAGACGGCCCCTCAGACGCACCAGAAGACACGCTAGCGATCCCGTAATAGCAGGCAGCCATTTGAAGGAAGCCACGTGTGTTCGGTTCCCTTGCCTGGGAGCCAGTGGCGGGTGCCACAGAAACGATTTTCTTGAACTAACAACGGGGAACCAACTCCCCCGACTCAACGGATTGGCCTCATCAAAAGACCCGGGCAAGTTTCTTTTCTCACAAATCTCTCTCTCTCCAACAAGTGAAAACCCAGCGGTCCCCAAAACCAGAAGCCTGCAGGAACTGAGTGACTTTTATATTTCCATCGGACAATATATTATCCCCTAGACAAACGACAGAGCTATTTCTTATTGATGATTATTACTATACCCACGCTTTTAGATTGAGTAGTGACGACGTATATTATCTGAATGTTTGTATTAACCTTATTTTTGTGCCCCTTTATAAATAAAGACTTTTAATAATAGTACCATCAGACTTCAAAGGACCTCTCTATCTTTGCTGGTAAGTGACCCAGTTACGGGGTACGTAACAACTTGGGGATCTCGTCTCGGGATTTGATAACAAATTTGAGGGCCAGTGAATCCGGCTTGTAAGTCCAAACTTGGATCTGGTACGCGGGTAGCCAGACAGGAAACCAGCAAAGATGGACGTGGATGAATTTATAGGAAACCCGACTCTGGGGGCGCTAGAGGCGGCCACCAAATCAGACTTGGTAAATTTGGCGAAGGGGTTAAACCTCACAGAGGTGAGGTCGTCAATGAAAAAGCGGGAGGTGCGAAGGGCCATAACTCAGTATTACATTGAGAAGAATGTGTTTGCAGCTGAGGTATTGGAAAATATCCCTGAAAAGGTACCAGCTAGTGGGACGGCTCAGTTGGAGTTGGAGAAATTAAGGTGGGAACATGAAATTCAGTTAAAGCATCTGGAAGCAGCCGAGAGAGAGAGAGAAAGAGCCGAGAAAGAAAGGGAGCATGCGCTCCAGCTAAAGGAGTTAGAGGCGAAACGGGATCATGAGATCCAGCTATAGGCGTTAGAGGTGAAAAGGGAGCAGGAAAGAGCTGAGAAGCAAAGAGAGCATGAACGTCAGTTAAAAGAGCTGGAAGCAGCTGAGAAGGAGAAGAAAAGGGCCGAGAAGGAGCGGTTTGATGTTAGTCGGGCATTGAGGTTGGTACCCCCCGTTCGAGGAGACGGATGTTGATAGTTATTTCTTGCTTTTTGAAAAGGTGGCAGTGAATCAGAAGTGGCCCAGAGCACAGTGGGTGGCGTTGTTACAAAGTGTGTTAAGAGGGAAGGCACAGCGGGCATATGCGGCGTTGTCCATGGAGGAGGAAGGGGAAGAGAATTATGACCAAGTAAAGGCGGCCATTCTCCGGGGTTACGAGCTAGTATCTGAAGCATATAGACAAAAGTTCAGAAATTTACGGAAAGGGTGGAATCAGACGTATACCGAGTTTGCCCATGAGAAGGGGGTGCTCTTGGACCGTTGGTGCACCGCAGAAATAGTGGGCGAGGATCATGGGCATCTCAGGGAGTTAATTTTGATTGAGGAATTTAAAGGTTGTGTTCCGGAGGAGATCCGGATGTATTTGAATGAGAAGCCGAATAAGTCCGTATCAGAATTTGCTAGATTCGCAGATGAATATGCCCTAACCCACAAGGCAAAGTTTTCCTCAAATAAAAGTTCCCCGATGGACCGTGGGAACGATCGAGAAAGTCCACCGGCTGAGGCAGAGGTCCCGCCGGGAGCTAGTGGTAAGGTTGAGGGGGAAAGGCCAGACGGCCAGAGATTTCCGGGCTTGACCTGTTTTAATTGTGGGAAGAGTGGGCGTGTTGCGTCTCGGTGCTTTGCTCCGAGGAGGGAGACGGGAAAAGGGAAAGCAGCAGTCCCTATCGGATGTGCCGTGGTAATCAGTAAATCGACAAGAGAGCCCCGGGTAGACAGAGTACGAGAAGGGTCTGAGACTTGTCTGTCACACGGGACCGTGTCTTTGAGGAAGGGGGACCCACCCATTCCCATACGAATCTGGAGAGACACGGGGGCTGAGCTGTCATTGATCAGCAGTAAGGTACTCAAGTTTGGTCAAAAAACGGGCATGGTAGCGGTGAAGGGAATCAATAAAAGGATAGAAATGGTGTCCTTACATAAGGTCATTATGGATTGTGAGCTGGTGTCTGGACCAGTTGAAATAGGGGTGCCATCAGAATTCCCGAGAACGGACGTGGACGTCCTTCTTGGTAACGATTTAGCCGGGGGTAAGGTTTGGGCAGCCATGACGCTGATAAAACCGCCTATGCGTGTTGAGGCTCCGCCCCCTAGCTTCCAAGAGCTATCCCGCATGCGCGGTCACTCGCAGCCTGTCGAGAGCGGCAGCTGAGAACGAGAGCAGTTTAAATCTGGCCAGTTTCGATTTGGCCGAGACGTTTTTACCGACCCTGTGCCACGAGTGTTTAGAGGGTGGTAAAGCGAAGAGTAGTAAAGTGAAAGAGGGTAAGAGAGAGGAAGTAGATGCACTTAACGTGGGGCAAGGTTCTAGAGGCAGAAAATAAAGATGAGGAACCATCAGAGCGGTTAAGAGGTCCAGAGTTGGACATGGATGATCTGTCTGGTTTGGCAGACCTGTTTGACGAAGTTGAAAATTCTAAAGGTGTTCCCGATAATGAAATGAGGGCAGTCCTAGATGAAAAGGGTGCCCTTGCCTTGAAGAAGTCTGCTGGGTTGGCAGATGAGGTTGTTTCAGCCCGCGGGGTTGAGTTTACTCCGGAAGTGAGTTGCCCAGAGAGTAACTGGGAGGATCAGGGGAATTTAGAATTTGAAAAAGGTACGGGTATTGAAAGCCTGGAAGAGGTCAATGTCCCGTTTGAGTGTGTCCAAGATGGGGATGCACGTGGTCCTGAACCTAGTCACGGAGCTCAGAAAAAGTCTGAGGTATTTGATTCAGCTGAACGAGACGGCCGTCCTTTTGTGTCAGATAGACTTGGTTCAGTGGAAAAGGGGTTAACCCTGGTAATCGTGGGAAGTGAGAGTTCCCTGATGGTTGTGCTCGAAGGGGTGGTGAAACTTAATGCGGAGCTCAAAACTGGGGAGATAAATATTATTAGTGAAGGAAACGGGAAATCTGCAGTTCCCAAATCGAATGAAGAAATTTTAAACCCTGCAGATCGCTTACAGATTAAGCCGGGAGATGCCGGGGCCCCCCACCCTATTGTTATTCCAGAATGGGGTGTGCCGAGGCAGAATCTGAAATGCTGCTTGAACAAAGAGTTCGAATTAAAAGCCAATAGCCTGAAGGGTCCTGACGAGAGGGCTAGCCACCTGTGTAAAATTAAAGAATTGGGTGGAAATGGTCTAAGTTTGGGACACAGTGTTGATAAAATAACCCCTATGAATAAGGCGGGCGGGAGTTTACCTCGCCAAACTACCCAAGTTCCTCCCGTAGGAACTCACCGGAAAAGAGACGACGGTTAATGAAGGGCGCCATTTTTAAAAAGCCCAGCCGGTTGTACGGGATTTCAGCAAAGCATGTGAATAATAAAGACAAACCCCTTGGAAGCCTGCCTGTTCAGTTGAAAGCAACATAACGATTGGTACTTGCATGACCTGTGGTAGTATACACGTAAGCTTAAGATCACAACTCGTTAGTTTTGTTTGCTGAAAAAAAAATAGGTTGTTATTAAGTTGAAGTCTGATGCTATAAGACTTTAGTAAGGTACAAGATGTTAAGCTAGTAAAGGAAGTGACCCTGTAATCGTTAACTGTTTAGATGCTGAATTAAATGTATAACTGTATTGCGCTGTAGTGAAAAGAAAAGCTTTTGTATTGTGTTAGATTCTAAAATCCTGTAAGACTCTGTACTACTTCGTTTTAACCGCTGGTAAAAACGCTTTTAAGAGGGGAGGTGTTATGCCCGCAGCCCCCTCCTTTGTGAGAATTGCAGGTGTTATGCCCTCAGCCCCCTCCTTTGTGAGAATCACAAGAGCACTGGGGGGGGGGGGGGGTCAGTGGACCCAGGAAATGGGAGAGAGATGTGCCGGATGCCTCGTTCCCCGGCGATGCAAAATAACGCGACATTGGCCATTGTCTCTTGGAGACACATTTGTGGATTGGGGACTGGGATACGTGCAAGCCCTCGGGTAAAGTGGGCTGGCTGAGAGAGAGATTGCATCACCTCCAACCTGATTGACAGCTGCGAGTCAAGATAAAAGAGGGGCTGTAGAGACGGCCCCTCAGACGCAACAGAAGACACGCTAGCGATCCCGTAATAGCAGGCAGCCATTTGAAGGAAGCCACGTGTGTTCGGTTCCCTTGCCTGGGAGCCAGTGGCAGGTACCACAGAAACGGATCGAACTAACAACGGGGAACCAACTCCCCCGATTCAACGGATTGGCCTCATCAAAAGACCCGGGCAAGTTTCTTTTCTCACATATCTCTTTCTCTCCAACAAGTGAAAACCCAGCGGTCCCCAAAACCAGAAGCCTGCAGGAACTGAGTGACTTTTATATTTCCATCGGACAATATATTATCCCCTAGACAAACGACAGAGCTATTTCTTATTGATGATTATTACTATACCCGCGCTTTTAGATTGAGTATTGACGACGTATATTATCTGAATGTTTGTATTAACCTTATTTTTGTGCCCCTTTATAAATAAAGACTTTTAATAATAGTACCATCAGACATCAAAGGACCTCTCTATCTTTGCTGGTAAGTGACCCAGTTACGGGGTACGTAACAACTTGGGGATCTTGTCTCGGGATTTGATACCAAATTTGAGGGCCAGTGAACCCGGCTTGTAAGTCCAAACTTGGATCTGGTACGCGGGTAGCCAGACAGGAAACCAGCAAAGATGGACGTGGATGAATTTATAGGAAACCCGACCACTAGAGGCGGCCACTAAATCAGACTTGGTAAATTTGGCGAAGGGGTTAAACCTCACAGAGGTGAGGTCGTCAATGAAAAAGCGGGAGGTGCGAAGGGCCATAACTCAGTATTACATTGAGAAGAATGTGTTTGCAGCTGAGGTATTGGAAAATATCCCTGAAAAGGTACCAGCTAGTGGGACGGCTCAGTTGGAGTTGGAGAAATTAAGGTGGGAACATGAAATTCAGTTAAAGCATCTGGAAGCAGCCGAGAGAGAGAGAGAAAGAGCCGAGAAAGAAAGGGAGCATGCGCTCCAGCTAAAGGAGTTAGAGGCGAAACGGGATCATGAGATCCAGCTATAGGCGTTAGAGGTGAAAAGGGAGCAGGAAAGAGCTGAGAAGCAAAGAGAGCATGAACGTCAGTTAAAAGAGCTGGAAGCAGCTGAGAAGGAGAAGGAAAGGGCCGAGAAGGAGCGGTTTGATGTTAGTCGGGCATTGAGGTTGGTACCCCGGTTCGAGGAGACGGATGTTGATAGTTATTTCTTGCTTTTTGAAAAGGTGGCAGTGAATCAGAAGTGGCCCAGAGCACAGTGGGTGGCGTTGTTACAAAGTGTGTTAAGAGGGAAGGCACAGCGGGCATATGCGGCGTTGTCCATGGAGGAGGAAGGGGAAGAGAATTATGACCAAGTAAAGGCGGCCATTCTCCGGGGTTACGAGCTAGTATCTGAAGCATATAGACAAAAGTTCAGAAATTTACGGAAAGGGTGGAATCAGACGTATACCGAGTTTGCCCATGAGAAGGGGGTGCTCTTGGACCGTTGGTGCACCGCAGAAATAGTGGGCGAGGATCATGGGCATCTCAGGGAGTTAATTTTGATTGAGGAATTTAAAGGTTGTGTTCCGGAGGAGATCCGGATGTATTTGAATGAGAAGCCGAATAAGTCCGTATCAGAATTTGCTAGATTCGCAGATGAATATGCCCTAACTCACAAGGCAAAGTTTTCCTCAAATAAAAGTTCCCCGATGGACCGTGGGAACGATCGAGAAAGTCCGCTGGCTGAGGCAGAGGTCCCGCCGGGAGCTAGTGGTAAGGTTGAGGGGGAAAGGCCAGACGGCCAGAGATTTCCGGGCTTGACCTGTTTTAATTGTGGGAAGAGCGGGCATGTTGCGTCTCGGTGCTTTGCTCCGAGGAGGGAGACGGGAAAAGGGAAAGCAGCAGTCCCTATCGGATGTGCCGTGGTAATCAGTAAATCGACAAGAGAGCCCCGGGTTGACAGAGTACGAGAAGGGTCTGAGACTTGTCTGTCACACGGGACCGTGTCTTTGAGGAAGGGGGACCCACCCATTCCCGTACGAATCTGGAGAGACACGGGGGCTGAGCTGTCATTGATCAGCAGTAAGGTACTCAAGTTTGGTCAAAAAACGGGCATGGTAGCGGTGAAGGGAATCAATAAAAGGATAGAAATGGTGTCCTTACATAAGGTCATTATGGATTGTGAGCTGGTGTCTGGACCAGTTGAAATAGGGGTGCCATCAGAATTCCCGAGAACGGACGTGGACGTCCTTCTTGGTAACGATTTAGCCGGGGGTAAGGTTTGGGCAGCCATGACGCTGATAAAACCGCCTATGCGTGTTGAGGCTCCGCCCCCTAGCTTCCAAGAGCTATCCCGCATGCGCGGTCACTCGCAGCCTGTCGAGAGCGGCAGCTGAGAACGAGAGCAGTTTAAATCTGGCCAGTTTCGATTTGGCCGAGACGTTTTTACCGACCCTGTGCCACGAGTGTTTAGAGGGTGGTAAAGCGAAGAGTAGTAAAGTGAAAGAGGGTAAGAGAGAGGAAGTAGATGCCCTTAACGTGGGGCAAGGTTCTAGAGGCAGAAAATAAAGATGAGGAACCATCAGAGCGGTTAAGAGGTCCAGAGTTGGACATGGATGATCTGTCTGGTTTGGCAGACCTGTTTGACGAAGTTGAAAATTCTAAAGGTGTTCCCGATAATGAAATGGGGGCAGTCCTAGATGAAAAGGGTGCCCTTGCCTTGAAGAAGTCTGCTGGGTTGGCAGATGAGGTTGTTTCAGCCCGTGGGGTTGAGTTTACTCCGGAAGGGAGTCGCCCAGAGAGTAACTGGGAGGATCAGGGAAATTTAGAATTTGAAAAAGGTACGAGTATTGAAAGCCTGGAAGAGGTCAATGTCCCGTTTGAGTGTGTCCAAGATGGGGATGCACGTGGTCCTGAACCTAGTCACGGAGCTCAGAAAAAGTCTGAGGTATTTGATTCAGCTGAACGAGACGGCCGTCCTTTTGGGTCAGATAGACTTGGTTCAGTGGAAAAGGGGTTAACCCTGGTAATCGTGGGAAGTGAGAGTTCCCCGATGGTTTTGCTCGAAGGGGTGGTGAAACTTAATGCGGAGCTCAAAACTGGGGAGATAAATATTATTAGTGAAGGAAACGGGAAATCTGCAGTTCCCAAATCGAATGAAGAAATTTTAAACCCTGCAGATCGCTTACAGATTAAGCCGGGAGATGCCGGGGCCCCGCACCCTATTGTTATTCCAGAATGGGGTGTGCCGAGGCAGAATCTGAAATGCTGCTTGAACAAAGAGTTCGAATTAAAAGCCAATAGCCTGAAGGGTCCTGACGAGAGGGCTAGCCACCTGTGTAAAATTAAAGAATTGGGTGGAAATGGTCTATGTTTGGGACACAGTGTTGATAAAATAACCCCTATGAACAAGGCGGGCGGGAGTTTACCTCGCCAAACTACCCGAGTTCCTCTGTAGGAACTCACCGGAAAAGAGACGACGGTTAATGAAGGGCGCCATTTTTAAATAGTCCAGCCGGTTGTACGGGATTTCAGCAAAGCATGTGAATAATAAAGACAAACCCCTTGGAAGCCTGCCTGTTCAGTTGAAAGCAACATAACGATTGGTATTTGCATGACCTGTGGTAGTATACACGTAAGCTTAAGATCACAACTCGTTAGTTTTGTTTGCTGAAAAAAAAACAGGTGGTTATTAAGTTGAAGTCTGATGCTATAAGACTTTAGTAAGGTACAAGATGTTAAGCTAGTAAAGGAAGCGATCCTGTAATCGTTAACTGTTTAGATGCTGAATTAAATGTATAACTGTATTGCACTGTAGTGAAAAGAAAAGCTTTTGTATTGTGTTAGATTCTAAAATCCTGTAAGACTCTGTACTACTTCGTTTTAACCGCTGGTAAAAACGCTTTTAAGAGGGGAGGAGTTATGCCCTCAGCCCCCTCCTTTGTGAGAATCGCAAGAGCACTGGGGGGGGGGGGTGTCAGTGGACCCAGGAAATGGGAGAGAGACGTGCCAGATGCCTCGTTCCCCGGCGATGCAAAATAACGCGACATTGGCCATTGTCTCTTGGAGACACATTTGTGGATTGGGGACTAGGATACGTGCAAGCCCTCGGGCAAAGTGGGCTGGTTGAGAGAGAGATTGCATCACCCCCAACCTGATTGACAGCTACTACCCTGCGAGTCAAGATAAAAGAGGGGCTGTAGAGACGGCCCCTCAGACGCACCAGAAGACACGCTAGCGATCCCGTAATAGCAGGCAGCCATTTGAAGGAAGCCACGTGTGTTCGGTTCCCTTGCCTGGGAGCCAGTGGCGGGTACCACAGAAACGATTTTCTTGAACTAACAACGGGGAACCAACTCCCCCGACTCAACGGATTGGCCTCATCAAAAGACCCGGGCAAGTTTCTTTTCTCACAAATCTCTCTCTCTCCAACAAGTGAAAACCCAGCGGTCCCCAAAACCAGAAGCCTGCAGGAACTGAGTGACTTTTATATTTCCATCGGACAATATATTATCCCCTAGACAAACGACAGAGCTATTTCTTATTGATGATTATTACTATACCCACGCTTTTAGATTGAGTAGTGATGACGTATATTATCTGAATGTTTGTATTAACCTTATTTTTGTGCCCCTTTATAAATAAAGACTTTTAATAATAGTACCATCAGACTTCAAAGGACCTCTCTATCTTTGCTGGTAAGTGACCCAGTTACGGGGTACGTAACAACTTGGGGATCTCGTCTCGGGATTTGATACCAAATTTGAGGGCCAGTGAATCCGGCTTGTAAGTCCAAACTTGGATCTGGTACGCGGGTAGCCAGACAGGAAACCAGCAAAGATGGACGTGGATGAATTTATAGGAAACCCGACTCTGGGGGCGCTAGAGGCGGCCACCAAATCAGACTTGGTAAATTTGGCGAAGGGGTTAAACCTCACAGAGGTGAGGTCGTCAATGAAAAAGCGGGAGGTGCGAAGGGCCATAACTCAGTATTACATTGAGAAGAATGTGTTTGCAGCTGAGGTATTGGAAAATATCCCTGAAAAGGTACCAGCTAGTGGGACGGCTCAGTTGGAGTTGGAGAAATTAAGGTGGGAACATGAAATTCAGTTAAAGCATCTGGAAGCAGCCGAGAGAGAGAGAGAAAGAGCCGAGAAAGAAAGGGAGCATGCGCTCCAGCTAAAGGAGTTAGAGGCGAAACGGGATCATGAGATCCAGCTATAGGCGTTAGAGGTGAAAAGGGAGCAGGAAAGAGCTGAGAAGCAAAGAGAGCATGAACGTCAGTTAAAAGAGCTGGAAGCAGCTGAGAAGGAGAAGAAAAGGGCCGAGAAGGAGCGGTTTGATGTTAGTCGGGCATTGAGGTTGGTACCCCCGTTCGAGGAGACGGATGTTGATAGTTATTTCTTGCTTTTTGAAAAGGTGGCAGTGAATCAGAAGTGGCCCAGAGCACAGTGGGTGGCATTGTTACAAAGTGTGTTAAGAGGGAAGGCACAGCGGGCATATGCGGCGTTGTCCATGGAGGAGGAAGGGGAAGAGAATTATGACCAAGTAAAGGCGGCCATTCTCCGGGGTTACGAGCTAGTATCTGAAGCATATAGACAAAAGTTCAGAAATTTACGGAAAGGGTGGAATCAGACGTATACCGAGTTTGCCCATGAGAAGGGGGTGCTCTTGGGCCGTTGGTGCACCGCAGAAATAGTGGGCGAGGATCATGGGCATCTCAGGGAGTTAATTTTGATTGAGGAATTTAAAGGTTGTGTTCCGGAGGAGATCCGGATGTATTTGAATGAGAAGCCGAATAAGTCCGTATCAGAATTTGCTAGATTCGCAGATGAATATGCCCTAACCCACAAGGCAAAGTTTTCCTCGAATAAAAGTTCCCCGATGGACCGTGGGAACGATCGAGAAAGTCCGCTGGCTGAGGCAGAGGTCCCGCCGGGAGCTAGTGGTAAGGTTGAGGGGGAAAGGCCAGACGGCCAGAGATTTCCGGGCTTGACCTGTTTTAATTGTGGGAAGAGCGGGCATGTTGCGTCTCGGTGCTTTGCTCCGAGGAGGGAGACGGGAAAAGGGAAAGCAGCAGTCCCTATCGGATGTGCCGTGGTAATCAGTAAATCGACAAGAGAGCCCCGGGTAGACAGAGTACGAGAAGGGTCTGAGACTTGTCTGTCACACGGGACCGTGTCTTTGAGGAAGGGGGACCCACCCATTCCCGTATGAATCTGGAGAGACACGGGGGCTGAGCTGTCATTGATCAGCAGTAAGGTACTCGAGTTTGGTCAAAAAATGGGCATGGTAGCGGTGAAGGGAATCAATAAAAGGATAGAAATGGTGTCCTTACATAAGGTCATTATGGATTGTGAGCTGGTGTCTGGACCAGTTGAAATAGGGGTGCCATCAGAATTCCCGAGAACGGACGTGGACGTCCTTCTTGGTAACGATTTAGCCGGGGGTAAGGTTTGGGCAGCCATGACGCTGATAAAACCGCCTATGCGTGTTGAGGCTCCGCCCCCTAGCTTCCAAGAGCTATCCCGCATGCGCGGTCACTCGCAGCCTGTCGAGAGCGGCAGCTGAGAACGAGAGCAGTTTAAATCTGGCCAGTTTCGATTTGGCCGAGACGTTTTTACCGACCCTGTGCCACGAGGGTTTAGAGGGTGGTAAAGCGAAGAGTAGTAAAGTGAAAGAGGGTATGAGAGAGGAAGTAGATGCCCTTAATGTGGGGCAAGGTTCTAGAGGCAGAAAATAAAGATGAGGAACCATCAGAGCAGTTAAGAGGTCCAGAGTTGGACATGGATGATCTGTCTGGTTTGGCAGACCTGTTTGACGAAGTTGAAAATTCTAAAGGTGTTCCCGACAATGAAATGAGGGCAGTCCTAGATGAAAAGGGTGCCCTTGCCTTGAAGAAGTCTGCTGGGTTGGCAGATGAGGTTGTTTCAGCCCGTGGGGTTGAGTTTACTTCGGAAGTGAGTTGCCCAGAGAGTAACTGGGAGGATCAGGGGAATTTAGAATTTGAAAAAGGTACGGGTATTGAAAGCCTGGAAGAGGTCAATGTCCCGTTTGAGTGTGTCCAAGATGGGGATGCACGTGGTCCTGAACCTAGTCACGGAGCTCAGAAAAAGTCTGAGGTATTTGATTCAGCTGAACGAGACGGCCGTCCTTTTGGGTCAGATAGACTTGGTTCAGTGGAAAAGGGGTTAACCCTGGTAATCGTGGGAAGTGAGAGTTCCCCGATGGTTTTGCTCGAAGGGGTGGTGAAACTTAATGCGAAGCTCAAAACTGGGGAGATAAATATTATTAGTGAAGGAAACGGGAAATCTGCAGTTCCCAAATCGAATGAAGAAATTTTAAACCCTGCAGATCGCTTACAGATTAAGCCGGGAGATGCCGGGGCCCCCCACCCTATTGTTATTCCAGAATGGGGTGTGCCGAGGCAGAATCTGAAATGCTGCTTGAACAAAGAGTTCGAATTAAAAGCCAATAGCCTGAAGGGTCCTGACGAGAGGGCTAGCCACCTGTGTAAAATTAAAGAATTGGGTGGAAATGGTCTAAGTTTGGGACACAGTGTTGATAAAATAACCCCTATGAACAAGGCGGGCGGGAGTTTACCTCGCCAAACTACCCGAGTTCCTCCCGTAGGAACTCACCGGAAAAGAGACGACGGTTAATGAAGGGCGCCATTTTTAAATAGTCCAGCCGGTTGTACGGGATTTCAGCAAAGCATGTGAATAATAAAGACAAACCCCTTGGAAGCCTGCCTGTTCATTTGAAAGCAACATAACGATTGGTATTTGCATGACCTGTGGTAGTATACACGTAAGCTTAAGATCACAACTCGTTAGTTTTGTTTGCTGAAAAAAAAATAGGTGGTTATTAAGTTGAAGTCTGATGCTATAAGACTTTAGTAAGGTACAAGATGTTAAGCTAGTAAAGGAAGTGACCCTGTAATCGTTAACTGTTTAGATGCTGAATTAAATATATAACTGTATTGCGCTGTAGTGAAAAGAAAAGCTTTTGTATTGTGTTAGATTCTAAAATCCTGTAAGACTCTGTACTACTTCATTTTAACCGCTGGTAAAAACGCTTTTAAGAGGGGAGGTGTTATGCCCGCAGCCCCCTCCTTTGTGAGAATTGCAGGTGTTATGCCCGCAGCCCCCTCCTTTGTGAGAATCACATGAGCACTGGGGGGGGGGGGGGGGTCAGTGGACCCAGGAAATGGGAGAGAGATGTGCCGGATGCCTCGTTCCCCGGCGATACAAAATAACGCGACATTGGCCATTGTCTCTTGGAGACACATTTGTGGATTGGGGACTGGGATACGTGCAAGCCCTCGGGCAAAGTGGGCTGGTTGAGAGAGAGTTTGCATCACGCCCAACCTGATTGACAGCTACTACCCTGCGAGTCAAGATAAAAGAGGGGCTGTAGAGACGGCCCCTCAGACGCACCAGAAGACACGCTAGCAATCCCGTAATAGCAGGCAGCCATTTGAAGGAAGCCACGTGTGTTCGGTTCCCTTGCCTGGGAGCCAGTGGCGGGTACCACAGAAACGATTTTCTTGAACTAACAACGGGGAACCAACTCCCCCGACTCAACGTATTGGCCTCATCAAAAGACCCGGGCAAGTTTCTTTTCTCACAAATCTCTCTCTCTCCAACAAGTGAAAACCCAGCGGTCCCCAAAACCAGAAGACTGCAGGAACTGAGTGACTTATATATTTCCATCGGACAATATATTATCCCCTAGACAAACGACAGAGCCATTTCTTATTGATGATTATTACTATACCCACGCTTTTAGATTGAGTAGTGACGACGTATATTATCTGAATGTTTGTATTAACCTTATTTTTGTGCCCCTTTATAAATAAAGACTTTTAAAAATAGTACCATCAGACTTCAACGGACCTCTCTATCTTTGCTGGTTAGTGACCCAGTTACGGGGTACGTAACAACTTGGGGATCTCATCTTGGGATTTGATAACAAATTTGAGGGCCAGTGAATCGGGCTTGTAAGTCCAAACTTGGATCTGGTACGCGGGTAGCCAGACGGGAAACCAGCAAAGATGGACGTGGATGAATTTATAGGAAACCTGACTCTGGGGGCGCTAGAGGCGACCACCAAATCAGACTTGGTAAATTTGGCGAAGGGGTTAAACCTCATAGAGGTGAGGTCGTCAATGAAAAAGCGGGAGATGCGAAGGGCCATAACTCAGTATTACACTGAGAAGAATGTGTTTCCAGCTGAGGTATTGGAAAATATCCCTGAAAAGGTACCAGCTAGTGGGACGGCTCAGTTGGAGTTGGAGAAATTAAGGTGGGAACATGAAATTAAGTTAAAACAGCTGGAAGCAGCCGAGAGAGAGAGAGAAAGAGCCGAGAAAGAGAAAGAGAGAGAGAGAGAAAGAGCCGAGAAAGAAAGGGAGCATGCGCTCCAGCTAAAGGAGTTAGGGGCGAAACGGGATCATGAGATCCAGATAAAGGCGTTAGAGGTGAAAAGGGAGCAGGAAAGAGCTGAGAAGCAAAGAGAGCATGAACGTCAGTTAAAAGAGCTGGAAGCAGCTGAGAAGGAGAAGGAAAGGGCCGAGAAGGAGTGGTTTGATGTTAGTCGGGCATTGAGGTTGGTACCCCCGTTCGAGGAGATGGATGTTGATAGTTATTTCTCGCTTTTTGAAAAGGTGGCAGTGAATCAGAAGTGGCCCAGAGCACAGTGGGTGGCGTTGTTACAAAGTGTGTTAAGAGGGAAGGCACAGCGGGCATATGCGGCGTTGTCCATGGAGGAGGAAGGGGAAGAGAATTATGACCAAGTAAAGGCGGCCATTCTCCGATGTTACGAGCTAGTACCTGAAGCATATATACAAAAGTTCAGAAATTTACGGAAAGGGTGGAATCAGACGTATACCAAGTTTGCCCATGAGAAGGGGGTGCTCTTGGACCGTTGGTGCACCACAGAAATAGTGGGCGAGGATCATGGGTATCTCAGGGAGTTATTTTTGATTGAGGAATTTAAAGGTTGTGTTCCGGAGGAGATCCGGATGTATTTGAATGAGAAGCCGAATAAGTCCGTATCAGAATTTGCTAGATTCGCAGATGAATATGCCCTAACCCACAAGGCAAAGTTTTCCTCAAATAAAAGTTCCCCGATGGACCGTGGGAACGATCGAGAAAGTCCGCTGGCTGAGGCAGAGGTCCCGCCTGGAGCTAGTGGTAAGGTTGAGGGGGAAAGGCCAGACGGCCAGAGATTTCCGGGCTTGACCTGTTTTAATTGTGGGAAGAGCGGGCATGTTGCGTCTCGGTGCTTTGCTCCGAGGAGGGAGACGGGAAAAGGGAAAGCAGCAGTCCCTATCGGATGTGCCATGGTAATAAGTAAATCGACAAGAGAGCCCCGGGTAGACAGAGTACGAGAAGGGTCTGAGACTTGTCTGTCACACGGGACCGTGTCTTTGAGGAAGGGGGACCCACCCATTCCCGTACGAATCTGGAGAGACACGGGGGCTGAGCTGTCATTGATCAGCAGTAAGGTACTCGAGTTTGGTCAAAAAACGGGCATGGTAGCGGTGAAGGGAATCAATAAAAGGATAGAAATGGTGTCCTTACATAAGGTCATTATGGATTGTGAGCTGGTGTCTGGACCAGTTGAAATAGGGGTGCCATCAGAATTCCCGAGAACGGACATGGACGTCCTTCTTGGTAACGATTTAGCCGGGGGTAAGGTTTGGGCAGCCATGACGCTGATAAAACCGCCTATGCGTGTTGAGGCTCCGCCCCCTAGCTTCCAAGAGCTATCCCGCATGCGCGGTCACTCGCAGCCTGTCGAGAGCGGCAGCTGAGAACGAGAGCAGTTTAAATCTGGCTAGTTTCGATTTGGCCGAGACGTTTTTACCGACCCTGTGCCACGAGTGTTTAGAGGGTGGTAAAGCGAAGAGTAGTAAAGTGAAAGAGGGTAAGAGAGAGGAAGTAGATGCACTTAACGTGGGGCAAGGTTCTAGAGGCAGAAAATAAAGATGAGGAACCATCAGAGCGGTTAAGAGGTCCAGAGTTGGACATGGATGATCTGTCTGGTTTGGCAGACCTGTTTGACGAAGTTGAAAATTCTAAAGGTGTTCCCGATAATGAAATGAGGGCAGTCCTAGATGAAAAGGGTGCCCTTGCCTTGAAGAAGTCTGCTGGGTTGGCAGATGAGGTTGTTTCAGCCCGCGGGGTTGAGTTTACTCCGGAAGTGAGTTGCCCAGAGAGTAACTGGGAGGATCAGGGGAATTTAGAATTTGAAAAAGGTACGGGTATTGAAAGCCTGGAAGAGGTCAATGTCCCGTTTGAGTGTGTCCAAGATGGGGATGCACGTGGTCCTGAACCTAGTCACGGAGCTCAGAAAAAGTCTGAGGTATTTGATTCAGCTGAACGAGACGGCCGTCCTTTTGTGTCAGATAGACTTGGTTCAGTGGAAAAGGGGTTAACCCTGGTAATCGTGGGAAGTGAGAGTTCCCCGATGGTTGTGCTCGAAGGGGTGGTGAAACTTAATGCGGAGCTCAAAACTGGGGAGATAAATATTATTAGTGAAGGAAACGGGAAATCTGCAGTTCCCAAATCGAATGAAGAAATTTTAAACCCTGCAGATCGCTTACAGATTAAGCCGGGAGATGCCGGGGCCCCCCACCCTATTGTTATTCCAGAATGGGGTGTGCCGAGGCAGAATCTGAAATGCTGCTTGAACAAAGAGTTCGAATTAAAAGCCAATAGCCTGAAGGGTCCTGACGAGAGGGCTAGCCACCTGTGTAAAATTAAAGAATTGGGTGGAAATGGTCTAAGTTTGGGACACAGTGTTGATAAAATAACCCCTATGAACAAGGCGGGCGGGAGTTTACCTCGCCAAACTACCCGAGTTCCTCTGTAGGAACTCACCGGAAAAGAGACGACGGTTAATGAAGGGCGCCATTTTTAAAAAGCCCAGCCGGTTGTACGGGATTTCAGCAAAGCATGTGAATAATAAAGACAAACCCCTTGGAAGCCTGCCTGTTCAGTTGAAAGCAACATAACGATTGGTATTTGCATGACCTGTGGTAGTATACACGTAAGCTTAAGATCACAACTCGTTAGTTTTGTTTGCTGAAAAAAAAACAGGTGGTTATTAAGTTGAAGTCTGATGCTATAAGACTTTAGTAAGGTACAAGATGTTAAGCTAGTAAAGGAAGTGACCCTGCAATCGTTAACTGTTTAGATGCTGAATTAAATGTATAACTGTATTGCGCTGTAGTGAAAAGAAAAGCTTTTGTATTGTGTTAGATTCTAAAATCCTGTAAGACTCTGTACTACTTCGTTTTAACCGCTGGTAAAAACGCTTTTAAGAGGGGAGGTGTTATGACATCAGCCCCCTCCTTGTGAGAATCGCAAGAGCACTGGGGGGGGGGGGGTGTCAGTGGACCCAGGAAATGGGAGAGAGACGTGCCGGATGCCTCGTTCCCCGGCGATGCAAAATAACGCGACATTGGCCATTGTCTCTTGGAGACACATTTGTGGATTGGGGACTAGGATACGTGCAAGCCCTCGGGCAAAGTGGGCTGGTTGAGAGAGAGATTGCATCACCCCCAACCTGATTGACAGCTACTACCCTGCGAGTCAAGATAAAAGAGGGGCTGTAGAGACGGCCCCTCAGACGCACCAGAAGACACGCTAGCGATCCCGTAATAGCAGGCAGCCATTTGAAGGAAGCCACGTGTGTTCGGTTCCCTTGCCTGGGAGCCAGTGGCGGGTACCACAGAAACGATTTTCTTGAACTAACAACGGGGAACCAACTCCCCCGACTCAACGGATTGGCCTCATCAAAAGACCCGGGCAAGTTTCTTTTCTCACAAATCTCTCTCTCTCCAACAAGTGAAAACCCAGCGGTCCCCAAAACCAGAAGCCTGCAGGAACTGAGTGACTTTTATATTTCCATCGGACAATATATTATCCCCTAGACAAACGACAGAGCTATTTCTTATTGATGATTATTACTATACCCACGCTTTTAGATTGAGTAGTGACGACGTATATTATCTGAATGTTTGTATTAACCTTATTTTTGTGCCCCTTTATAAATAAAGACTTTTAATAATAGTACCATCAGACTTCAAAGGACTTCTCTATCTTTGCTGGTAAGTGACCCAGTTACGGGGTACGTAACAACTTGGGGATCTCGTCTCGGGATTTGATAACAAATTTGAGGGCCAGTGAATCCGGCTTGTAAGTCCAAACTTGGATCTGGTACGCGGGTAGCCAGACAGGAAACCAGCAAAGATGGACGTGGATGAATTTATAGGAAACCCGACTCTGGGGGCGCTAGAGGCGGCCACCAAATCAGACTTGGTAAATTTGGCGAAGGGGTTAAACCTCACAGAGGTGAGGTCGTCAATGAAAAAGCGGGAGGTGCGAAGGGCCATAACTCAGTATTACATTGAGAAGAATGTGTTTGCAGCTGAGGTATTGGAAAATATCCCTGAAAAGGTACCAGCTAGTGGGACGGCTCAGTTGGAGTTGGAGAAATTAAGGTCGGAACATGAAATTCAGTTAAAGCATCTGGAAGCAGCCGAGAGAGAGAGAGAAAGAGCCGAGAAAGAAAGGGAGCATGCGCTCCAGCTAAAGGAGTTAGAGGCGAAACGGGATCATGAGATCCAGCTATAGGCGTTAGAGGTGAAAAGGGAGCAGGAAAGAGCTGAGAAGCAAAGAGAGCATGAACGTCAGTTAAAAGAGCTGGAAGCAGCTGAGAAGGAGAAGAAAAGGGCCGAGAAGGAGCGGTTTGATGTTAGTCGGGCATTGAGGTTGGTACCCCCGTTCGAGGAGACGGATGTTGATAGTTATTTCTTGCTTTTTGAAAAGGTGGCAGTGAATCAGAAGTGGCCCAGAGCACAGTGGGTGGCGTTGTTACAAAGTGTGTTAAGAGGGAAGGCACAGCGGGCATATGCGGCGTTGTCCATGGAGGAGGAAGGGGAAGAGAATTATGACCAAGTAAAGGCGGCCATTCTCCGGGGTTACGAGCTAGTATCTGAAGCATATAGACAAAAGTTCAGAAATTTACGGAAAGGGTGGAATCAGACGTATACCGAGTTTGCCCATGAGAAGGGGGTGCTCTTGGACCGTTGGTGCACCGCAGAAATAGTGGGCGAGGATCATGGGCATCTCAGGGAGTTAATTTTGATTGAGGAATTTAAAGGTTGTGTTCCGGAGGAGATCCGGATGTATTTGAATGAGAAGCCGAATAAGTCCGTATCAGAATTTGCTAGATTCGCAGATGAATATGCCCTAACCCACAAGGCAAAGTTTTCCTCAAATAAAAGTTCCCTGATGGACCGTGGGAACGATCGAGAAAGTCCACCGGCTGAGGCAGAGGTCCCGCCGGGAGCTAGTGGTAAGGTTGAGGGGGAAAGGCCAGACGGCCAGAGATTTCCGGGCTTGACCTGTTTTAATTGTGGGAAGAGCGGGCGTGTTGCCTCTCGGTGCTTTGCTCCGAGGAGGGAGACGGGAAAAGGGAAAGCAGCAGTCCCTATCGGATGTGCCGTGGTAATCAGTAAATCGACAAGAGAGCCCCGGGTAGACAGAGTACGAGAAGAGTCTGAGACTTGTCTGTCACACGGGACCGTGTCTTTGAGGAAGGGGGACCCACCCATTCCCGTACGAATCTGGAGAGACACGGGGGCTGAGCTGTCATTGATCAGCAGTAAGGTACTCAAGTTTGGTCAAAAAACGGGCATGGTAGCGGTGAAGGGAATCAATAAAAGGATAGAAATGGTGTCCTTACATAAGGTCATTATGGATTGTGAGCTGGTGTCTGGACCAGTTGAAATAGGGGTGCCATCAGAATTCCCGAGAACGGACGTGGACGTCCTTCTTGGTAACGATTTAGCCGGGGGTAAGGTTTGGGCAGCCATGACGCTGATAAAACCGCCTATGCGTGTTGAGGCTCCGCCCCCTAGCTTCCAAGAGCTATCCCGCATGCGCGGTCACTCGCAGCCTGTCGAGAGCGGCAGCTGAGAACGAGAGCAGTTTAAATCTGGCCAGTTTCGATTTGGCCGAGACGTTTTTACCGACCCTGTGCCACGAGGGTTTAGAGGGTGGTAAAGCGAAGATTATTAAAGTGAAAGAGGGTAAGAGAGAGGAAGTAGATGCTCTTAACGTGGGGCAAGGTTCTAGAGGCAGAAAATAAAGATGAGGAACCATCAGAGCGGTTAAGAGGTCCAGAGTTGGACATGGATGATCTGTCTGGTTTGGCAGACCTGTTTGACGAAGTTGAAAATTCTAAAGGTGTTCCCGATAATGAAATGAGGGCAGTCCTAGATGAAAAGGGTGCCCTTGCCTTGAAGAAGTCTGCTGGGTTGGCAGATGAGGTTGTTTCAGCCCGTGGGGTTGAGTTTACTTCGGAAGTGAGTTGCCCAGAGAGTAACTGGGAGGATCAGGGGAATTTAGAATTTGAAAAAGGTACGGGTATTGAAAGCCTGGAAGAGGTCAATGTCCCGTTTGAGTGTGTCCAAGATGGGGATGCACGTGGTCCTGAACCTAGTCACGGAGCTCAGAAAAAGTCTGAGGTATTTGATTCAGCTGAACGAGACGGCCGTCCTTTTGTGTCAGATAGACTTGGTTCAGTGGAAAAGGGGTTAACCCTGGTAATCGTGGGAAGTGAGAGTTCCCCGATGGTTTTGCTCGAAGGGGTGGTGAAACCTAATGCGGAGCTCAAAACTGGGGAGATAAATATTATTAGTGAAGGAAACGGGAAATCTGCAGTTCCCAAATCGAATGAAGAAATTTTAAACCCTGCAGATCGCTTACAGATTAAGCCGGGAGATGCCGGGGCCCCCCACCCTATTGTTATTCCAGAATGGGGTGTGCCGAGGCAGAATCTGAAATGCTGCTTGAACAAAGAGTTCGAATTAAAAGCCAATAGCCTGAAGGGTCCTGACGAGAGGGCTAGCCACCTGTGTAAAATTAAAGAATTGGGTGGAAATGGTCTATGTTTGGGACACAGTGTTGATAAAATAACCCCTATGAACAAGGCGGGCGGGAGTTTACCTCGCCAAACTACCCGAGTTCCTCTGTAGGAACTCACCGGAAAAGAGACGACGGTTAATGAAGGGCGCCATTTTTAAATAGTCCAGCCGGTTGTACAGGATTTCAGCAAAGCATGTGAATAATAAAGACAAACCCCTTGGAAGCCTGCCTGTTCAGTTGAAAGCAACATAACGATTGGTATTTGCATGACCTGTGGTAGTATACACGTAAGCTTAAGATCACAACTCGTTAGTTTTGTTTGCTGAAAAAAAAACAGGTGGTTATTAAGTTGAAGTCTGATGCTATAAGACTTTAGTAAGGTACAAGATGTTAAGCTAGTAAAGGAAGCGATCCTGTAATCGTTAACTGTTTAGATGCTGAATTAAATGTATAACTGTATTGCGCTGTAGTGAAAAGAAAAGCTTTTGTATTGTGTTAGATTCTAAAATCCTGTAAGACTCTGTACTACTTCATTTTAACCGCTGGTAAAAACGCTTTTAAGAGGGGAGGTGTTATGCCCGCAGCCCCCTCCTTTGTGAGAATCGCAGGTGTTATGCCCGCAGCCCCCTCCTTTGTGAGAATCACAAGAGCACTGGGGGGGGGGGGGGGTCAGTGGACCCAGGAAATGGGAGAGAGACGTGCCGGATGCCTCGTTCCCCGGCGATGCAAAATAACGCGACATTGGCCATTGTCTCTTGGAGACACATTTGTGGATTGGGGACTAGGATACGTGCAAGCCCTCGGGCAAAGTGGGCTGGTTGAGAGAGAGATTGCATCACCCCCAACCTGATTGACAGCTACTACCCTGCGAGTCAAGATAAAAGAGGGGCTGTAGAGACGGCCCCTCAGACGCACCAGAAGACACGCTAGCGATCCCGTAATAGCAGGCAGCCATTTGAAGGAAGCCACGTGTGTTCGGTTCCCTTGCCTGGGAGCCAGTGGCGGGTACCACAGAAACGATTTTCTTGAACTAACAACGGGGAACCAACTGCCCCGACTCAACGGATTGGCCTCTTCAAAAGACCCGGGCAAGTTTCTTTTCTCACAAATCTCTCTCTCTCCAACAAGTGAAAACCCAGCGGTCCCCAAAACCAGAAGCCTGCAGGAACTGAGTGACTTTTATATTTCCATCGGACAATATATTATCCCCTAGACAAACGACAGAGCCATTTCTTATTGATGATTATTACTATACCCACGCTTTTAGATTGAGTAGTGATGATATATATTATCTGAATGTTTGTATTAACCTTATTTTTGTGCCCCTTTATAAATAAAGACTTTTAAAAATAGTACCATCAGACTTCAACGGACCTCTCTATCTTTGCTGGTAAGTGACCCAGTTACGGGGTTCGTAACAATATCTTAGCAGCCAGTGTGAAATTAAATAATGGTAGATTCATCATCTTTGTCTCTTACTTTTCCTGTGCTGCCTGGCCAGGCCACAGTTCATCAGATTCTAAAATGTTAAGGTTGTGATTCAGGCAGTCAGAATGAGTAGGAGCTACATGCTTACATCATTTATATCTTGTACGTTGGAGACCAATAGGCACCAGCAGAAGTAACAGGGTTTGCAGTTGACCAAGCCCTTTTGCAATGTTGCAATTACGTGGGATATTTCCGATACCCTGTCTGGAGAACTCTGTCCAGTGTTGCTCTCATTATCTCAAAAAGTTATAAACTTGCCACAGAGAAAGTGGAATCTCTAGACTGGTTAATGGAATTGCAGGTTTAATTAAACTAAACTTACATTCTCCAAAGTTTATAAGAATGAGAGAACTATACTATCATTGGTACAGATAATAGAACAGCTGCATCTCTGCTCCAGTGACTGACCTCCAGAACCATTCATGTGGAATTTTCACTTTCTTCCTGTAACTGAATGAGCTTCCTTCTACATCCCATGCATGGCTTAGGAAGTTAATTGCCCACTGTACGTTTCCCCTTGTGCATAGAATCTGGAGGGAGGTGTAGGGGAAGTTGACGAGGGGGCATGGGAATAATGTAAATGGGGGCTTGATGATAAGCTAGACATTAGGCCTGTTTTGATACCATATAACTCTATTTCACCAAAACATACAAGTTGTTTCACAGGGTTCAACAGTGGGGTGCAGAGAGGGTGTTTCCATGGGTGTATCCAGAAAACAGGTAGACCATGTAAGACTAAAATATGAAGACATTTCTTCACCCTCAATAGATGGTGAAACTTCAGAATTCTTTCCTCAGGAAGGTTGTGGAGACTTTCACAGAGGTCAACAAATTTCTGGATATTATGTGAATCAAGAGATATATAAGCATAAAACATAGAAATTTACAGCACATTACAGGCCCTTTTGACTCGCAATTTTGTGTCAACCATGTAACCTACTCTAGAAACTGTCTAGAATTTCCCTAGCACATAGCCCTCTATTTTTCTAAGTTCCGTGTACCCATCTAAGAGACTCTTAAAAGACCCTATTGGATCCTCTTCCACTGCCGCCGCCAACAGTGCATTCCACGCACCCACCACTCTCTGTGTGAAAAACTTACCCCTGACATCCCCTCGGTACCTATTTCCAAGCAGCTTAAAACTATGCCCCTTCTTGTACGCCATTTCAGCCCTGGGGAAAAGCCTCTGGCTACCCATACGATCAATGCCCCTCGTCACCTTATACATCTGGGATGTGGGATAATGTGTTACGAAGGATGAACAGCTCTGATGGGCAGAAGGGTGCAGAGTTGGCCATGTTCCCCCCCCCCCCCCCCCCAGGAGAATCACAAACCATTACTGTTGCTATGCTGCTACTGACAGAGAGAGATGTGAGGGAAAAACATGCTGGAACTGGAACATCTGCTACAGATAAGAGAGAGATACAGAAGGGGGAGAGAGGCTTGTTGACTCACCATATTATGACTTCTGAAAGACTTATGGCTTCTGAGAGGATTGTTTACCTTAAACTATTCTGTTCATTAAAATTCCTCAGTGGACAGCTGGAGTGGGCTGGTTTGAGGGACAAAGCCATTCAAAACTGATGGACACCTGAGACCCCGTGAGTGGGGATAAAAGTGAGGTCTGGGGAGACACCCCTCAGACACACCAGGAAACACACTAGTGAGCACTGCTTGAGTGCTGGAACCGACGTGAAGGTGTGGGGCATCGGAGACCGAACAAAGGGATCGGTCAGTTTAACTCACAGTGTTATAGCAGGGCCGGTGGGGGCTTGTGTGTGTGTCCGCCCTTGCCTGGGTGACGAGTCCACCACCACAGAAGAACGGTCTAGCTGAAGGACAGAGGGGTCATACCTGAATAGCCACAACACATCGACAGATCAAAAACGTAAAGGAAGGTTTGCCTGCCGGTAGCTGTTACTGCTCGCTCGCTCTCTCTCTCTCTCCCTCTCTCCAACAATTACAACACAACGACCAACATCTACCTCAGCACGTATGAACTGAACTGAACTTTATATTCACATATGACAATTCATTATCCCCTAGACATCGATAGAGCTTGTTTATTATTGATTATTGTTATACCCACACTTTTAGGTTTAGTATTGCTAACGTGTATTATCTGTTACGAACCCCGTAACTGGGTCACTTACCAGCAAAGATAGAGAGATCCGCTGAAGTCTGATGGTACTATTTTTAAACGTTTTTATTTATAACGGGGCACAAAAGTAAGGTTAATACAAACATTCAGATAACATACGTCGTCAATACTCAATCTAAAGCGCGGGTATAGTAATAATCATCAATAAGAAGTAGCTCTATCGTTTGTCTAGGGGTAAAAATATTGTCCGATGGAAATATCAAAGTCTCTGGAGTTCATGAAGGCTTTTAGCCGTTTGGGGACCGCTGGGTTTCACTGGTTGGAGAGAGAAAGAATTTTGGTGAGAAAATAAACTTGCCAGCCTTTTGGACTCAAGTCGTTGAATCGGGAACGTGGGTTCCCCGTTGTCAGTTCGAAGTCCTTTTCAGGGTTATCAGCCACCCGTTCCCCAAGCTAGGGGAACGAACCACACGTGGCTTCCGAACGGCTTCCCGTCCTCACGGGAGCGATGAGCGATGGTGTCTCCTTCTGGTGCGTCGCTGGGGTACTGCCTCCTGCAGTCCCCTTTTTATCATGACTTGCAGAGTCGTAGATGTCAATCAAGGTAGGGTGATACAATCCCCACCCCACATTGCCCAAGGGTGTCCATGTCCCTGATAGCTGGCACGTACTATAGAGTCGCAATTCACACAGGTGTCTCTAAGAACAATGGTCAGATCCGTTGCATTGTCTCTCATTTCCTGGGTCCAAGACCCGAATTAATAGTGATCTTGCGATTCTCAGGAAGGAGGGGGGCTGGTATCATAACATCTCCCCTCTAAAAAAAAAATGTTTTTTACCAGCGGTAAAAAAACGGATTCGTACAGAGTCTTACAGGATTTTAGAATCTAACACAATACACAAGCTTTTCTTTTCACTACAGAGCTATACAGTTATACATTTAATTCAGCATCTAAACAGTTAACGATTACAGTGGCACTTCCTTTAATATTTTTCCCCTCTTGTACCTGACTAAAGGCTGGTAGCATCAGATTTCAACTTAACAGGCAGGTTCCAAGGGAGTTGTCTTTGTTATTCACATGCTTTGTCAAAATCCTGTACAGCCAGTTTCTCTATTTAAAAATGGAGTCCCCATTAACTGTCACCTTTTTTTCCGGTGAGTTTCTACGGGAGGAACTCGAGTAGTTTGGTGGGGTAAACTCTCATCCGCCTCATTCATAGGGGTTATGTTACCAACACCAGGTCCCAGACCTAGTTCATTTCCACCCAGTTCTTTAGTTTTAAGCAAATTGCTAGTTTTCTCTTCAGGACCCATCATGCTATTAGTTTCCAATTTAAGATCTGCAAGCGATCTCTCTTTGTTCAAACAGCATTTCAAATTCGGCTGATTCACACCACACCCTTCGAGTACAAACCCCTGGGAACCTTTACTTCCCACAATTACCAGGGTTAACCCTGTCTTCACTGAACCCAGTCTATCTGACCCAAAAGGACGGCCGTCTCGTTCAGCTGAATCAGATACCTGACCTTTTCTGAGCTCCGTGACTAGGTTCGGGACCACGTGCGTCCCCGTCTTGGACACTCACAAACGGGACATTGACCTCTTCCAGGCTTTCAATACCCGTACCTTTTTCAAATTCCAAATTCCCTTGCTCCTCCCAGCTACTCTCTGGGCAACTCCCTTCCGGAGTAAACTCAACCCCGCGGGCTGAAACAACCTCATCTGCCAACCCAGCAGACCTCTCCAAGGTAATGGCATCCTTTTCGTCTAGGACTGCCCTCATCTCATTATTGGGAACACCTTTATAACTCGCAACTTTTTCAAACAGGTCTGCCAAACCAGACAGATCATCCATGTCCAACTCTGGACCTTTTAACAGCTTTATCTGTTTCTCATCTTTATTTCCTACCTCTAGGACCTTTCTCTTTGCTAAGGGTAGATCTATCTCCTCTCCCTTACCCCCTTTCACTTTACTACTTCTCGTTTTATCACCCTCTAAACCCTCGTGGCACAGGGTCGGTAAAGACGTCTCGGCCAAATCAAAACTGGCCAATTTTAAACTGCTCCCGTTCTCAGCTGCCGCTCTCGACAGGCTGCGAGTGACCGCGCATGCGGTATAGCTCGGGGACGCTAGGGGCGGGGCCTCAACACGCACCGATCGGCGGGTCATAGTCATGGCTGACCAAACCTTACCCTCTGCTAAATCGTTCCCAAGAAGGACGTCCACGTCAGTTCTCGGGAATTCTGATGGCACCCCTATTTCAACTGATCCATACACCAGCTCACAATCCATAATGACCTTATGTAAGGACACCATTTCTATCCATTTTCCTATTCCCCTCAGGGCTACCTCTCCCGTCTGAGGTCCGAATTTTAACACGTTACCGCTAATCAATGATAGCTCCGCCCCCGTGTCTCTCCAAATCCTTACGGGAATTGGTGGGTCCCCCTCCCTCAAAGACATGGTTCCGTGTGACAGATAAATCTCAGACCCCTCTCGCACTCTGCCTACCCGGGACCCTCTTGCCGATTTTCTGATTACCACTGCACACCCGATAGGGACCGCTGCTTTCCCTTTTTCTAGCTCCTTCCTCGTAGCAAAGCACCTAGATGCAATATGTCCCCCCCTTCCACAATTAAAACAGGTCAAGCCCAGAAATCTCTGGCCGCCTGGCCTTTCCCCCTCCTCCTTACCACTAGTTCCCAGCGGGACCTCTGCCTCAGCCGGCGGACTTTCTCGATCATTCCCACGGTCTCTCGGGGTACTTTTATTCGAGGGAAACTTTGTCTTGTGGGTTAGGGCATATTCATCTGTGAACCTAGCAATTTCTGAGATGGACTTATTCGGCCTCTCGTTCAAATACATCCGGATCTCCTCCGGAACACACCCTTTAAATTCCTCAATCAAAAATAACTCCCTGAGACGCCCATGATCCTCGCCCACCGTTTCTGCGGTGCACCAACGGTCCAAGAGCACACCCTTCTCATAGGCAAACTCGGTATATGTCTGATTCCACCCTTTTCGTAAATTTCTGAACCTTTGTCTATATGCTTCGGGAACTAGCTCGTAACTCCGGAGAATGGCCTCCTTTACTTTGGCATAATTCTCCGCTTCCCCCTCCTCGATGGACAATGCCGCATATGCTCGTTGTGCCTTCCCCTTTAACACACTTTGTAACAACGCCACCCACTGCTCTTTGGGCCACTTCTGATTCACTGCCACCTTTTCAAAAAGCAAGAAATAACTATCAACATCCGTCTCCTCGAACAGAGGTACTAACCTCAACTCCCGACTAACATTAAACCGCTCCTCTCGGTCTGACCCTTGATCCCTTCACTCTTTCCTTAACTTCTCCATCTCCAAGTCATGGTTCCTCTGTTTCTCTGCCTCCTCATACTCCTTCTCCTTCTCAGCTCTTTCCTTCTCTTTCTCTCTCTCTGCTGCTTCCAGCTCTTTTAGCTGAAGTTCCCTTTTCACCTCTAACTCCTTTAGTTGGAACGCCTGCCCCCTTTCTTTCTCAGCTGCTTCCAGCTGCTTTACTTTAAATTCATGTTCCAACCTTAATTTCTCCAACTCTAACTGATCCATCCCACTCGCTAGTACCTTTTCAGGGATATTTTCCAAATCCTCAGCTGTAAACACCTTCTTCCCAATGTAATACTGAGTTATGACCCTTCGCACTTCCCGCTTTTTCATTGATGACCTCACCTCTGTGAGGCTTAACCCCTTCGCCAGATTTACCAAGTCTACTTTGGTAGCTGCCTCTAGCGCCCCCAGAGTCGGGTTTCCCATAAATTCATCCACGTCCATCTTTGCTGGTTTCCCGTCTGGCTACCCACGTACCAGATCCACGTTTGGACTTAAGCCTGATTCACTGGCCCTCCAATTTGGTTTCAAATCTCAAGACGAGGCCCCAATGTTGTTACGAACCCTGTAACTGGGTCACTTACCAGCAAAGATAGAGAGGTCCGCTGAAGTCTGATGGTACTATTTTTAAACGTTTTTATTTATAACGGGGCACAAAAGAAAGGTTAATACAAACATTCAGATAACATACGTCGTCAATACTCAATCTAAAGTGCGGGTATAGTAATAATCAACAATAAGAAGTAGCTCTATTGTTTGTCTAGGGGCAAAAATATTGTCCGATGGAAATATCAAAGTCTCTGGAGTTCATGAAGGCTTTTAGCCGTTTGGGGACCGCTGGGTTTCACTGGTTGGAGAGAGAAAGAATTTTGGTGAGAAAATAAACTTGCCAGCCTTTTGGACTCAAATCGTTGAATCGGGAACGTGGGTTCCCCGTTGTCAGTTCGAAGTCCTTTTCGGGGTTATCAGCCACTCGTTCCCCAAGCTAGGGGAACCGAACCACACGTGGCTCCCGAACGGCTTCCCGTCATCCCGGGAGCGATGAGTGATGGTGTCTCCTTCTGGTGCGTCGCTGGCGTACTGCCTCCTGCAGTCCCCTTTTTATCGTGACTGGCAGATTTGTAGATGTCAATCAAGGTAGGGTGATACAATCCCCACCCCATATTGCCCGAGGGTGTCCATGTCTCTGATAGCTGGCACGTAGTATAGAGTCGCAATTCACACAGGTGTCTCTAAGAACAATGGTCAAATCCGTTGCATTGTCTCTCATTTCCTGGGTCCAAGACCCGAATTAATAGCGATCTTGCGATTCTCAGGAAGGAGGGGGGCTGGTATCATAACATATCTATCTATTTGCATTGTTGATATTGATTTGTATATTTTACTAATAAACACTGTTGAAAATAGTACCACCAGACTCCAACAGATTCTGCTTTCTCTGCTGGTTAGAAACCCAGTTATGGGGTATGTAACAAATGAAGGAGTAGATGTTCAGCTATGACTGCGATGAATGCCAAAGGCAACAGCAGCTTGAAGAACCCGTTCCTGTTCCTAATTCTTTTCCAGTTATGACATGGAACCACTCCAAGATGGTCAAGTTATTTGCTTGAGGGTTTCTGCAGAAAGAGGCATTATCAACATATTTACATAAAAGATGGCTTCCCAAAGACACAGTGAAGATGCACTTTGAGCAAACTGGGACCAAGCCAGAATCAGAATTATGAAAACCTGTAGGATATTGACCCACAAACTTGTGATGGATACAGATCATGACCATCACTAAGGATGAGGAAGTAATAGTGATCCCTTCTTAGGGAAAGGCATGGGTGTTGGTTCCTTTTGGGTATTATGAGAGGAATTGGATGATAATGTGATAAAGGTGGTTACATCTCGGGTGTGTTACTTTGGCCGCAAAGTTTGAGCTTTGTCAAAGATGAATAAATGCTCACAAAGAGCTGGAGCATGGAGACATTCTGAGTGCAGCTCACAAGGAAATCATCATGTATTCTTATTTAGAATTACTATATTTGAAGTTTGCAGCCACAGACACTGCAGTAAGCAACATCATTTTAATCCATTTAAAACAACTCACAATCTTTAGACCTGGCAGACTCAAGTGAGTGCAACATCTGCAGGAGAGGGAACATAAGAACATAAGAAATAGGAGCAGCAGTAGGCCATCTGGACAATTGAGCCTGCTCTGCCATTCAATAAGGTCACGGCTGATCTGGCCATGGACTCATCTCCACCAACCTGCCTCTTCCCCATAACCCTTAATTCCCCTACTATGCAAAAATCTATCCAACCTTGTCTTAAATATATGTACTAAAGTAACCTCCACTGCTTCATTGGGCAGAGGATTCCACAGATTCACCACTCTCTGGGAAAAGCAGTTTCCCCTCATCTCCATCTTAAATCTACTCCCCTGAATCTTGAGGCTATGTCCCCTAGTTCTAGTCTCGCTTACCAGTGGAAACAACTTTCCTGCCTCTATCTTATCTATCCCTTTCATAATTTTATATGTTTCTATAAGATCTTCTCTCATTCTTCTGAAATCCAGTGAGTACAGTCTCAGACGACTCAATCTCTCCTCAGAGTCTACCCCCCTCATCTCTGGAATCAACCTGGTGAACTTATTCTGCACTGCTTCCAAAGCCAGTGTATCCTTCCTCAAGTAAGGAGACCAGAACTGCATGCAGTACTCCAGGTGCAGCCTCACCAGTACCCTGTACAGTTGCAGCATAACCTCCCTGCTCTTAAATTCAATCCCTCTAGCGATGAAGGCCAACATCCCATTTGCCTTCTTGATAGCCTGCTGCACCTGCAAACCAACCTTTTGTGATTCATACATAAGCATTCCCAAGTCCCAGCAGCAATTTTTTACCATTTAAATAATAATCTGCTTTCATTTTTCCTTCGAAAGTGGATGACATCGCATTTACCAACATTGTACTCCATCTGTCAGATCCTTGCCCACTCGCTTAACATATCTATATCTCTCTGCAGACTCTATATCTTCTGTACATTTTGCTTTTCAACTCAATTTAGTAATATCAGCAAACTTAGATACACTACACTCGGTGCTCTCTTCCAGATCGTTAATGTATATTGTGAACAGTTGGGGGCCCAGCACCGACCCCTACGGCACACCGCTCATGACTAGAATTTACTTCTGCCCAAGTAAGGAACTGGAGCCACCGCAATTTGCCTACCATGACAATAGATGTAACGCCACTGCTGTCCACTTAACCTTGGACCACCTGGGAAACAATACATACATCAGGCCACTGTTTATCGATTACAGCTTGGCATTGAACACCATCATCTCCTCAGTACAAATCAACAGGCTTCAAAATCAGGGCTTCTGTACCTTCCTCTGCAACTAGATCCTTGATTTTCTCATCGGGAGACTGCTGTCAGAGCAGATTGGAAATAACATATCCTCTTCACAGACAATCAACACAGGCACACCGTAAGGATGCATGCTTAGCCCACTGCTCTACTCTCTCTGCACTCATGGTGGTGTGACTAAGGTCAGCCCAACACCATCTATAAATTCACCAGTGACACCACTGTCATTGGCAGAATCTCGGATGGCGTCAAGGAAGCATACAGGAGTGAGATAGGCTCAGTGGTGAAGAGGCTGGTTCTGTGGTGTCACAACAACAACCTTGTGCTGACAAACAAACAACGTGCAAAACGCAAACTGTGCAGATGAAAACATAATATTAAGAACATGTGTTGTAGAGTCCTTGAAAGTGGTCATAACACCAGTTCAGAGTTGTAATGAGTGGACTTATCCATGCCAGTTCAGAAGCCTGATGATGGCTCTAGGATAATAACTGTTCCTGAATCTGGTCCTGTGGGACCTAAGGCTTCTGTACCTCCTGCCCAATGGTAGTAGCGAGAAGACAATATGTACTGGATGTGGGGGGTGTTTAATGATGGATGCTGCTTTCATGTGGCAGCTCCCCATCTAAGTGTACTTGTCGTGGTTTCTTGAAATAACCAGGAGACGCAAAAGATTCCTCGAGAAGTTTAAGCCTTTATTTGCAAACAAAAGCTGAGACAATTAATGAGCGTGTCACTAATTATCCGCTGAGCCTAGTTCACAGTATTCTTTATAGTAATTTCTTATCTTGGTTTCACTGGCATATACTTGTTCTAGTGCCTTGACTGGTTCTCACACCATCACACCATTGCACGATCCTGTCTAGTCTACTCCTTGGAACACGTGTCCCCCTTCCAGGCCTTGACTGTTACCCATACCATCACACCACTCCACGATCCCGTCTACCACTGTTATCTCTACATGCTTACTTTCATTGTTAGCTACATTCTTAAGGCACTGAGCCTATTTTCACTGTTAGCTACATTCTCAAGGCACTGATGTGTTCAACAGTACAGAGACAATACAGAGGTTACATTCTGGCTAATAAGTTGGATACATAGTAAATAGCAAACACAAGGCTGGTGACATAGTTCTGGCCACACAGCAAACAATGCAACTTTATTCTCCAATATAATCACCCCCTTTGAGACCCATAGGGTCTCACACAGAGAAAGAAGACTAAGAGTCCACGCACAAAAGCCCCAATAAAGTCCAGCACTTATTCCCAAATCTCGGGTTAAACTATAATTTTCTGCACCAAGACCTCAAAGTATTCTCTTCCTGTTACCCTAGGCCGCTGAGTCAAAAACCTGTCCCTTTGTATCTGAGACAGGGAAAAAAACTCAGAAGCCCTTACAATCTACTCCCACACTGTTGTTTTGCTCTTGTTCATCCTGCAGGTGTTGTAGGCTGTAAAGATACATTTTCGGTGTTTCTTTCTCCACTAAGCTTGCTTCAGTAATTGCCACGAGCATCGGAAATTGTTTGGTTGCAGCACGCACTACAGGAGACTTGAGACAAGGAAGAAAACAGCACAGCACAAGCGCACAGCTCAACAAAACAATACCGACAGTCATTGCCATCTTAGTCAGCCATACTCCCCATCCTCCGAGTCTACTTTCTAACCAGTCAAATAACTGATGTCCGAACCCTGCATTCTGTTTAACTTCCTTTCTGAGACTTTTCAACTTATACATTGCCTTAGTAAACGATCCTTCTGGACTAGTGTTATTTGGTATAAAAGTACAGCACTGCTCTCCAAACATCACACAAACTCCTCCTTTGTGGAGGCTCCAAACAGCCAGTCCAATGCTTGTCTTGTCGCGATGTGCTACACACAGCGCTGAAATAACGACATGCAGTCGGTAAGTCGTTTCGAGACTAGTTTATTCAAACTTCGTGGCACTGGCATTTAATCCCTAGTGCCCGCCCTCTCCGGGTGGAAATGATGTCAGAGGTGCATCACCAAAGTCTCCCCCCGTGCGCTGGCTATTTGTGAGCCGGTTCGAGTGCGCTGGGAAGTGGGTCGCCACATAACCCCCCCCCCCCAGAACCGGCGATACACCCCCAATGTCCACAGTCCGAGTCGGTCTCTGTTTGGGAGGTCTGCCTCTGCGTCGCGGTGCCTGAACCTCAACCGGCTGCGCCAAGTCCACATGGGCTGGTTTGAGTCGGTCCACCGTGAAAACCTCCTCTCTCCCCCCCAATGTCCAGAACGTACGTGGACCCGTTGTTGTTGATCACCTTGAACGGCCCCTCGTACAGCCGCTGTAGCGGTGCCCGGTGTCCACCCCTTCGTACAAACACAAACTTACAGTTTTGCAGGTCTTTGGGTACATGGGTCGGGGTCCGTCCGTGCTGTGAAGTTGGTACGGGGGCCAGGTTGCCGAGCCTCTCGCGTAGTCTGTCCAGGACTGCTGCGGGTTCTTCCTCTTGCCCCCTTGGGGCTGGTATGAACTCTCCTGGGACGGCCAGGGGTGCGCCATACACCAACTCAGCCGACAAGGTGTGCAGATCCTCTTTGGGCGCTGTGCGAATTCCAAGCAGGACCCAGGGAAGCTCGTCCACCCAGTTTAGGTCCTCTCAGCCGGGCCATGAGAGCCGACTTCAAGTGACGGTGGAAACGCTCCACTAGTCCGTTCGACTGTGGGTGGTAGGCAGTAGTGTGGTGTAGCTGCATTCCCAACAGGCTGGCCACAGCCGAACACAGGCTGGAGGTGAACTGGGCACCTCTGTCGGAGGTAATGTGGGCCGGTACCCCGAAGTGTGCTACCCAGGTTGCAATCAGTGCTCGGGCGCAGGAATCGGCAGATGTGTTGGTGAGCGGGACCGCCTCTGGCCACCTCGTGAACCGGTCTACCATAGTTAGGAGGTACCGCGCTCCTCGGGACACTGGTAGGGGGCCCACGATATCCACATGAATGTGGTCGAACCTCCGGTGGGTGGGTTCGAACTGCTGTGGCGGGGCTTTAGTGTGCCGCTGCACCTTGGCTGTTTGGCACTGCGCGCACATTCTGGCCCATTCACTGACCTGCTTGCGAAGTCCGTGCCACACGAACTTGCTGGAGACCAGCCGGACGGTTGTCCTGATAGATGGGTGCACCAAACCATTTTTGGAGTCGAAAACCTGCCGCCTCCAGGCTGCCGGGACGATGGGGCGAGGTTGGCCAGTAGCCACGTCGCACAGAAGGGTCCTCTTACCTGGGCCTACGAGAAAGTCCTGCAGCTGCAAACCCAAGACTGCGGTCCTGTAGCTGGGCATCTCGTCGTCAGTGCTGCATAGTCCGCCCCCAGGGACAGGGCCTGGACAGCTGGTCTGGAGAGTGCATCCACCACGACGTTGTCCTTTCCCGAGACATGCTGGATGTCCGTCGTGTACTCCGAGATGTAGGACAGATGTCGCTGCTGGCGAGCCGACCAGGGATCGGACGCCTTCGTGAATGCGAAGGTCAACGGTTTGTGGTCCGTGAACGCGGTGAATGGCCTGCCTTCTAAGAAGTACCTGAAATGCCGGATTGCCAGATACAGTGCCAACAGCTCCCGGTCGAAAGCACTGTACTTGAGTTCGGGTGGTCGTAGGTGCTTGCTGAAGAATGCCAGGGGTTGCCAGCGCCCCTCGATGAGTTGCTCCAGCACCCCACCAACTGCTGTGTTGGATGTGTCCACCGTGAGGGCGGTCGGAATGTCCGTTCTGGGGTGCACCAGCATCGCGGCATCTACCAAGGCTTCCTTGGCTTTAACGAAAGCGGCCGCGGCCTCCTCATCCCAAGTAATGTCCTTGCCTTTACCCGACATCAGGGTGTACAAAGGGCGCATGATACGGGCTGCTGAGGGGAGGAAACGGTGGTAGAAGTTCACCATACCAACGAACTCCTGCAGGCCTTTGACCGTGTTGGGCTGGGCAAAGTGGCGGATCGCATCTACCTTGGCGGGCAGAGGTGTTGCCCCGTCTTTGGTAATCCTGTGGCCCAGGAAGTCGATGGTATCGAGACCGAACTGGCACTTGGCCAGGGTGATCGTGAGGCCGAAATCACTCAGGCAGGAGTAGAGCTGGCGGAGGTGGGACAGATGGAACGTCTGTGCGGCATTCTTCAGGCCGAATGGCATTCGGAGTGTTACGTACCCCGTAACTGGGTCACTTGCCAGCAAAGATAGAGAGGTCCGTTGAAGTCTGATGGTACTATTTTTAACAGTATTTATTGATAAAAATACACAAAATAATATCAATGCAAACATACAGATAATATACTTCGTCAATACTAAATCTAAAAGCACGGGTATAATAATAATCAATAAGAAATAGCTCTATCGTTGTCTAGGGGATAATGTATTGTCCGATGGAAATATAAAAGTCACTCAGTTCATTCAAGCTGCAGCTTTTTGGTTGGAGAGAAAGACGGGTTAAAACTTGCCCATTCCTTTTATGATGTCAATCCTTCGAGAGTCGTTGGGAGTTGATTTCCCCGTTGTTAGCTAAACCGTTCTTCCGTGGTAAAGGGCACACCGATTCCGGGGCAAATGGAAAAGGACGCACGTGGCCTTTCCACCAGTTTTTGCTATTACGGGATCGCTAGCGTTTCTTCTGGTGCGTCTGAAGGGGCTGTTCCTCAGACCCTCTTTTATCCTGACTCACAGGGTCGCAGATGTCAATCAGGGTGGGATGATGCAATCCCTCCACCAACCCCCCGCTCGGTTCATTGCCTGGGGACTTCGATGCATCATACAGGATTCAATACACAAGTCCGTCTCCAAGAGACAATAGCCGTTATCAATGGTTCCGCCTTTCGGAGGCCAGGACACATTCCAAACTCTTTGTGTTGTTAGAGTTTCCAAACTCTCTGCATGTCTTTCTCTCATTTCCTGGGTCTCCTGACTCGAATCAATAGCGATCCTGCCATTCTCAAAAAGGAGGGGGCCACGGGCGTAACACCCCGTTTCTTCAACGCGTTTTTAACATCGGTAAAAACAGAGTAATACAGAGTCTTGCAGGATTTTAGAATCTAACACAATACAAAAGCTTTTCCTTTCACTACAGAGTAATACAGTTATACATTCAATTCAGTATCTAGATGGTTACCAATTACATTGTCACTTCCTTTAATATCTTAACATCTTGTACCCTACTAAAGTCTTGTAGCATCAAACTCCAATTTAGTAACCACCTTTTTTTTTCTTTCCTTCAGCAAACAAAACTAAAGAGTTGTGATCTTAAGCTTACGTGTATACTACAAAAGTTCATGCAAATACTAATCTTTATGTTGCTTTCAAACTTAACAGGCAGGCTTCCATGGGGGTTGTCTTTTATGATTCACAGGCTTTGTCGAAATCCCTTAAAACCGGTTTCTGCTATTTAAAAATGGCGCCCCATTAACCCTCGCCTCTTTTCTGGTTACTTCCCACGTGGGGAGCTGGCGCACCCTGGCGAAATAGGCTTTCATCCGCTCCTTCCAGAGGAGTGATTTTATCAACAATGTGTTCCAAACTTAGCCCATTTCCCGAATTTCCACCCAATTCCTTAATTTTACTCAAGTTGCTAGTTTTCTCTTCAGGACCCCTGAGGCTATTGGGTCTCGATACCAGCGATCCCTCTTTGTTCAAACAGCATTTCGAATTCTGCGGTTTCACACCACACTCTGGAATAACAATAGCGTGTGGGGCCCCTTTACCGTCCAACTCAATCTGTAATGGATCCACAGGTGCCGCGGTACCAAGCCTTTGTCCCTGTAGCCTGGTGGCTGCTTCTAATATCAATTCAGACTTTAAACTTTCTTCATTCGATTTGGAAACCACTCTTTTCCCTTTTCCTGCAATAATAATGATCACTTCACCACCCACTATCTCCTCGCTAACCTTTAACACCTCTTCGAGCACAAACACCTGGGAACTCTCACTTACCACTATTATCGAGGTTAACCCTTTCTTTACTGAACCAAGTCTATCTGACCCACAGGGACTGCATTCCTTTTCAACTGAATCAAATACCTCAGACTTTTTCCGAGCTCCATTACTAGGTTCAGTACCACGTGCATCCACATCTTGGACACACTCAAACGGGACATTTGCCTCTTCCAGGCTTTCAATACCCGTACCCGGTCCAAATTCTAAATTCCCCTGATTCTCCCAGCTGCTCTCTGGGCAACTCCCTTCCGGAGTAATCTCAACCCCGCGGGCTGAAACAACCTCATCTGCCAACCCAGCAGACTTCTTCAAGGTAATGGCATCCTTTTCATCTAGGACTGCCTTCATTTCATTATCAGGAACACTTTTAGAACTTTCCACTTCTTCAAACAGTTCTGCCAAGCCAGACAGATCATCCATGTCCAACCCTGGACCTTTTAACAGCTTTACCTGCTTCTCATCTTCATTTCGTGCCTCTAGCACTTCACTCCTCGCTAAGGGAAGGGCTACCTCCTCTCCCTTACTCTCTTTCACTTTACTACTCTCTGTTTTACCACCCTCCAAACCCTCGTGGTACAGGGTCGGTAAAAACGTCTCGGCCAAATCGATACTGGCCAGATGTAAACTGCTCTCGTTCTCAGCTGCCTTTCTCGACATGCTGCGAGTGACCACGCATGCGGGATAGATCTTGGACACTAGGGGCGGGGCCGCAACGTTCACCGGCCGGCTCGTCAGCGTCATTGCTGACCAAACCTTACCACCGGCTAAATCGTTACCCAGAAGGACGTCCGCGTCAGTTCTCGGGAATTCTGATCGCACCCCCATTTCAACTGGTCCAGAGACTAGCTCGCAATTCATAATGATCTTATGTAAGGGCACCATTTCTGTCCCTTTTCCTATTCCTTTCACAGCTACCATTCCCGTCTTGTGACCAAAATCTAGTACCTTACTGCTAATCAATGACAGTTCGGCGCCCGTGTCTCTCCAGATCCGTACTGGAACTGGTGGGTCTCCCTCCCTCAGAGACACGGTTCCGTTTGACATACAAGTCTCAGACCCTTCTCGTACTCTGTCTACCCGGGAATTTCTTGTCAATTTACTGATAACCATGGCACATCCGATAGGGACTGCTGCTTTCCCTTTTCCTGTCTCCTTTCTCGGAGCAAAGCACCGAGACGCAATATGTCCCCCCTTTCCACAATTAAAACAGGTCAAGCCCGGAAATCTCTGGCCGTCCTGCCTCTCCTCCCCAACCTTACCACTAGCTCCCGGCGGGACCTCTGCCTCAGCCGGCGGGCTTTCTCTATCATTCCCACGGTCTCTCTGGGAACTTTTATTCGAGGAAAACTTTGTCTTGTGGGTTAGGGCATATTCATCTGCGAACCTAGCAAATTCGGAGATGGACTTATTCGGCTTCTCATTCAAATACATCCGGATATCCTCTGAAACACCACTTATAAATTCCTCAATCAGAATTAACTCCCTGAGATGCCAAAAATCCTCTTCCACTATCTCTGCTGTGCACCAACACACCCTTCTCAAGGCAAACTCGGTATACATCTGATTCCACCCTTTCTTTAAATTTCTGAACTTTTGTCTATATGCTTCAGGTACTAACTCATAACTCCAGAGAATGGCCGCCTTTACTTTGTCATAACTCTCCTCCTCTTCCTCCTCCATGGACAACGCCGTATATGCCCGCTGTGCCTTTCCTTTTAACACACTTTGTAACAACACCACCCATTGATCTCTGGGCCACTTCTGATTCACTGCCACCTTTTCAAAAAGCAAGAAATAACTATCAACATCCGTCTCCTCGAACGGAGGTACTAACCTCAACTCCCGACTAACATTAAACCGCTCCTCTCGGTCTGACCCCTGAACTCGTTGCTCTTGCTTTAACTTCTCCATCTCCAAGTCATGTTTCCTCTGTTTCTCTGACTCCCTCTCCTTCTTGGCCCTTTCCTTCTCCTTCTCGGCTCTTTCCTTTTCCTTTTCAGCTGCTTCCAGCTGTTTTAACTGAAGTTCATGCTCTCTTTGCTTCTCAGCTCTTTCCTGCTCCCGTTTCACCTCCAACTCCTTTAGCTGGAGCACATGCTCCCTTTCTTTCTCAGCCCTGTCCTGCTCTAACTCCTTTAGCTGGAGCTCATGCTCCCGTTTCACCACTAACCCCTTTAGCTGGAGCTCATGCTCCCTTTGTTTGTCGGCCCTTTCTTTCTCCTTCTCAGCTGCTTCCAGCTGCTTTAACTTAATTGCATGTTCCAACCTTAATTTCTCCAACTCTAACTGAGCCGTCCCACTAGCTGGTACCTTTTCAGGGATATTTTCCAATACCTCAGCTGCAAACACATTCTTCCCAATATAATACTGAGTTATTGCCCTTCGCACCTCCCGCTTTTTCATTAACAACCTCACCTCTGCGAGGTTTAACCCCTTCGCCAAATTTATCAAGTCTGATTTGGTGGCCGCCTCCAGAGTCGGGTTTTCTATAAATTCACCCACGTCCATCTTTGCTGGTTTCCCGTCTGACTACCCGCGTAACCAGATCCAAGTTTAGACTTACAAGCCCGATTCACTGGCCTCCCAATTTGGTGTCAAATCCTGAGACGAGAATCCCAATTGTTACGTACCCTGTAACTGGGTCACTTACCAGCAAAGATAGAGAGGTCCGTTGAAGTCTGATGGTACTATTTTTAACAGTATTTATTGATAAAAATACACAAAATAATATCAATGCAAACATACAGATAATATACTTCATCAATACTAAATCTAAAAGCGCGGGTATAATAATAATCAATAAGAAATAGCTCTATCGTTGTCTAGGGGATAATGTATTGTCCGATGGAAATATAAAAGTCACTCAAGTTCATTCAGGCTGCAGCTTTTGGTTGGAGAGAGAGACGGGTTAAAACTTGCCCATTCCTTTTATGATGTCAATCCTTCGAGAGTCGTTGGGAGTTGATTTCCCCGTTGTTAGCTAAAAACCGTTCTTCCGTGGTAAAGGGCCCACCGATTCCGGGCAAATGGAAAAGGATGCACGTGGCCTTTCCACCAGTTTTTGCTATTACGGGATCGCTAGCGTTTCTTCTGGTGCGTCTGAAGGGGCTGTTCCTCAGACCCTCTTTTATCCTGACTCACAGGGTCTCAGATGTCAATCAGGGTGGGATGATGCAATCCCTCCACCAACCCCCTCTCGGTTCATTGCCTGGGGGCTTCAATGCATCGTACAGGATTCAATACACAAGTCCGTCTCCAAGAGACAATAGCCGTTATCAATGGCTCCGCCTTTCGGAGGCCAGGACACATTCCAAACTCTTTGTGGGTTCTGCATGTCTTTCTCTCATTTCCTGGGTCTCCTGACTCGAATCAATAACGATCCTGCCATTCTCAAAAAGGAGGGGGCCACGGGCAGAACAGGAGGAACTCAAACAGGCCGAACGGGGTGATGAGTGCTGTTTTGGGGATGTCTTCAGGGTGCACCGGGATTTGATGGTATCCCCGGACGAGGTCTACTTTGGAAAAGATTCTGGCCCGTGCAGGTTTGCTGCAAAGTTCTGTATGTGTGGCATGGGGTAGCGGTCTGGAGTGGTAGCCTCGCTCAGTCTGCGGTAGTCGCCGCATGGTCTCCAACCCCCGGCTGCTTTGGGCACCATGTGCAGGGGGGAGGCCCATGGGCTGTTGGACCTCCGTACGATCCCCAATTCCTCCATCCTCTTGAACTCCTCCTTCGCCAGGCGGAGCTTTTCTGGGGGGAGCCTTCGAGCGCGGGCATGGAGGGGTGGTCCCTTGGTCGGAATGTGGTGCTGTACCCCGTGTCTGGGCATGGCTGCCGTGAACTGTGGTGCCAGAATCGATGGGAAGTCCACCAGGATTCTGGTGAATTCGTTGTCCAACAGCGTGATGAAGTCCAGGTGTGGGGCCGGCAACTTGGCTTCACCCAGGGAGAACGTCTGGAAAGTCTCGGCATGTACCAGTCTTTTCCCTTGCAAGTCGACCAGCAGGCTGTGAGCCCGCAAGAAGTCCGCCCCCAGGAGTGGTTGGGCCACGGCGGCCAGTGTGAAGTCCCACGTGAACCGGCTGGCGCCGAACTGCAGCTGCACTGTGCGGGTGCCGTAGGTCCGTATCGTGCTGCCGTTTGCGGCCCTCAGGGTGGGTCCTGGCTTCCTGTTGCGGGTGTCGTACCCCGTCGGGGGCAAGACGCTGATTTCCGCTCCGGTGTCGACCAAGAAGCGGCGTCCCGACTGTTTGTCCCAGACGTACAAGAGGCTGTCCTGGTGGCCAGCCGCCATAGTCATTAGCGGCAGCTGGCCCTTGCAGAGCAGGCGACAACGGCGGGCTTCTGTGCCCCACTGCTGGTGGTAGAAACACCACTGTTCACTGGCCTCCTCACTCCTGCCTCTGTGTTGTGTGCGCCCCCCTGCCGGGCCTGGTCTGGTCTGCTGTTGGGCGCGTGGCCTGGTTATCTGATCGACGGACGCCACGCTCTTCCTCTTGGCTTTCCACAGCACGTCTGCCCGGGCCGCCACCTTCCAGGGGTCGCTGAAATCTGCGTCGGCCAGCAGCAGATGTATGTCCTCAGGCAGCTGCTCTAGGAGCACTTGCTCGAACATGAGGCAGGGCTTGTGTCCATCAGCCAGGGCCAGCATCTCGTTCATCAATGCTGACGGCAGTCTGCCTCCCAAACCATCCAGGTAGTAATTGGCCGTGAGAGGCCAAAGGTCCCAATGAGCAGCGCTTTGAATGCTTCATATTTGCCTTCTTCCAGGGGCAACTGTATGAAATCCGCAACCTGGGCGGCTGTCTCCTGGTCAAGGGTGCTCACCACGTGGTAGTAATGCGTGGAATCAGAGAATACCTGCTGAATCTGGAACTGGGCTTCTGCTTGGCTAAACCACACGTGTGGTCGCAGCGTCCAGAAAGTCGGCAGTTTTCGTGAAACTGCGTGAACAGATGAAGAGTCGGTCATCTTTGGTCCAAATCCCGTTTGGACCGTCAGGGTCACCAATGTAGCGATGTGCTACACACAGCGCTGAAATAACGACATGCAGTCGGTAAGTCGTTTCGAGACTAGTTTATTCAAACTTTGCGGAGCTGGTATTTCAATCTCTAGTGCCCGCCTTCTCCGGGCGGAAATGACATCAGAGGTGCATTACCAAAGTCTCTCCCTGCGCGCTGGCTATTTGTGAGCCGGTTCGCCTGCGCAGAAAGTGGGTCGCCACAGTCTATTCTGCCATGCCATTTTGCTAGTTGCATCTAACTGTTGTCCCAAGGCCTCCAGTGCATCATCAGTGTAGTTGATGAATCTTTGCTGATTGTAATATATATAATTTATCCATTCAACATTCTTAATAGTTCCCATCAAGGGTAGAAATGCTTCGAAGCCTGCAGCAATCTCATTCCTCGCCTTAAATTCGTTAGGTATACCTCTCGGCTGTCCTAAACGACCTATCCAAATTGTCGAGTCAGGTTCATATCTTCTCCTTTTCTGCAATAGTATCTGCTGTTCAGAGATATCAGTGTTGAAGTGTACTTCAGGGGATACTATAACTTCTTGAAGTAGCATAACACGTGTACACGTACCTGCCCAATTGAGGGGAAGCGTGGATCTCAGACCCCCTACCTCACCACACAGCCACCAGGTGTCTGCTAATGGGATAGCCTGAGTGTCCAATGCACCCTCAGGAGGAGGGGTACCCGTTGTGTGCCTTTTACCTGGGGTTACATCCCACGTCTGAGTGCAGCTACCTCTGAAATGACCCACTGAATGAGCACCTGTCCACGTAAAACATTCATAGCTCAACTGATACTGCATTATAAGCTGTTCCAGTGTAGGTGTCTGACTTCATCCTCCTGTCTGTCTCTTGCTAACTGTTCCTCCGCATCACCTACCTCAGACTCCTCACCTGATTGTCCTTGCGGGACTGCCCTCGTGCAGTGGTTCAGATGGTACCAGGTGGAGCGTCCTTCTACCTGAACTGCGGTGGGTGATGCCTTGGTCACCGTAAAGGGTCCTTCCCTTTTTGGCTCATTTCACTTTCTCCGAAAAACTCACACGTAAACCTGGTCTCCTGGTTTGATCAGTCCTTCCCCTTGTACAGTCTCCGGCTCTTTCTGTTTTTCCTGTGCATAAATAGACTTATGTATCATAGTTAGCTGCTGCATGTGTTGTTTCAATTCTATTTCCAATTGTTCCAAACTAGGTCCTTTATACGGCCCTCTCCACTGGGGCCCTGGCATGGTCCTCCCAGTGAGCATCTCATGCGGTGTCAAGGCATGTCATTCGATTAGTTTGCATGCAGTAACTCATCAATGCTAACGGTAAAGCATCGACCCAATTAAGTTTAGTGTCTGCACAGATTTTGTTCAGTTTGGCTTTCAGGGTTCCATTAATTCTCTCTACCATGCCGTGACTGAGGGTGGTATACACATCCAAATCTTTGCTTTATCCTCAGTGCTTGTAGTACCAATTTGACCACTTTCTGGATAAAAGCTGAACCATTGTCTGAGCTAACTTCTGTAGGTATTCCAAACCTTGGGATCGCTTCATTTGTCAGAAATTTTACCACTGTCTTTGCCCCTTGATCTTTCGAAGGTACCGCCTCCACCCATCTGCCAAATCGATCAATTACTACCAGCATGTATCTTTTCCCTCTCAGTCTTTATCATGTCTACGTAATCGATCACTAGATGTTTAAATGGTCCTTCAGGTACGGGAATGTGACCCATTGGGGTTGTAATTCCCTTCCGAACATTATTCTGTGCGCATACCTCGCACTGTGACAAGACAAAGTCCACTGAAGCCTGTAAATAAGGCGACCAAAAACCATCCTTCTTTACTTTCTTTATCACTTCCCCCCTTGCACAATGGTCAATCCCATGCACTTCTGAAATCAGAATCGCCAGTAGAGGGGTGGGCGCTACCAGCAAACCGTCTTCTGTGCTCCACAAGCCTTCCGGGTTCTGCTTGGCCCCCCTTCGTCTCCACATTGTCTGTTCTGCCAAAGTTGCCTTACCTTGTATTTCAATTAGGTCCTCTCCCACAGGTTCTGGAGCTAGGCTTACCTGGGGGGCAATGACAGCTGATGTACATCCAGACGCTTTTCTGGCTGCCTCGTCCGCAGCTTGATTTCCCTTTTTATGTGCCTGGCATTTTACGATAGCCAATGCTTTAGGTTTCATTATGGCTTTTATTAAGTCTAGAATTTGCTGACAATGTTGTATGGGATCTACATTGCTTTTTTAAAAACCTCTCTGCTTCCACACTGCCCCGAACAAATGGCATACTCCATGAGCATATGCCGAATCTGTATAGATGTCTACTTTCTCCCCTTCCATCATTTCACACGCAGCTGTCAGGGCTTTGATTTCCGCTAGTTGGGCGGAACACGGTTGGGGACAGGACTCCATCCTAATAATCTTATAGCTCGACTGATCCTGCTGCACTACTGAGAACCCTGCATGATTTCCATCATAATCCCTATAACAAGAGCCATCTACGAACAGAACCTTTTTATCTGCATCCCCTAGTGGTTCTGACTGTAAATCTGCTCTCAATTTGGCAAATGTCATCGTCTTCCCTTCTTATCGGTTCCTGCTGGTGTGTGACAGGCCATGGTGTAAACGGACAATCTCTTCTCATGTGACCTGGCTGATTACATTCCCAGCACAATCTCTCTACCTTTCTTTCCCCCTGTTTCCTCACTGGTCCCCTCTGCCCATAGCTCCTCTGTCCCCCTCCTTGGGACTTCCAGTCCTGTCTGGGCTGTTTGAATTTAGTCTGTTCCTGATAGGGCATTTGTGGGAATGCTCCTCCAAAGACGTTGATTATTGGCATGGGGTTTTCCGGCCCTTGTCTTACAGTATGATCGGTTCTCTCCATATAGCGGTGCTTCATCCAGTTCGATGGCTGTACTCGGACCGGTGGTTGCTGGCAGCATCTTTTTGCTTTTCTCTTTTTCCTTCATTTTGAGTTCTTCGAGCTGCATTTGTATTAACTTTCTTTTGCACCTCTTCCTGCTGCTCAGCCAACCTTCGTTTGTCTTTCCGGTATTTCTCAACCGCATGGACTACATGGTCTCTAAATTCTTGTGGGGTCATTGACGTCAGCCCAACCACTTCCTCCAGTTTAGATTTAACTTGCGGAGGCATTGCATCCAAAATGCTATGTCGGAACAGTGAGGTGATAAATAAGCTATTTTCCACCTCTTGCTCAGTCTCCAGTCTCCACCTTTTCAACTGGTTTTCTACGTAGGCTGCTGGGTTTTCAGTGTCTCCCAGTGGATCCCCCTTTAAGGCTTTGGGGTCCACTGTGGGTGGATAAAGCTTCCTGAGGGCCTGCCATACCCTCTGCCTCACTCTGTCAAACTCGTCTCCATCAGTTCTCGGGTCGTTCGAGTTTACTATGCCAGCCATTTCCATTAGTTTGTTAAATTTGGAGGTTCCCATCAACCTTATCAATAGTGCCTTTAAATCTCCCATAGCCAATAATCGTCCCGCCATTTCTTCTTCAAAGGCTCTAATCCATTTCCCTGCTCCTTCATGTAGACTGGACAGAGTGTTTTTCAGCCCTTCTAGGTCCTGGGATCCCCAAGGGATATACTGCACTTATCCTGATCCTTTTACTAACAACGACATCATTCTTCCTCCTTCTTCCCACCTGCCCTGGCTCTCCTCCTCGCCTGACTCCCCATCTGTCTCAGGGTATGTCTTTACTGCCTCACACACAAATTTCTCCGGGGTCCTCTTCTTCCCTCGGTCTCCCTGTGGAGTCCTTCCTTTCTGTCCTGATTCAATACTTGGTTGGCCCCTGGAGTATTTTTCGCATCTCCTCTGGCAATCCCCTCTCAGTAACTAGAGATCTTTGGTTAGATATGCACTGTCCTATTTATAAACCTGTATATTCCCTGACTGTAACCTGAACTAGTAAATTGCTGATCTGGTTAAACTGGTTTGAACTGATCTAATCCAAAAAACAAAGAAGAGGGAAGGCACAAGTTGTTGCTTGTGAGAGGGGCAATAAAGTAAGACTGCTTAATCAGAGCCAATATAATAGACTGGCAAGAGCCAACAAAATCATTACACAACAGTTTGAATTGATAAGGAAAGCAAATAAGAAAGCCGATGCAAAATACATTAGATGAGGCAATGATCCCTCTACTTCACCCCCCCACCCCCCAATCCCCCACAGCTGTGCAGACCAACCATTGTCTGAGCAGGAAATTTCTACATGGCCTGAAAACTGTGTGATATTTTAATAAAACATGATATAAATGAAATTTCCAGCTGTGCAGCTACAAAGGCTACGCGCATGGGAGCAGCAGCTTTGCAGGAACGCCCATCATCCAGGTCATGCTCTCTTCTCGCTACTGCCATTGGTCAGGAGATACAGAGGCCTCAGGTCGCACAGGACCAGTATGGGAGGTCTTCTTCATGACCATCGCAAAAAAGACCCCGTGCTAGGGGCAGCGAGAAGCATCAATCGCTTGGCCAGCAGGAGGCCCCCTATTTCACCATTATATGTCGGAGTGGTGATCTACGTCAACATTGGGACAAAGGGAACAATACCATTCGTGACTTACACTGCTGGCCGTATCCAATTTATACTGATGTCAGAATGACATTTTACATCACCAGCATATGTCATAAAATTTGGAAACTCTGCGGCAGCAGTAGAATGCAATACATGATAAATACAGAAAAAAATGAAATAAAAATTATGAATTACAGTAAGTATATCAAATAGTTAAATTAAAATAAATAGTGCAAAAACAGAATTTTAGGATGTAGTGGGGTAGTTCATGGGTTCAATGCCTATTTAGAAATTGGATGTGTTACATACCCCGTAACTGGGTGTCTAACCAGCAGAGAAAGAAGAATCCGTTGGAGTCTGGTAGTACCAAACTAAAGGTGTTTATTAATAAAAATAAGCAAAACCATATCAATAATGCAAATATACATATAAAACAAGTTAGCAGTAATAAACCTCAAAGTGTAGGAATAATAATAATAAACAAGCTCTATCGATGTCTAGGGGTAAATAAATTGTCATAGAAAAGTATAAAGTTCAGTTCAGTTCATGAGTGCTGATGTAGTTATGGTTGTTGTATTGTAATCATTGGAGAGAGAGAGTGAGCGAGCGAGATGTAACAGCTACAGCAGCCAGGCAAACCTTCCTTTGCTTTCTTAATCCGTCGTGTCATTGTGGTAATTCAGTTATGACCCCTCGGGTCTTCAGCTAGACCGTTCTTCTGTGGTGGACTCGTCACTCTGGCATGAGTGGACACACACACAAGTCCCCACCAGCCCTGCTTTAACACTGTGAGTTTTACTGACCGATCTCCTGGTTCGGTCTCCGAAGCCCCCACCTTTCTTGTGGGTTCCAACACTCAATCAGTGTCCACAGGCGTGTCTGGAGGGTGTCTCTCCAGACCTGTCTTATTATCCCTACTAACGGGGTCTCAGCTATCCATCACTCCTGAATGACTGTGTCCATCAAATCATGCCACTCCTACAGTCCACTGAGGAATGTTTATGAGCAAAATAGTAGAAGATAAATAACTCTTACAGAAGTTATAATACAGTAACATCAACAGTCTCTCTCCCCCTCTTATCTGTAGCAAATGTTCTTGCCTGGGCTTTATCTCTCTCTCATGGTCAGCATAGCAACAGTAATAGTTTGTGTTTCTCAGGGGAGAAATGGTTAACTCTGTACCCCATTGTCCATCAGGTCTTTTCATCACTCATAACAGATGGTAGAGGGAAAGAAGCTGTTCCTGAATCACTAAATGTGTGCCCCTTCAGGCTTCTGTACCTCCTACCTGATGGGAACAATGAGAAGTGGACATTTCCTGGGTGATGGGGGAGCTTAATAATGGACGCTGCCTTTCTGAGATACAGCTCCTTGGGTACTACAGAGCTAATTTGACCACTCTGCAGTTTACTTCAATCCTATGCACAAGCATCCCTCCCCACCCCCCCCCCCCCCCACACCAGACGGTGATGCAGCCGGTCAGAATCTGTAAAAGTCTTTGTGTCTCTGGTGATAAACCAGAGACACAAACTCCTAATGAAGTTTAGCTGTTGTCTTGCCTTTACAATTGCATCAAAATGTTGGGATGAGATTAAATCCTCGGATATTGGCACCCAGGAACATGAAATTGCTCACTCTCACCACTTCTGATCCCTCTATGATTGGTTGTGTTCCCTCGCCTTACTCTTCCTAAAGTTCACAATCAGCTCTTCAGTCTTACTGACATTGAGTGCAAGGTTGTTGCTGTGATGCCACTCACCCATGTGGTACATCTCGCTCCAGCATGCCCTCTCATCACCATCTGAAATTCTGCCAATGTTTGCATCATCAGCAAATTTATAGATGGCATTGGAGCTGTGCTTAGAGCCATGGGGTAGAGAGAGTAGAGCATATACCTGAGGTGCACCAGTGTTTACTGTTACATACCCCTTGGGTATCTTGTGACTGTCTTATGACCATGATGTAATTGTCTTGTGATGGTGGGGGTGATGTAATTTTCCTGCCGGTGTGTGGTCACATGATATAATGTTCTAACAGGTATATAAGGAGAAACCCCTGTTGTGACACAGGTTAGTTCGATAGTCAGTTCTTTAGTTAGTTTTGCCACGTATTCATCTCATGACGCAGTTTTGGTTTTACAGTGGAGTTTTTACTTTCTATTGTAAGGAGCAAAAACCGTTGTGCCGGCAGTTTCGCTGATCGCTGCTGGTTCAGGTGTATCCAGAGATACCGGCCACGTGACAGACGCACTGCCACCTGGCTGGTCGGAGGACACACCACATGCCAATCAACATTTGGTCCCTCCCAACTAATCGATGCACACCTAAATTATTGGTCACCTTAATTGGATTATCTCACCCAGCCCTATGCTATAAAAGGTGAGACTTGTCCCTGGCTCGGTCTCTCTTACAGACCACCTCATTGAAGGTAAGTGCATTGATTTATGTTTGGAAAGGTCTATCGTTTGTCCTGGTAAGGGAGCCGCAGCTATCCAAGGTCAAGGGGGATAGCTGTTGTAGTGCTTTTCCCTTGTTCTTTGTATGTGTAACCGTACCCTGTCCCCACACCGCTTCCTGTGTATTGTAGTTGCTTGTGTTGACCCGACTTCTCCTTTAATAATAAATTCCTTATTAAAACTGTATGTGTCCAGGCCTCTACTGTTGAGACTCAAAGAACCAGTTATTTCCATCACAACATCTGGTTTGTTGCATCTTTGATTTACCTTTACAGTCTAGTTGGAGAGTGAAGACTTTACTGAAGTACAGGAATCCGGAGGATTGAGTAAAGTTGGTGTCGTTCGGTGGTTTTATGAAGGATCAACCTTATTGAATCTTCGTTCAGGAAAAGTGATCTGCATCTGAGATAACCCCTGCAAGATCAGGAAGGTTTGTGCAGTGTTCACCCTCCAGCAGAAAGATCAGTACCTTTAAGCCGTTTTATTTCCTTTGTCGTGAATCCTTTGGACAAGGCATCGCTCGGCTGTAGGATTGGCAGATCATCATTACTTCGAAGAAATCAGTTTTCAGGGAAATCTCTCCTTACTGACTGTATAAATCACTTGGGCTTTCGAATTTACCACTTTAAGAACTATTCCAAAGTTTGGCCATTTGTTAAATTGCCGAAGAGTAGTTAATTTCTGGTTAAATTAGTCGCTTGTTTACTTTTCACTTTTGTTGAGCAGAGTTTAATAAATGTTTATGTTTGTTTATAAAACCTGACTCAATTCTATGTTTATTGTTGCTGGTCATATAACATTACCGTCAGTATGGTGGAGATGTTATTACCAATCCGCACAGATTGTGCGCAAACAATAAAGTGCAAGCTTTGGATTAATTAAGGTTTGTGCAGTGAAGTGCTAGTTTGCTATATGCCTACACAGCTACTGTGAATGTCCTACCAAATATTGGGATAAAGATCTGATTACATAGTAAGTTTATTCGTTGTCATGATACACTTTGGCTCCTTTATTCAATCATGATACATAATTATTGCATTAAATCATGAATCATACAACATATTGCAAAATGTCAAGGACTCTTGAGCAAGCATGTCTGAAACACCCAGGATCCTGTCAGTCTCATTCAATGTCTCTTTTGCCCTAAAGATTCAGTGCGAGCCCCCTGCAAGAAAAATGTCTGAATAGAGACAGTTTCCAGCATTAAATCATATTCATTTGGTTGTTGGGAGATTATTTTAAGACGTATTTGTAACCTAAAAGACATCATTTATTGGCTCCTGGAGTTGTAGATTTCCCACCCCCTTTCCCAATAATTAGTTTGGGTAATCTTTAATTAAAAGCTTTATTTGTGGTCCTGTTGTGTAGGATGAGAAAGCCTAAGCCTTTCTTGCTAGAGCTCAAAATTCAAAGTAAATTATCAAAGTATGACACCATATATAACCCTGATGTTAGTTTTCCGGCGGGCATACACAGTAAATGCAAGAAACACAATAGAATCAATGAAATACCTCACCCAACAGGACAGACAACCAAATGTACAAAAGGCAACAACTGTGCAAATGGCTGTGATGCTTCACTCCCAGATAAGCTCAATGTGTTTATGCATGCTTTAATCATTACATCACCTTTGTTTGTTCCTAAAAGTCAATACCTTCACATTTATTCCTGATAATCTAGACCAGTTGTGTTCTTGGTGTCAACTCTCACAATCCAAGCTGCCTTAGGGCTTCTTTGCATCTTCCTCACAATTTGTAATTTCACCCAGTTTAGTGATAGTCAAATTTAGTTGCTGCTATCACTCTGAAAAGACCTGTGATTTCCCTATTGTTTCCTGTCAACCAGCTTTCAGTCCATGCCAATAAATTACCAGAAATCCTATGTGCTTTAATGTTGTGTAATAACCTAAATTAGGGCTTTTCAGCATAAACCACATCTACTGGTTCTTCATCTATTTTCCCAATTATATCCTTGAAAATAATTCTCAGAAGATTTGTCTAACACTAGGTTGACTTTGTCTAATCCCATTATTTTCCAAATGTACTATTATCAACTCCTTCACTAATATCCTCCATCATTTTCCCACCATTGATGTTAACCTAGCCATTATAGCTTCCCCATTTCCCTCCCCTTATCCTTTGCTCATTTCCATAAAGAACTGAGACAGCAGTTACCATACTCCAATCTATAGAGTTCTGGAAGCTGACAATCACTGCATTTCACTTTCTCCGGGGTTACAGCCATGCAATGCAAAATTTAGCATGGTTAGATTAAATGCAACTCAAAAGAAAAATACAACAACTTTATAGCACTACCGATATTTATTTAGAGTACTGATCAAAAATTCAGCAGATTTACCAGGATGCTCAATGAAGGAAGCCAGAATGAATTCAAGCTGGTGACAAACCTCACTCTGAAATAGCTTAAAGCATTGTTAATCGGTCACACCATAAGGGATTATTAAAATACAAAAGATTGGAAGAATAAGAGAAATATGGATTTCAGCTTTATCATTCAAGAACAAAGATTTAAAAAATCCAACCAGAAAAATTGTTAAAACAAAGTGCAAAACATACATACTTTTATGTCTAAAATTAAATCCCATGTTATTTCAAAACATAGAACGAATGTCTTCTCATTGTTTGTCCTCACCCCCCACTCATACTATCTTCCAGCATTCCTTTTTACAGTGACATTTCAAACATCAGCTGGGATTTAGATTTGTGGAAGTAGTGAAGAAGGCTCACTGTCAAAGAAGGACTGGCCCAACAATGAACATTAACTACGTATTTCCCAAATCCTTTCAATCTTTGAAATTCAGCTGCTTTCCAAAGCTAGTTGTTTTGTATTTCCGAAGGCAGAACCACTGGGTGGTGCTATGCAATGCAAAGTATAAAGGTCTGTAATCAGTAGAAATGAAGAAATGTAGACCTTCAAAATCATTTGGGGAATTCATGTGATGCACCGAGATTCTGATGCGCCCCAAAAAGGAAACATGGGCCAAAGGACAGAAAGGGGAAAGGGAATGGTTCCAGCCGAGAGAGGAGAAGCATGGAGGTGGGTTTAGGTAGAGAATTGTAATGACAAAACCGATTACTTCACAACATGAGCAGTAATGGAAGGTGGGGGTGCTGGAGATGTTAATCAACTTTAGTAGTAATACCATATTAATGTACAAACAAGGCACACCAGTCTTTAGCTTGGCAAGAGCAGATGACAAACAAGCTTACAAGTCAGTGATGCTAACATAACATTACAGGTTTTCCCCCTCGGTTACACAAATCCGTTTAAATTTGAACTGGTCACAAGTCAATTAAATGTTACAATTTTTTTAACAACAAAATTAAGGATATAAAAATGCAGCTTCCTCTCAGGGAAGGCACTCTCATTTGGAAACCCAACTTCTTTCACCAATTAAAAGTTGTACGAACCCACAATACTTTCCAGAACTATAGAAAACTTGGAAAAATTATTACATGGTTTCCCTGTTAAATCTTAAGCACTTTGCTCCCAGCTTGTACGCATGGCATGGTAAAAACAGGAAGCAGTTCAAGCTTCTGGCCATTGTGGCAATGCTTGCCTTTAAGAGTCAGCATTCACCTAACTGCAGCATCTGCCGCTGTACCGTGATATTTAGCTTCCAACAAAGTGAGTTTATACATCTCCACGTTTAGAACAGCTTCTACATAAAATACACAATTGAAATGGCATCAGCTACATCCAATGCTAATCTAAAATAAATAACTTTCAATTACACACAACAATATCTAATTAGCTGATAAAGGACATTTAAACAGAATCTGATTGGCATAATAGTTTTAGAAAAACAGAAATCCCCAATGTATGGACACCAAGGCTATACTGCTGCTTTTTATTGTTGAAAAATGGCAGATTCATTCAGTCTCAGTTGCTTCAGTCCATGCTGCAAAAACTGTTGGTGCAAAATCTATGCAACAGTGACAGCTGATAAGAGTATGACTGCATGTCAAGCTTTTCAACTTAGCAAATTTTAAATTTCATGCAGCAACTAAATATTTTACCAGAAAGCACAAGGCAGAGAATATTGGATTATGGTAAAACATATTGAAGCTGTCCAACAAAGAGGACATAATGTTTTCTTGTTAAATTTTAATAACTGCAAGCAACAAAACTGCAAAGACTATATTAAACTACAGACACACAGCAATACAATGTAGTGTTGCCAACATGAAAGTCAACAAAACTTCTTCCATCACCAAAAATCACCTGGTACAAACTTGACTAACAACTTAAATTAATGGGTGCCACATTTCTCTTGCAGAGCCCTCAGCTTGCATTTTCACTAATCAAATTAAGGTAGACAACTTGTTTTGTTTAGAAAGTAATATCTTCACTGTTTCAAGTACTTGCTAAATTGTTAACTACAATAAAAGTCACAATACAACAAATCCTGCAATTTTTATTTGTCATGACATTGCCTTAAATCAAGATCCAGATCTCACAGGATTGCTCAAGTCCATTTGATGGAATATAGGTTGTATTTATAAACACACAAAAGGTGCAATTTGTCTTACGTTTTGCACAGAAGTATTGTGCCTCTGTACTTATAGTGCTCTAAAAAGAACAAGTCCAGTGCTATGCTCTCACTTCTACTTCAGCAACTATACAAGTGCCAATGTTCAATTATAACCATCCCTGATTAGATGTTACAAATTTTCCCAACACCACTGAGGGGGCAAAAACTCATTTTAAATATCTGCTGCAACCAAACTGTATGATTATACTTTCCAAAAATCAAAGTAATCTGCACTCCCCATGCTGGCTATTATAAGACAAGGGCTCAGTGGTACTAATGCTTCATCCTACAGTATGATGAAACTTTATGTCACGCCTTTTAAATCTACAAGGATATGGTACTTTTTATACAAGTATTCAAAGCTTGCTACTTTACTGGTAGTTTATGAGAATACATGTTAAGGTGGTTCCCGTTTAGTCAAACTTACTCAATTCCCATATCTAGTGAATGACTTGTTCCCCAATAAATCAAGACATCTATTGATGGAAAAAATAAAAATCACTCCACTACCCTTCCAAGTGGTTCTCAAGTAGATCATGAACAGTGCATTTCAAAGGATTGCTGGGGAGAAAAAAAAAACAGAAGTTCCTGTTGGAACAGAACAGGATTTTGTTTGACAAAAGAAACAAAATAACCTGAATACTGGAAACCCAAACTTCAACTATTGACAGCTTCAGTTACTTTCTGAAAAGGGTCATGCTGCACTTTTAAGTGTTCCTTCTGAAAATATTTTTTCTGTTTCAAATACTAGTTAACATTCTCTTTTTCTTTTAAGACTACAGTTTGCTGTTGCTAAGTAGATACTGAAGTTTACTGGAAGCTAGATTTGCAAGATGGATCTCACAAAGGCACTGCGTATCTAACATGTCATCAAACAGTGCGAATTTTGTACTACAAATGCAAGTTGTATATTCTTGCAATAGCTAGAATGTGGCACTAGCAGGTTCTCTACCCTTCCCTGCCCTACATTATCTGATCTTTCAAAGCTCTGCAACATTCCACCGAACTAAAACTTTATATAAACTTCTTCTGGACAAAAAGTGCATAACACTTGTGCTCCTTTAACCAAGGGCAACAACATTCATCATCATCTTAAATTCTACATAATAGCAGCCTATTAAAAAGCAAAATATAAGGTGCATTCCTTCTGCCCGTGCACTAGTCCACAGACAGTTCCCTTCATGAGATACATGCATTGTATCATATCTACTGGAGCAACTACGCTTCAGTTAAGTTTGCCAGCTCAATGAGAGCAAGGGCACCATGTAGCCGCTCCCGTTGCTCTTGCAGGCGGCGGTGTGCGGCAGCATGTGGCCCGTTTTTTTCTTCGTCCTCGTCTTCGTCAGACTGGATGAACTCCATGGGGTCCTGCTGCTCCTGGTCAGCCTTCCGGCCTGTGTTCTTCACGGATGGCATGCGCTGTTCTCGCATCTCCCAGTATCTGCAGGTGAACAATGTTCAGAAATTCAGCGTTTCTATTGCAAGAGGACCAGAAGGCCGTACTGCCTCTTGCAAAGTGCCATTGACCAAAGAAAAGCTCTCTCGTAAACCAACCTTCAAAACCCTTTCCCTATTACAGTGGTTTCCACTGATAGCTTCAGGGAGTAGGGAATTCCAGTAAAAAAATAAATCAATTAAAACTCAGAATAAATCCTTCCTAATCACACCCTTAAACATTAATCTTTTCTCCTGGGATTGTACTAGACTTCTCCAATAGGGAAACCATTCACTTTGACAAGCTTCATTAGTAATTTAATGTGATCAGCTGCCTTCAGGATTCCAGGCAGTTTAAAATTCCTCCACCAGCCAAACCTCCAGTCAAAGTGACAGCTTCCAATCAGGTCCTTCCTCAAATGTAACCCAAAACTACACAATCCTTCTGGTCTGCTCCCATCAGAACACTGTATAAGCTTTAACTGCTCCTGTATTCCTTTCCTCCTACAATAAAAGGCCAATATTCAATTTGATATTCAAATTACTAAATTACTTAGTTGCTAATTTATGCTTCTAATCCAAGGATGCCTAAATTTCTCAAACACCATCTAAACAAGATTCTGCCTTTCTGCCTCCTTCCCAAAAAGATTCCGACTGCTCATTTCCCCACATGGCACTCAATTTATTATCTTTTGTCGAACTTATTCTAGGTGACATTACAAGATCACCTCCTTATAGCCGCTCCTTGCAAATACACTACACTCAGTCCTTTTATCCAAGTTATTAATAAATCACCAACTAAGAAGGCCTCAGCAACAATTCTGCACCTCCTCCAGCCCTAATCAACCACCTTGTTCAAACAGAAAATCTTGAAAATCTACTTTTTTCCTTTTAACCGATCTTCCAGCAATGTTTAGGCTTTGAAACTTGCATGGCATCTTTTCAAATGTTTCTGGAAGTCAAAAATGCAAATAAATGTGATGATTTCTATTTCTCTTCATTATATTCAACATTAATGTAGCGCCAAATGCAACAGAAATAAACCACAACTTTCCTGACAAACTGTATCTGTTCTGCTGGGTGTCTGCAAAATCTGTAAAGCAGCAAATTAATCTCAATCCTCCAATGACACAAAGACTAATCCTGATGTTATTGGGAGATACATGGGATGGGGTGCAGCAAAACCAAATTGTTGAAGACAAAATATTCCGCAACTGATGTGCATGGCGTCTAATTCTGAAAGAAACCGTTGTCTAACATGTTGTTCCTTCCCTTCCAACACTGAGCTTCTTCCAAAACAACCGGACAAAGGCCCACGGATTCTTTTAACAAATCTAAAACAAATAAATATTTTTGCAAGGAAGGCATCAAAGCAGACCTTAACTAAGTGTACCATTAGATTATTAGTAGAAATTCGAGAACACACAATTTCTGAATGCACTCACTTCGTCAGCCATTCTGCAACAGCGTCATTGTCCGCGGCCTGTGTCTTGGTGGCACCATTGGACACTTCGTCTCTCCGTAAGCGTGCGTAAGGATGCTTGGTACAATGACGGTTGGCATGTGTGAACCTGCTCCCACAGCCTGTACAGAAACCAGGAGATGGAGTTTGTCTCAGCGAGAAATTACACACCCTCCCACAGAATGAGGCTGAAGAATTTCAACCCCCCCCCCCCCCATTTCAAACAATTTGTTATAGACATCGTGTCTGCACTTCATTTGACAGACAGACAGACAGACATACTTTATTGATCCGGAGGGAAATATAACAATATAAAACAATAAATAATTAAATAATAAGTTAATCATGCCAAGTGGAAATAAGTCCAGGACCAGCCTATTGGCTCAGGGTGTCTGACACTCCGAGGGAGGAGTTGTAAAGTTTGATGGCCACAGGTAGGAATGACTTCCTATGATGTTCAGTGTTACATCTCGGTGGAATGAGTCTCTGGCTGAATGTACTCCTGTGCCTAACCAGTACATTATGAAGTGGATGGGAGACATTGTCCAAGATGGCATGCAACTTGGAAAGCATCCTCTTTTCAGACACCACCGTCAGAGAGTCCAGTTCCACCCCCACAACATCACTGGCCTTACGAATGAGTTTGTTGATTCTGTTGGTGTCTGCTACCCTCAGCCTGCTGCCCCAGCACACAACAGCAAACATGATAGCACTGGTCACCACAGTCTCATAGAACATCCTCAGCATCATCCAGCAGATGTTAAAGGACCTCAGTCTCCTCAGGAAATAGAGACGGCTCTGACCCTTCTTGTAGACAGCCTCAGTGTTCTTTGACCAGTCCAGTTTATTGTCCATTCGTATCCCCAGGTATTTGTAATCCTCCACCATGTCCACACTGACCCCTTGGATGGAAACAGGGGTCACCGGTGCCTTGGCCCTCCTCAGGTCCACCACCAGCTCCTTAGTCTTTTTCACATTAAGGTGCAGATGAGCACATCAGTTCTCCACTTTCATAGCCAACTGGATTCTCTAGAAGCACTAAATTATACTATTTATTATAAATTACTATAAATAGCTCATTTAGATGGAGACGTAACATAAAGATTTTTATGCCTTGTGTCTCTGATGTAAAACATAAAAGTCAATTTATTTCAAGTGTGAAACTTGTGAAAAATTCTTTTGATCTTCAAATTCATCTCAATCAGTGTGCAGTCGTATTATCCAAAAGGCTCATCAAGACCCCACATTAATGCCCAACCAAATTTGGCATTTGCTCTTCTGGTGCAAAATTACAAACACACGTAAAGCTCCACAGGGCAGAAACTGGTCACAACATCAAACATGTCTCAATAAAACATACTCGGCTTCAATGCAGAGAGCAACGTAATAACATTACAAACCAGAAACAACTCACTAGGTACATCACTGCTGGCCATGGTAACCAGCATACATAGTTATGTAGCTAGTGGTGTCCATGCTTATAGGAACTTCCAAAATAATCAACATCAAATGATTGATTTGTCTAACCCAAGAGGCACAAGTTGCTCGTCATGCTGGACTCAAATTTTCCAAACAGAGCACAAGAGTTTACCAGCTTACCAGTTTCAGAGCAAACAAATGGCTTTTCCCCAGTGTGAAGGCGCTGGTGAGTTTTTAATTGGCCACTCTGAACAAATGCTTTCCCACAGTTCGGATAGTCACATAAATAAGGTCTTTCACCTACAAGAAACCCATAGTACAGAGCATTAAAATTTAAACTTTTCTCTATTGCTCAAAGGAAAAAGAAATAAAAAAGAATTTACAGGAGCTCTGGTGAAAATAACACTAATTAGCTCATCTACAAGCAAATAACTTGCATTTACAAGGCTTATTTAACATAGATATGTTACAAAACAATTAACAATGATCCTAATTAAACTTGACATAGTCTCATAACAGTTGACAGATATTTGACATTAAGATGTAGTTGGGAGCTCATTGTTGATTCCAAGATTTTGTTTTTATTTTTAAACTTGAAGTGTAGTATTTCTGATTATGCTGAACCTTCATGCAGTTTGTCCGAAGAAAAAACAGAGACTTTCAGACCATTGTCTTCCGTTACACATCCTCCAGTGTCATAATGGTCACTCAGCTCTGATCAGTGACATTTTGATCTGTTCCACATTAAATATGGCCCAAGGCAAAATGAAACAGACCATGACAAGAAGAGCACTTCATTGATTTACTTGCGCTAGCTCAATGCCCTGATCTGATCTGTATGAACAGTATGGAAGACGAGCTTTTCACTGTACCTCAGTACATGTGACAATAACAAACCAATTCCAATCTGCCTAAAAAATAGTTCCCACCAAATACCCAAATGCTCTTTAACAAAACATTTACTGTAACAATACTCTAAGATTAATAAAACAGCACATTATTTGATCAGCCACAATACAGGCTGTCCCCGGGTTACAAACGAATCCCGTTCCTGAGTCCGTCTTTAAGTCAGAACAGGTACATCCAGTATTATTTAGTGTCAGTCAATCAAATTATTGTCTTAGTATATAGTATATATTTTACCTTTCTATGCATATAAAACACTTAAGAAATGTATGTATTTCAATAATTAAACCACTGCGTTGCTTAGTAATAATCGTAGCTTTCATCAGGGCAGGGCTGTCACATGCTCCATTATTCTCACTTTATCCTTTAAAATTGTTCTGATCGTTGATCAACTATAGCCTAACGTTTTTCCAATGACCAATGGCGTTTCACCTTTCCAATCGCTTTATTACTTCCACCTTATTTTCAATCGTGATCGATTTTCATCAATGGAACAGAAACACTGCGGATTCAGCAGCAGCTGTGGGCGGCAAGTCCTGACCTGAGCTCCCCCGGGTCCTAAAGTCCACCCGCACTGAGACAGGTTAAATGGGACAGGTGGGGCGGTGCTGACTGGAAAGGGGGTCAGGGTGAGTCTTGCTAAGAAAAGTCTAAGCCAAAGTTACACACTCAACACAGTGTTAACGGCAACATAATCCAACTTAAAATGGCGGACGGCATTCCCCTTTTCACATAATAGGCTTTATGGCAGGCCGTTCATAAGTACGAGTTGTCTGTAAGTCAGATGTTCGTAACTCAGGGACACCCTGTATATCAAAGTTACACTTACTACCATATGCACAAGTACATGTACAAACAGTTGCAATGAAAATCTGATAACAGCAGAAAACAGGCTTTCCTATAATCAACATTACTGAATATTATAGAGTAGCTTTTTTGAAATTCAGATTTAAAATTATTTATTTTGATAACAGCTCTGGTGTCAGAATAATAATTCAATAACTAACAATACAGTTTAAAGTAAAACTGAATCACAATAAAGACTGCATTAAAGTCAAATGGGAAACAGCCATGTAATGTTCACTGATAAATGCATCAATTTCTGTAATTTGCTACCAAGTAATGAATAGATGGCATGATAACTTGCAATTTCCCTATAGTCAGATTTTGACTATAACATTTGAGCATAAAAGTACAAAAATGAGTGTTACATCAGTTCTCCATTAATTTGTTGTATAAGATTTGATCTTCCATGGAGTCAAAGACATTCTTGTGTCAATTAACTTGATATCAACATAGTTAAGAGCAATAAACTTTACTTGTCCAAAATCTAAAAACTACAGCTTTACTGCTTGGATGTATGAATACAAACAGATGCTAGGTCATCCTGCTTATTCTAAAATTTTGCAGAGCACACATATGCTAGTGATCTTTATCAGTACCAAGTACATGCATGTATTCTAACCAGGTACTGCCTCTTTCACACAAGACCGAGGTTAGATTTCAGCTGACACTGATCATAGATCAGTTAGCCTTCAACCTAGTGGGAGTGGGAGGAGCTAAAGATGGCGCCAGAGGTTTTTTCGGATCTGGTCAAATTCTTCCAGTCCATCCGTGAAAGTTTAATTTCTTCTCTTTTAATGTCTTTTCTTTCCTTTTCAAGGTGGCTGGGGTTCAGTCAGGGTCCGCGATCTACAGCTGCACACAAACTTCAGTCCTTCACGGCAGTGGATTCTCGCTGAGCAACCTGGATGTGTGCTTTCAAGGAGTGGTCCTGTGGGCGACCTGATTCCTTATCAATGTCGCCAAATAAAACATTGCAGGAGATTAAAACAATAAGACCTCAGAGTACGCTGCTGTTGAAATAAGTGATGCTGCGTCGTGATAAGTGATGACATCATAAGTGATGTTACGTCAAAACAGCGAGCTGTTGATCTCCCTCATGCTGTGGCAGGAACAATACCGCTGCCTCCCTTGTTAAGGGGAGAGAGAGAGAGAGACACACACACAGTCTGTCCGAGATGTCGAAGTGTTGGGATGGACAGTGGTTTTTGATGGACTCCACACAATGGTCTTTGCCTGCATGATGGGTGGTGAGAGTTGATGCTTTCACTGGAGCAATTGGGAAGGGTGGGGCAGGGGGCACAGGGTTGATGCTCTTCCTGCTGTGTGCATTGGGGGGGGGGGGTGAGGGAGGGGGACCTTCGGGGTTCTAACGTTTTCTGTCATTCATTCTTTACGGTTTTTCTTCTGCTTTGGTGGATGTCTGTGAAGAGTAAGGATTTTGGGTTGCATACTTTATACATTCTCTGATGTTCAATTGAATCATTGAACCTTTGTAGGTCCCACCAAGTTTCTGCCATTTTGTTCTAGTTGCTTGGTTGTTGAGAAATTTAGTAAATACAGTTACAAGAAAAAGTTTGTGAACCCTTTGCAATTACCTGATTTTTGGCACTAATTTTTCATAAAATGTGGTCTGATCTTCATTTAAGTCACAATCTGCCTAAACTAATAACACACACACACACACACACACACACACACACACACAAAATCGAACTTCTTCTCGTCAATACTGAGTACACCACTTAAACCATCATAGTCTAGGTTTAAAAAAAAAATTGAACCTCTGGGGTAATGCCTTTTACAAAAGCTATTGGAATCAGGTGTTCCGATCAATGAGATGAGATTGGAGGTGTGGGTTGTAGAGGTGTCCTGCCCTCTATAAAAAAAGACACACCAAGTCAGGTTACCAGCAGAGCCTGCTCTTCTCAAGAAAGATTTGTTCTGTCCACCATAACTTGATCAAAAGAACTTTCAGAGGACCTTAGAAGAATTGTAGAGATACATGAAACTGGAAAAGGCAACAAAAGCATTGCTAAAGACCTAAGTATTCAGCAGTCCACAGTACGAGAAATTGTCTACAAGTGAAAGAAACTCAGTATTGTTGCTATTCTCCCTAGGCGTGGGTGTCCTGCAAAGATCACACAAAGAGTGCAATGTGCAAAGCTGAAGGAGGTGAAAAAGAACACAAGGGCAACAGCAAAAGACTTGCAGAAATCTCTAGAACTTGCCAAAAGTCTCTGTGCGTTCATTATAAGAAAAACACTGAATAAGAATGGTGTTCTTGGAAGGACATCATTGCTCTTCAAAAACAAACAAACATTGCTGCACATCTCAAGGTTCCAAAAGGCCACCTGGATGTTCCACAACACTTCTGGAATAATATTCTTCGACAAATTTGACAAAAATTGAACTTCTTGGCAGAAAAGTATGGTGGATGGAGCATCATTGCTTGGGGCAGCTTTGCTGCCTCGGGGCCTGGAGAGCTTGCAATCACTGAGGAAACAATGAATCTGAAATTGTATCAAGACATTTTACAGAATGTCAGGGTAGCAATCGTCACCTGAAGCTTAATAGAAGTTGGATAATGCAACAAGACAATGATCCGAAACAACAGTAAATCAAAATGGTTTTTTAAAAAATCATGTTTTGGAATGCCCATGTCAGAGTCCAAACGTTAAGCCAATTGAAATGTTGTAGTATGACCTGAATAGGGCTGTTCATGCTTGGTATGCCAGAAATATTGATGAACTAAAACAGTTTTGTATGAAGAAATGGTCCAAACTTCCTCCTCAGTGTTTTGCAAATCTGCTCAGCTGCTACAGGAAATGTTTGGTGGAGGTGATTGCTGCAAATGGAGGTGTACCAGTTACTAAATACAAGGGTTTACATACTTTTTCCAGCAATTATTGAGAATGATTAAATAATGTGTTCAATAAAGACATGAAAAGTACAATTGTTTGTGTTATTAATGCGGCAGACTGTGTTTGACTTAAAGATCATACCACATTTTATGAGCAATTGGTGCAGAAAACCAGGTAATTGCAAAGGCTTCACAAACTTTTTTCCTACTACTATATGTTCTAATGTTTAACCTTGAAAGGCCCAAGTGAAAAATAGCAAGATCCTCCCTCACAGAGACATTTCATTAATGCCGTATGAAATCTCTTATTCGGTTAGGTTGTGCAGCTGTTATTCCCACAGCAGATTCTTATTATCTGGAGCTGCTTTCAGCTCGTTACACAATTCAAACAGCCTTGTAAGCACTTCAAACGTGGCTTTCCAATCTCCTCATCCTCCCTGCACTCTGCTGAGTAACCTCAATTTTATCGTTACAAGATCTTAATAAACATTATCTCACTGATGACATGCACTCATCCAATGTATATCTTACCCGTGTGCGTTCTCTTGTGTGCTTGCAAGGACTTCTCACGGGGAAACACTCGGTTACAAGTATTGCAGCGGATTCTGCTAGAGGAGTGCTCACCCTCATTTATGAGATCACGGATTAGCTCTGCTCTTGGGCGGCCACGTCTTGTTCCATCCTACAACAAGGCACCCAGATCCAGATTAAAAATTTAACCTTTAATTAATTCTGAAAGTTATGTTGCAAGAAACCAGTGTCCAAAGACGGTAAGGATACTGGTCTGTACAATCCCTTCAACACCGTGATTTACAAACGTTTGTATCTTTGAAAGCCCATTAAAGAAACCATTCTGGAGTTCTGGAAAGTGTACACAACAGACTTTATCCTCTAATAGGGACCTAGCCAGTTGCCAATTTTACACAGTTCAGCAGAGGATAGAGGGTGAACATTTAAGTATGTGCAAGCGTATTAAACAGACTTAATCTTGTACTGTAGCTCAGCATTATTGAAAAGGACTCACTTCTTAGTGCGTGCTCATCCTACAAATACAAATTTCTACATATGGAGTTAAATGAGGGAAACAGAAATCTCAAAGGTAAGTCCATCTAGGGCAGCAATGCCTACGCTCCCGTGCGCCCAAATTTTGACCAGACTCCTTTAAGATGCTCCTTACTTGTTCCTCTTTTATTAAGATTTTGGACTTTCAAATTTTTCCCTTTGACTCAATATCAAATATTACAGTGTCACAGTAGCATTACAAGTGTACAGATATAAATATCAGAAGAGAAGTAGTAACAATTAAAAATAGTTATCTCAAACAGTCTAACAGGAGGGGGGCCTTCAGTTCCCTGGCTATAGGTTGACTCATTATGGATCCCAATGGCCGAGAGTAAAAATGACCTCATATAGTACTCTTCGGAGCAGTGCAGTTGTCTTAGTCTTTTACTAAAAGTGCTCCTCTGTGCAGCCAAGGTGGCGTGCAAAGGGCGAGAAACACTGTCCAGAATTGCCAAGATATTCCTTCTACCACAGCCTCCGGTGTGTCCAGTTTGATTCCTATAATAGAGCCAGCCTTTCTAATCAGTTTATTGAGCCTGTTGGCATCACCCATGTTGATGCCATTGCCTGAGCACAAACACCTCATAGAAGATTGTACTGGCGACAACAGACTGGTAGAACCTGTGAGGGAGAGGCCTGCATACTCCAAAGGACCTCAGTCTCCTCAGGAGGTAGAGGCAACTCTGGCCTCTCTTGTACACAGCCTCCGTGTTGGTGCTCCATTCCAGTCAAGTCTATCATCCAGGTGTAGACCCAGGTACTTAAAGGAATTAGAGTCTATAAGCCTGCCTTAATGCTACCTAGCGTGTTTTGTCCGTTTGATTTTGTACTGGCTAGCAATACTGCAAAATAACAATAGACATTAATCCATTTAAGTACATGGTCACTATTCTTCTGGCCCTCGGGACAACTGTACTGCTCCAAAGTGCACTGTACGAGCTGATTCTTACCCTCAGCCATTAGGCTCTATGAGTCAACCTATAGCTGGGGAAGCGATGACCCCCTCCTGTCTGAGGTAACTTTTTTTTTTAATTCTTTCTTACTTCTCTTCTAATATTTGTGTATCTATTTGTAATGCTATTGTGACACTGTAATTTCAGTTGCGATCTATAAAGTGTCTATCTATCAAGCATTTATTTAGACACACCTCCACTGCAATTGGAGTCCCAGCTTGAACTACTGTCTGCAGTGGAATTGAGCTACTTGCTACTATCTAGGAGGTGAAGGTGGTTTTTCTCACATCCCCTTTGAATCCCTTTCCCTTGCCCAAAAGCCAGGTCCTCTAGTTATACAGTACTGTGCAAAGATCTTGGGCACATTACAGTATATAGCTCGGGTGCAGAGTACTGTATTCGTCAACGTGAAGCTGGCAGCGAGTTTATAAACCTGGTCAGGGTGGAGCATCGCGGGAGGGATGTGGGACAGGCGGCAGAGGAGTGTCAGGGAAAAGGGAGGGGCATGGGTGCAGAGAAACCCAGCCCTGAGACACCAGTCAAGGTGATTTTGATTCTAAAGAATTGGTTTATTGATCATTACAGAAAGTCTCTGGGGCTTCCCACTCCCTAACCATGATTCCCTGTCCCCTCCCCACTCAGTCCACAATACAGGCCCATATCAGAATCAGGTTCATCATCACTCACATACATCATAAAATTTGTTTTTCTTTAATATATGCAGCAGCAGTACAGTGCAACATATATTAAATTACTGTGTACATACATCTACTGTTGCCTCTGGACACATCTTAGTACTGTGCAAAAGTCTTAGGCACCTTAGGTAGAAATATAGGGTGCACACGGTACATGAGCTGAGGTCAGACTACACCTTAATGAAGTTGGAACCCAATCACACCACTTCTGTGTTCAATGCCCAGCTGATGAAGGTCAGTATCCTAAACGCCTTCCTAACTATGTTGCCTATTACTGTTGCCACCTCCAAGGAACTATGCTTGAACTCGAAAGGTCCCCCTGCTACTCAATACTGCCTGCGATGCAACCATTTGTAAGTCCTAGCCTCATTAATGTTCCCAAATGCATCACCTTGCATTTGTTTGGATTGAACTCTAACTTCCGTTTTATACCCATCTCACTATCTCTCTGCACTCTAACTCTACCTTTTACACAACCAACAACCTCAAGCTTCAAGTCACTCAGAAACTTATCCAAATCACTCACACGTTATAACAGGAAGGATCGCAATAACATTCTGTGTGGGGCTCCAGAAGTCACAGGCATTCAATCACAAAACGTTTTACCTCCACCCTGTCTATTACTAAGCCAATATCGAATCCCTCTGGGCTTAACCATTGAACCATTAACCCACGTGGGACCTTGTCAAAGTCTTTACTGAAGTCCATGTAGATCAAATCTAGTGCCCAGTTAATACAATTTGTTACTTTGTCAAAGAATTCAACCATTATGGTCAGACAATATCTGCCTTTGACAAAGCTGAAATGGCCATTTCTGATCAGCACTTGCCTTTCCAAATGATTAATCATCTCCCTCAGAATTTTCTCCAGTACCTTCTCTACCAATGATGTGAAACTTACTGTTCTATGGTTACCAGGCCTTTACTTACTGTCTTCCTTGAAAAAGATGGGGGGGAGGGAACATGTTCACCAGTGGTAACTAGTCAGTAAACATCTCAACCACAGCAATCCTTTCCTTTGCCTTTTGCAGACACCCGAGATTAATCCTAAATCTTGAGGCCAGCAATAAACCTTCCTCACCCCTGTACCAAATTCTCCAACTACAAAGTCTGCCTCCTTTGTGCATGCTGATGAGAAGTATTTCCCCTCTGGTTCCATGCTTAGATGATGATGTTGTCACTAATGGACACAACCTTTTCCCTGCTTGTTCTCACGCCCTCGATTTACCTACAGATCACCTTCAATTTTACCTTAATTCTGTCTGCCAGCGGTTTCTCATGATCCTCGTATACTTTCTAATTCCTTTTTTTTTCTCCCTTCACCTTTTATATTAACAAGCCTCTCCCATCATTAGTTCCCTATAATTGTCAGGTAACAATGAGTTAGCATGCAGAAAGCGGACAGACCCAAGCGGCATATCGTCATGATATCAATCTTTCCCTCAAAGTCAGTTGATTTTAGGAAGGTGGCGGTGGTAAATTACAGGATGGCAAATTACAAACCCAGCTAACAAGAACTCTCTGAATTAACTTTTCAACACATGCATTGCTTTGGAACTTAATCAACTCATAAGAGGCTAGGTTTACTTTGATAATAAATTTACTTTGTACCCCATGACTGATGTCAATTGCTGAATGTTTACGGGGCAAGGCAGCAGATACTACAAACCTGCTAGTTGGAAAATGTGAGCAGTAATAGCAGTCAACTTAAACCCGAGTACATTATTATGTTAGCAGCACACTCCTTCAAATTGTGCTTCCGTTAAAGGTGTGGAGTTTCAACATTAACCTGACTATGACAGAGACGGATCACTGTACACATAGAATTAAACGTCACCATGAAATAAAATCACATCCTCTTTTGAAAATGAAGCAAAAGTAGGTTATTAACAAATCTTTTGCCATTTACCAATTCACGATGTCACACAACCTCAACAGCACGTAGAGAGGACAACTGTAAACAATCAACAAAACTTCCCCAAACGTGCGGTTGAACAGCTGCAACAGGTCGGGTCGCCTTAAAGAACCCGGCGGGAGGAAGTTACGTCTTTTTGGCGCGCTGGAGCATTGACAAGCTCTCCAGGAAGTGATTTCATTCATTTAATTTCTGCACCCCGGCAGAGAGAGAGAGAGAAAGAGAGAGAAAATCAAACGTAGAGCACAACACACACACAAAAAAATAAGCTGAGTCCAAAGTCGTTTGGCGAGGAGAAGGCAGCTCCGGCCGCCGATCTCCGGCAGACGCCTCCCCCGCTCTGTTTACGTCCCCGCCGGAGCCGCAGACAGTTGGCGATCGACAAATGCGCGCCAATCCGAACCACAACAACATTAGCCGCTGCCCCTCGCCGTAAAGCGAGATGTTTAACGTATTTTAAAATAACGAAGCATGCAAAATAAATATACAGAAGCCTAAACTAGCAATAAGCGAACGAGAAACTAAAAGCGAGCAGCAACGTAACCGCAAACAAAGTCTTTCCAGCAAGTGAGCTGATCCATGTAAATGTGTGCAGGCTCTCTCCGCCTCTGACTGACCTGCGAGAGATGTTCCAGCTCCCGATCGAGCGCCGCGGCTCCAGCGGGACCGCGCTGGGAGTCCCTGCCGCCGTTGCCGGTGAAGGAGGCGCCGGGGCTGAGGGTGACATTGTGCGCGTTCTCACCCCACTTCCACGGATACACCATGAAATCGCTGAATCCGGGGCTGGTGGGCGTCACATCCATGCGTTTCGGCTTAATCGGCGTGGTTTTAATGACAGAGACGCGCTTGGGAGAACCGCAGCCGACCTGATTTTCTGCCATCGCAACCACGATGCGCAAAGACGGATGGAAAAATATTGAAAATAAATAAATAAAATCGCAGCGACCGAGTGGCGGCTCGAGCAGAAATTCCCGCGTTTAAGCATTTCCCGCCCTTTCTGCACAAACCAACCGAATGCCGCGCCGGAACCCTCGACGTCATCATGAATGAGTGACAACTCCATTCACGGCGCCGATCCGCCGAGCTCGGCCAATCAGCGGCAAGCGCGCTCTGCTTATTGGCCGAGCGCAGGTTTTTACCCGCCAGGAGTTATAACGTCTTCTTGCGAATGAGTTCATCGTTTGCTGTTTGGCTGCCGAGGATTTCCAGCATTTTCTGTTGTCATTTGTTTTTGTTAAAGAGACACCTATTGGAAAATGCTAGTTTGTGAAATTAGTATCTGAAATTAGTATATTCGCCAATATATCGCAAGCAAATTCGTGATGGACAAGGACTTCTTCCATGCATATAAAGTAAAAATTGCACCCGTAGATCAAATAATATTAACGGTTACGTTGTAACAATTAATGTTACGGTGCTTATTTTGATTTTATGTGTTGTACCGAAACTGAGTGGGGATAAAATAAAGCCAAGTTTACAAATCATTTTCGTATTAATGCACAATTCAGCTGCAGTACATGGGATCAAAGCAAAGTAGTGTATTTAGTGACAACCTGAAGAAAAACAAGGTCGCTGGTTTGGTTTATACTACGTTGCCATTTATACTCCGCAAAACAGTACCTCCTTTCCGCATCCTTGATATGGTAGTTACAAGATTTTTTTTAGAATTTGCATTTTGTCTGTTAAACTGGGTCTTAGATCAAATTAATAGTGCGTGGATCCATTTCAACACTAATGTAATTACACTTGACAACAAAGATTTTGCTTCCTGAATACTTTTGGATGTATCATGTGGATTTTGGGCTGTTGATGGAAATCCACCATGAAATTTCCCTATCAGGCACTACTTTTTGAAATTGCCTATATTTGTTAATTCAATTAAAATGTTGCCCACACTGTTGGCGGAAAAGTTTTCTATTTTGTCCAGCCATGTCTAAGCCATGCTTAGGCAGGCAGAATGCTGTATGGCGGGACAGGTCAGTACAAGCATCATGCACACACCGTTCTATGCATTGCGTTTACGCGATCGGTTTGCGATCACATTGATGCACAAGGTCTACACGCAGAGCATATTGTGTGTACTCATTATAATAAAGTCATTCTATTTTCAGTATTTGTGATAGCAAAATGTCCTGCCAATCTTGCAACAGCCGTGATACTATCTGTTGTATTGTGGCGAGTATACGCTTATATCTCAAAGACGGAGCATGACTCCTCCCATTAAGAAAGCCCGTGAGCTCTAATTTGGATGTAAAATTGGCTACCAAGGTGAAGCCTAGGCTCGTCATGTTTGATGCATAACATGCGCTGTCAATCTTAGAGCTTGGCTCAGAGGTACTTGGAAGTTCATGCTGTTTGCTGTCCCAATTATATGGCAAGAGCAGACTGCCACATTCAGTCCTGATACAGGGTCTCAGCCCGAAACGACAGCTGTTTACTCTTTTCCATAGATGCTGTCTGGCCTGCTGCGTTCCTCCAGCATGCATGTTGCTTTGAAATCCATCAATGCTGGCTGACTTCGCTCTTTTAATATACAGTATCTCTGTTTTTGCACATTTTTAATCATCTATTCAATATACGTAATTGATTTGATTGTTTATTATTATGTTTTATTTTAATTTTTTCTCTCTCTGCTAGATTATGTATTGCATTGAACTGCTGCTGCTAAGTTGACAAATTTCACGTCACATGCCGGTGATAATAAACCTGATTCTCATTCTGATTATTGTTGGAAACTTAAGCGAGAAGCCTTAGACACTGAGTACAAATGAAAATCATCAATGAAGCATGTTCTTGTGAAACGAGCTTCCAGTAGAAGTGGTAGTGGGCAGGTTCGATTTTGTCATTTAAAAAAAATTGGATAGGTATATGGACAGGAAAGGAATGGAGGGTTATGGGCTGAGTGCAGGTAGGTGGGACTAAGTGAGAGTAAGCGTTCGGCACGGACTAGAAGGGCCAAGATGGCCTGTTTCTGTGCTGTAATTGTTATATGGTTATATATTTAGTTCAGTGTCAGCAGCTTAATGCAATTACACACATTATATTCAATAAAATTTTCCAAATTCCTACATGCTACAAGTAGCCTGAAGTTATATTTGTGTTCAGCTTCATGCAGTCTATCAAAACCACAAAACAATTCTGCAGAAGCAATACTTTTGAAAATAAATTCCTGTCCAGAGTCATTACCACAAAGCAAACTCACTCTCTCGGGCTCAAAAAACGGAATAAATTCAAATGTTAACTTTTATTTAACAGCATTTGCATCGGAATCAGGTTCAATATCACTGGCATATGTCATGAAATTTGTTGCTGTACAGCAGCAGTAATTTGCAATGCATTCTAATACAAAATATAAACTACAGCAAGAAGTATATGTATTGGAAAAGTTAAGTTAAATAAGTAGCAAAAAAAAGGGAAAATGTAGTACATGGGTTTAACATCCTTTCAGAAATCTGACAGCAGAGGGGAAGAAGCTGTTCCTGAATTGTTAAGTGTGTGCCATTAGGCTCCTGTACCTCCTCTCTGACGGTAGCAATGAGAAAAGGCCATGTCCTGGGTGATGCAGCTCTTTAATAATGGATGCCACCATTCTGAGGCATCGCTCCTTGAAGATATGGTGGATGCTGGGGAGGCTAGTGCCCGTAATGGAGCTGGCTGAGTTTATGACATTCTGCAGCTTATTTTGATCCTGTGCCGTGCCCCCTCCCCCCAATACCAGATGGTGATGCAGTCCTAGTGCATTTGTAGAATTTTGGTGTCTTTGGTAACACCAAATCTCCTCAAACTCCTAATGAAGTATAGCCACTGCCTTTGTAGTTGCATTGATATGTTAGGCAATAAATATATCCTCAGAGCTGTTGACACTCAGGAGACCAAAACTGCTCACCCTTTCCACTTCTGATCCCTCACTGAAGACTGGTGTGTGTTTGCTCGTCTTACCCTTTCAGAAGTCCATTGGTCTTGCTGGTGTCGAATACAAGGTTGTTGCATGACACTTTCATTATTAGCTTTCATTTGTATCACTTTATTCAAAATTTCTTTCCTTTTCTTATTTTTCTTTATTGCTATTTTGACTCTAATTTGTCTTATTTCACCACCGTTTCTTTCATCGTCCTAAATGTATTGCTTACCGAGATGCATTGCTGGTACCCTTGTACACAAACTGCAGTTACGGCACTGTTCTCAACTCACGCATTCAGCAGGCTAAATTCAGATTATAGCTGGGAAATGTTTGTGTTTCCTATGGCCAGGCACAAATCCAACATACATCCAAGGTGCTTATTAAAGTTTAATTACAAAGGGAATATAACTAGTAAATGAAGTATTAATGCTTTTTCATCTGTCTGGTTGCCACAATATGTGTGCTCAAAGCAAGTACTCCCTCTTTCCAATGAAGTTATTATTAAGGCCAATTTAGAAAAAAAAAACTTAACTCAGAAGCGTGTGTTTGGACAAAATAAATAATCTGTATCTTATTTAAACCTCAAATTAAGTTTACAAAGGATAGTAAGGATTTCCATGTTTTATTACAGTTGAATTGGAATTTTCATTTCCCAGGAGGTGATGAGTTTCAGAAGCTATTCATACACAGAACAAATTACTTGGAGAGTGTACCTACCTTAGTGACTGCTGTTTGTCTCAAAACATCCATTATCAGTAAACTAATCACCAAGGTCAGAAGAAATCTTCATGAATACGCATTCTTGAGAGTTTTCGCCGTGTTCCTTTCGACCTAAACCAATTACTAATTTCACTGATCCTTCTGCATCGTAGACCTGGTGCTTCAGCCTCTGCTGCCATACCTTAACACTAAAGAACGGATCAGTATTTCAAGAGCCTGTCTGACATTTGTGAGGAAATGGAATAATAGATGTTGTGGTGAAGCTTCTTCTGTAAATCATTTGGTTATTGTGCTGTGTGAAAATAGAACATTTATTCAGTTTTGAATACATTAATCATAAAGTGATATTTTACTTTCACAGTAAGATATAAAACTCCTTAACTTTTTAAAGTCTACTTCTTAGACTGCGGGGTTTTTTCCCCACAATAGATGGCACAAAATAGATGTGTTGGGACAAGGATGCAAACCCGATTTTAAATTCATTTTATTTACCCAACAATATACCAATTCTCACCCAAAATATAGATTCTATGAAATTTAATACTGGGAATCATTGGTTGGTGCTATGTCTTTGCAGACCCTATCAAATCAGTTATACATTCTAGTTTTGCTCTATATTGCTGCATTTTCCCATTCAGGTAATTATCTAATTCCTCTCTGAATATTACCATTGAATCTGTTTCTACAGTCTTTCATCTGGTGCATTCAGGATCACCACTCATTGAGATTAAAAAGTTATTTTCTCAGATGGCCTCTGGTTCTTTTGCCTATTAGCCTATATCTCTAGCTACTGATCTATTAACATCTGTTAAGATGTTTAATCTATAGACTTTTTAAATAATTCCTTTAAAATTGTTCATTCTGGTAGCTTTTCTAAGTATATGAATGTTTCTGGAAGTCAAGAATATTTTGGGAATACCCCAGTGTCTGACAACTGGCCGAGTTTGGAAGCATAGGGGGACTCCGCCTCCCGCTCACGGACATGTAAGACATAGTTTCTTTCTGTCGCCTTTAATCTCTCCCTTTTCCGACTTAAACTTTGAAATTTCAACTTTATTCAGTCAGATCTGTACAGCAGCAGTTATAATTATGGCTACTCTAAGAAGCACCAAAAGGAACCCAGACCCAGGCAACGGAAAGCCTAAAAAAGCTGGCGAGTTCTCGGAGGAACCTCCTTAGAGTCTCAAATCAGTAGTATCGGCACTGAAATAACGCAACTAAAAGAGAAATTTGAAGGAAAAATTGGCTCTCTGAGCCTCGATCTTAAAGGAATTAGTTGAAATGCGGCTGACCTTTCTTCTCGTCTGGAAAAGGCTCAACAATGAATCGTCGATTTGGAAGCTCGATCGCGTCAGAATAATATTCGAATTGTTGGATTAAAAGAGAAATCAGAATCTGCCGACACACTGGATTATTTTGCTAAAATGTTTCGGTCTTTATTACCGGAGGTTTGTTCGCCACCTCCGGATATTGAAATGGCTCACAGAACCGGTGCTTTAAAACTTTTGGATCAGGGTAATGTTACGTAGCCTCGTAACCAGGTAACTTACCAGCAAAGATAGCGGGATCAGCTGAGTCGGATGCTACTATTTTCAAACGTTTTATTCAAAAAGGGGCACAAGCGTATGGTTAATAGAAAACATTCAGATCATATACATCGTCAAAACTCAATCTAAAACACCGGTGTAATAATAATCAATCAGAAATAAGCTCTATAGTTGTCTAGGGGTTAATACTGAGTCCAATTGAAATATAAAGAGTCACTCAGAAGTTTGCAGGCTTTTCCCTTTTGGGAACCGCTGTGGTTTCATGTTGTGGAGAGAGAGAGATGGTTGAGAAAGGATATACACTTGCCCGTTGTCTTTTCAGAGCAAATCCTTGGAATCAGGGGAGCAGGCTTCCCCGTTGTTAGTTAAAAGCAGTCTTCCGTTAGTTCTAGCCACAGATTCAAAATTTGGAATCTAACGCACGTGGCTTCCTTCAAAATGCCTTCCCGCTCCCACGGGAATCGGTATCGTGCTTCCTTGGTGTCTCCTGGGTGCGTCTGAGGGTTGTCCCCCCCTCAGACCCTCCTTTATACTTCTTCACGGGATCGCAGGTGTCAATCAGGTTGCAGGTGATGCGATCTCTCTCTCAACCAGCCCACTTTGCCCGAGGGCTTTTCACGTGGTCTCCATGAGACAATAGTCAATGTCGCCTTTATTCTGCTTCTCGGGAGAACGTGGTCTTCCGCACGTCTCCCTCTCTCTCTCTCCCATTTCCTGTGTCTATTCAGCACGTCTCTCCCCCTTTTGGGTCAGTTGACCCCCCCTTGACTAGGGCTCTTGCGATTCTCACAAAGGAGGGGGCCGAGGTCATAACAGTAAAAACAGGCACATTGTTGTGCGTTTTCTCCATTTTAGAGACAAAGACCGCATCACTAAGTTTGCAAGGAAATACGGAGATCCACTTTTTTTGAAGATTTTCCACGCGAAATTGTTAAGAAGCGTGCCGGGTTTGCCTCCGCTGTGAGATCAGCTTACCAAAAAAAGCTCTTTCCATCGTTACAATATCCAGCTAAATTAAGGCTTTTTGTCAAAAATTCTGGGGCTTGTATTTTCCGAAGCATTGCATTTTATTAACTCTTTGCCTGACAAGTCTGAAGCCTGAAGTTTGAATGATTCACAACGGTATGATTGTCTCACGGCGTAAAGAGTGATGAAATTGGAAGATTTAATGGTTATAGAAAGTCTTGACCTTGAAATGTATTTTTATCTCTGAAAAGGACTGTTTTGGATGGTTTTAACCTCAGAAGACATAACGGGAGAACTGTTAAAAGACTGTAGATAATTTTGAACCATCTAGAATTTTTTCTCTGCAGCATTTAAATGAACTAATTTTTTTTGTTCCGTATGCTTTTGTAAAGGACTTTTAAGTAATTATTTGGATTTCCTTACGTTTTAAAGATAGACTGAATAATTTAAAGATGGCAATTGTTTCTCTTTTGTGCAAATGTTTCAAGAATTGTTTTGGATGTGTTTTTCTTCCCTTATCTAATATCATGAAGGTTACTTTCAAAATTGAAGTGTTTTTTTTTACAACACTGTTCCTTCCAATTTAATTATATTGAGATACATGTCGACTGTAATGAGTTTTATGTTCGGTAGAGAGAGACAGAGATTACTTTTTTCATTTTTTTATTAGGTAGGTGGAATTTATATATTTGCTTTCTATGCTTTTTTTGGGGCTTGAGTCGATCGATATCGACTTATTTCTGGGCTTTGTAGTTTGGGTGGGGTTTTTTCCTTCTTTTTTATCTCCATTATGGAATCCTGGAGCATACGCAAATTATTATTATTATTGTTCATCTCCGTCATTTTCGACAACCTTATCCCGACATGAGTCTACCTACTCTTTTTAAATACAAAGTCTCATGATGATATCTAAACAGTTAAACGTTTTAAGTTGGAATGTCCGTGGTTGGAATCATCCTATTAAGCATAAGAAAACATTTAAAATTATTAACCAATTCCAACCTGATATAATCTTTGCTTAAGAGACGCATATCAGGTAATGTGATAAAAATTGATTTTTTAAATCTTGAAAGGATCCTCAGTTCCATGCAAAGTCTCAGAGTAAAATTAGAGGTGTTTCTATTTTTATTAATTCCAATATCCCTTTTAATCAGGAGGATATTATAGCCAATAATAATGGTAGATTTTTGATTGTTAAAGGAATAATTTATAATAGGAAAACAGTTCTTGGTTAATATTTATGGACCAAATGTTGATGATCCCTCATTTTTTTTAAAGCTGTCTTTGCTCTATTACCTGATTTAAATGAATATATGTTATTAATGGGTGGTGATTTTAATACTTGTTTAAATCCTTTAATGGATAAGTCATCATCCAAACATCAACTCCCTAATCATTCTGCATCACTTATTAATTCCTTTTTAATTGATTATGGTTTAATTGAAATTTGGAGGTATACACATCCTAGTGATAGAGAATACTCTTTTTTCTCACATGTTCTTAATAAATATTCAAGAATCAACTATTTTATAGCTGACCCTGGACTTTCATTTAATGTTCAGAAATGTGACTATGATGCAATTGTTATCTCTGATCATGCTCCTTTAAACCTAATATTTGAACTGAAAGATGTTGCTTCTACCAGACCATTTTGGCATTTTCCAGAATGCCTGTTACAAAGTTCAGAAGTTGTTGAGTTTATTGAAACTCAGATAAAAGAGCTTTTTCTCTTTAATAATACAGGAAACGTCTCAAATGTAGTAATTTGGGATACATTAAAAGCCTACTTACGTGGTCAGATTGTTTTGTATATAGCTAAAGTGAAGAAACAAACAAGAATGGAGTTAGATAAAATCTCTAAACAAACTAAAGAATTAGATAACATCAATGCAATCTCTCCAAATGTTGTTTCATTTAAAAGAGTAGAATTACAATCACAAAATAAGTTATTATTAACCTTAAGAAAGATAAAGATCCTACTGAATGTTCATCATATAGACCTATTTCCTTCTTAAATATGGATGCAAAAATTCTCTCTAAGATAATGGCTAACTGCTTGGAAAATATTTGAACTAAAATCATCTCTATGGATCAAACGGGCTTTATTAAAGGTTGTCACTCTTTCTCTAATGTTCAGAGATTGATGAACATTATATATTCACTATTATCTAAGCAACCTCAATGTGTTATCTCTCTCAACGCAGAAAAGGCATTTGATAGAGTTGAGTGGCCATATTTGTTTAAAGTATTAGAAAAATTTGGTTTTGGTAATCACTTCAATAGGTGGATTCAAATGATTTATAAGAATCCTATTGCCACGGTTATCACTAATAATTTCAGGTCCTCTTTTTTTCACTTTCTCGTGGTACTGGACAGGGATGTCCATTAAGCCCTTTATTATTTAATCTCATATTGGATCCTTTGGCCATAACACTACGTAAGGCTAAAAATATTCATGGTATTTCTATGAATGGAACCATACATAAGATTTCTCTTTATGCAGATGATCTTTTGGTTTTTATTTCAAATCCTGAGGAATCAATTCTTAATCTTTTGGAAACACTAAAAGATTTTGGTAAATTTTCAGGATATAAACTTAACTTGAATAAAAGTAAATTATTTCCATTAAATGCCCCTGTTTTATATATCATATATATCACGACATTCCTTTTAGAATTGTTAATACTTTTAAATATTTAGGTATTATAATTCCTAAAAAATATAAAGATCTTTATAAAGCTAATATAGTTCCTTTAATGGACTCCATGAAACAACTATTTTCTAGCTGGAATCCACTTACTCTTTCTTTAATAGGTCATATCCATGCAGTGAAAATGATGATTTTACCTAGATTTTCATATAGATAGATAGATAGATAGATACTTTATTCATCCCCATGGGGAAATTCAACTTTTTTTCCAATGTCCCATACACTTGTTGTAGCAAAACTAATTACATACAATACTTAACTCAGTAAAAAATATGATATGCATCTAAATCACTATCTCAAAAAGCATTAATAATAGCTTTTAAAAAGTTCTTAAGTCCTGGCGGTAGAATTGTAAAGCCTAATGGCATTGGGGAGTATTGACCTCTTCATCCTGTCTGAGGAGCATTGTATCGATAGTAACCTGTCGCTGAAACTGCTTCTCTGTCTCTGGATGGTGCTATGTAGAGGATGTTCAGAGTTATCCATAATTGACCGTAGCCTACTCAGCGCCCTTCGCTCAGCTACCAATGTTAAACTCTCCAGTACTTTGCCCACGACAGAGCCCGCCTTCCTTACCAGCTTATTAAGACGTGAGGCGTCCCTCTTCTTAATGCTTCCTCCCCAACACGCCACCACAAAGAAGAGGGCGCTCTCCACAACTGACCTATAGAACATCTTCAGCATCTCACTACAGACATTGAATGACGCCAACCTTCTTAGGAAGTACAGTCGACTCTGTGCCTTCCTGCACAAGGCATCTGTGTTGGCAGTCCAGTCTAGCTTCTCATCTAACTGTTTTTCCAAAATATATTTTCCAAAATATACCTATCTTCTTAACTAAAATTTTTTTTGATCAAACTGACTCTCTTATTTCTTCCTTTATTTGGAAGAATAAGAGACCAAGAATTAATAAGTATTATTTACAAAAAATCTAAAAAAGATGGCGGACTTACGCTTCCTAACTTAAGACTGTATTATTGGGCTGATAATATCAGACAATTATGTTCTTGGCTATATTGGCTCAACAAGAGCCAAAAACCGCTATGGGTTGATTTGGAATTAAAAGCTGTTAAACAATTTCATTTAACTTCAATATTAGGAGCTTCATTACCTTTACAACTCTCTAAAATTCCAAAATTAAATCTTTACCCTGTTATTGAACAGTCCTTATGGATTTGGTTTCAGTTTCGCAATTTTAAAAATTTTAAACAATTTAAGTTGTATAGTTTTTTTATATCAAAACTTTTTATTTAAACCCTCAATAACTGATCCCATTTTTGTCCTATGGAGAAATAAAGGGATCTGTTCTTTTACAGATTTATTTTGTGATGGTCGATTGATGACTTTTGAAGAGTTAATTAACAAATATTCTCTCTCTCATACACATTTTCTGCAATGTCTTCAGGTTAGACATTTTTTACAACAATATTTATCTAAGTTTCCATATTTGCAAGAATCTGATTTGTTGGATACCATTTTGAAGTTGAATCCTTTAGTGAGAGGTTCCATTAGCAGAATTCATAATTTATTTTTGTTACAAAAAGAGAACCTCTCACTAAAGATTAAACAAGATTGGGAGAGAGAACTTAATATGACCTTTGTTAATGAAGATTGGTTACAAGTTTTGAAAAACGCAAATTCTTCTTCTATATGTGCCAATCACTGTTTAATTCAGTTTAAAATTGTTCACCGTTATTATTTAACAAAGGAGAGAATATCTAAAATATTTCCTAGTATAGACAACTACTGCAATAAGTGTAGAACTGAAGTAGCTACTTTGTCACATATGTTCTGGTCATGCTCTTCATTAAAATCGTTTTGGAAATCTTTATTTTCTACAGTTTCTAAAGCTCTGAAAATTAATTTACAACCTAATAGACTGACTGTTCTATTTGGAATAGTTCCGCATCATATTCAGGGCATTTCATCTTCAGATCAACATGTAATTACATTTGTTACATTATTGCCAAGAAGGATTGTTTTATTAAAATGGAAAGATACCTCTGTCCCTACATTAATTGAATGGTTTTCTCAAGTAATGTTATGTCTCAGTTTAGAAGAAAATTAGTAGAACTTCTGATCCCCAATTTGATTTTGAGAGAAGATGGGGCTCTTTTGCCAAATATTATCATTTAATTTGTATTATTTTATATGGTTTTCTTCCAATCTTATACTATATAAACATGAATTGGCGGTTGATGATTCTTTTTCTTTATATATATAGATGATAGTAAGATGTATTGCTCCGGGGGTTGATTCCTAATGGGTTTTTCCCCCTTCCTTTTGTAGTCAATTTTTTTTTTTCTTAGTTAGATGGGGTTCTTTTTTTCCCTTTTCCTTATATATAATTTTTTTTTTCATTTTTATATATTATGATCAGCTTTTATTTTCTTCAGCTTTATTAATGGTATATATATATTAATTTGTTGGTTTTGTATCATTTTATAGCTATAGAAGATTATGTACCAATAAGAAGATTCTAAAATGAGTTCGGAAGCATAGCTTTGCAGTCCATTCATGTTGGGGTTTTTTCAGCTGTGCTCTGAGTGAGGCTTATTCTACCCCATTCATATTTTGCCATTACATCATGCAAGGGCCCGTAGCTATGCAAGGCCTGACTAGGACAGTGTTGACAGCCGAGTTTGGAAGCACAGTGAGGTATAAGGATAGTAATATATTTCTACCTCAGACAGACAGATGGAATGGGATCATCAGATGAATTCTAATGCTGAGAAAAGTGGTTATTTTTTGGTAGGAAGTAATATTAACTAGAGAACACTGTTCAAAAGGCAGTCTCTATCAACATGTCTTTTATATTTTGCTAAACTCTCTCTTATCACCACCCCCCCCCCCCCCCGCAGCATGTTCGAAGCACCTACCACTCCCTGCGTAAACAAAAACTTGTAAAACTGTGTAAACAATCTCCTTTAAATTTCACACCTTCACCTTAAATCTACGCTGTCTTGTATTTGACATATCTACCCAGGGAGAAATAGTCTATCTACCCTAACTATGCCTCTCATAATTTTATAAACATCTAGCATGTTGCCCCTCATACAAAGATAGGCAGGTCATCAAGTTGAGAGAACACACAAACCCCTTAAAGAGATGTACTGTAGATAGGATGTGATTATACAAGAAGTTGACAGATGGAGTGTAATGTGTGAAAATTTGATAGAGTGAGAAAGCAAATGATTCTCTAAATCGAAAGAGACTGTAGAATGTCATGATGCAAAGGGATCTGATTGTTCTAGTTCATGAAGCACCAAGCTGGCATGCAAATAACAAGGAAAGTTAGGGGAGTGTTGGTCTTTGTTGGAAGAGTTTTCAGTATGAGACACGAAGTTCTGATCATTTTTACTGGGCGCTGGTTTGCCATACTGGGGGTAATGCATGGAAATGTGTCATGAAGATTCATTGGGTTGATTTCTGGAGATGAATGGGTTGACATACACAGAGGGTTAAGCAAATTGGAGTTTAGAAGAATGAGAACTGATCTTGTTGGCTAAGAGCAATAGATGGATGATGAGAGGAAATTTTGATAGTGGAGGTATCTAGAACTGGAAAGAATAATTTGAGGAAAAGGTGTCACCCATTTAAAATGAAGGCAAAGGGTGGTTGTAGATGGTAACCAGTGTTGTTCCACAGGGATCTATTCCGGGACCCCTCCTTTTTGTGTGTTTTTTTTTATAAATAACCTGGATGAGGAAGTAGAAGGGTGGGTTAGTAAATTTGCTGATGAACAAAAGTTGGGGGTGTTATGGATAGTCTGGAGGATTGTCAGAGGTTACATCAGGACATCGATAGGATGCAGAACGGGGCTGAGCAGTGGCAGAAGGAGATCAACCCAGATAAGTGTGAAGTGGTTCATTTCAGCAGGTCGAATTTGAAGACAGAATATAATATTAATGGTAAGACTCTTGGCAGTGCGGAGGATCAGCAAGATCTTGGGGTCCATATCTATAGGACACTCAAAGCTGCTGCGCAGATTGACAGTGTAGTTAAGAAGACATATGGTGTGTTGACATTCAAGAGCCATGAGGTAATTTACAGCTATATAAGACAAGTTAAACCCCACTTGAAGTACTGTGTTCAGGAAGGACATGGATACTATAGAGAAAGCGCAATGGAGATTTACAAGGATGTTACCTGGATTGGAGAGCATGCCTTATGAAAATAGGTAAAGTGAACTTGCCCTTTTCTCCTTAGAGCAACAGAGGATGAGAGGTGACCTGACAGAGGTGTATAAGATGATGAGAGGTATTGATCATGTAGATAGCCGGAGGCTTTTTCCCCAGGGCTGAAATGGCTAACACGAGGGATCATAGTTTTAAGGTGCTTGGAAGTAGGTACAAGGGGGATGTCAGAGGTAAGTTTTTCACAGAGAGTGGTGGGTGAGTGGAATGCTCTGCCAGCGATGGTGGTAGAATCAGACACAAAAGGGTCTTTCAGGAGACTCTTAGATAGGCACATGGAGCTTAGAAAAGTAGGCAGCTATGCAGTAGGGAGATTCTAGGCAGTTTCTAGAACTGATTACATGGTCAGCACAACAATGTGGGCCGAAGGGCCTGTAACATGCTGTAAATTTCTATGTTTCTATGACATGGAAATTTTCTTTCTTTCAAAGGGTTATGAATTTTTAGAATTTTAGAAATATACATAGAAACCCTACAGCGCAATACAGGCCCTTTGGCCACAAAGTTGTGCCGAACACATCCCTACCTTAGAAATTACTAGGCTTACCTATAGCCCTCTATTTTACTAAGCTCCATGTACCTATCTAAAAGCTTCTTTAAAAAAAACCCTATTGTACCCGCCTCCACCACCGTTGCCGGCAGCCCATTCAACGCACTCACCACTCTCTGTGTGAAAAACTTACCCCTGACATTTCCTCTGTACCAACTCCCCAGCACCTTAAACCTGTGTCCTCTTGTGGCAACTATTTCAGCCCTGGGGAAAAAGCCTCTGACTATCCACATGATCAATGCCTCTCATCATCTTGTACACCTCTATCAGGTCACCTCTCATCCTCCTGCACTCCAAGGAGAAAAGGCCGAGTTCACTCAACCTATTCTCATAAGGCATGCTCCCCAGCACAGTCAACATCCTTGTAAATTTCCTCTGCACCCTTTCTATGGCTTCCATATCCTTCCTGTAGTGACGCGACCAGAACTAAGCACAGTACTCCAAATGGGGTCTGACCAGAGTCCTATATAGCTGCAACATTACCTCTCGGCTCTTAAACTCAATTCCACGATTGATGAAGGCCAATATACCAAACACCTTCTTAACCACAGAGTCAACCTGCACAGCTGCTTTGAGTGTCCTATGGACTTGGACCCCAAGATCCCTCTGATCCTCCGCACTGCCAAGAGTCTTACAATTAATACTATATTCTGCCATCATATTTGACCTACCAAAATGAACCACTTCACACTTATCTGGGTTGAACTCCAACTGCCACTTCTCAGCCCAGTTTTGCATCCTATCAATGTCCCGCTGTAACCCCTGACAGCCCTCCACACTATCCACAACACCTCCAACCTTTGTGTCATCCCTCCACTTCCTCATCCAGATCATTTATAAAAATCACGAAGAGTAAGGGTCCCAGAACAGATCCCTGAGGCACACCACTGGTGACCGACCTCCATGCAGAATATGACCCGTCTACAACCACTCTTTGCCTTCTGTGGGCAAGCCAGTCCTGGATCCACAAAGCAATGTCCCCTGGATCCCATGCCTCCTTACTTTCTCAATAAGCCTTGCATGGGGTACCTTATCAAATGCCTTGCGGAAATCCATATACACTTCATCTACTGCTCTTCCTTCATCAATGTGTTTGGTCACATCCTCAAAAAAATTCAATCAGGCTCGTAAGGCACGACCTGCCCTTTACAAAGCCATGCTGGCTACTCCTAATCATATTATACCTCTCCAAATGTTCATAAATCCTGCCTCTCAGGATCTTCTCCATCACCTTACCAACCACTGAGGTAAGACTCACTGGTCTATAATTTCCTGGGCTATCTCTACTCCCTTTCTGGAAGAAAGGAACAACATCCACAACCTTCCAATCCTCAGGAACCTCTCCCGTCTCCATTGATGATGCAAAGATCATCGCTAGAGGCTCAGCAAACTCTATAATCTTCTATTATAGAAAACTGTGAAGATAAAGTAATTGAATACACTACCAAGTTGTTGAACCACAAGAAAATCAAGAGTAGGGGAGAACACAGGAAAATAGTGTTGAGGCCCAAGATGGGATCAGCCTTATTAATTTCAGAGCAGGGAGGGGTTGATTGTCTTCCTATGTTTATACAGTCATAGTAAAAGTGATACAGCCCAGAAATACACTATTCAGACCACCATTCAAGTACCTATTTGCATATTAATCCCATCCTGGCTCATTTTATTCTACTCACATTTCCATCAAGACCCTCCAGATTCTACCCTTCATTTGTACACAAGGGATAATTTACAGTGGCTAATTAACTTACCCAATTTTTGGATGTGAGGAGAAGCCAAAATGCCCAGAGGAAACACATGTGACCACAGTGTGAGGATGCATATTCCGCGCAGACAGCACCAGAGGCCAGGTCACTGAGCAGTGGGGCAGCAGCTCTATGTTCTTATGGCTTACGTATTTAGATCTCTCTCCTCTTGCAGCCTTTTAAAGTTGTGTCAATTGCTTTATGTTGCTTCTTATTCAAACCAAAATTAGTCATTTTTCTCTGTTCATCTCATTTGCTATGTGTTTCTCCATTTCACTAATGTTTGTGGCTTCAAAAGTACATAGCAATCTTCCTGTCTATCAGGACTTTGGTTTGTTTCTGGCCATCTGGTCATATATAAAAATACTGTGGTCTTAATACTATCCTCTACAAACACCAATTTAAGCTTCCACCTTGTTTGAAATACAGCTGTTTACCTTAGCAAAACTCCCCTTTTTCCCCTTAGTCAAATTCACAACACACCAGCCCCAATTTAATCTTTTTTGTTATTTATTTCGCTAACTACTCTACAATAGCATTGCTCATTAAAAGTGTTTTCAAAGTCCATTTACATGGCATCAATCACGTCAAGCTTGTCAATCCTTACCTTTGTTTCATAAAGAAATTCATTAGAAGAATCAGATTTGGCTTTAACAAAGTCACCATGACTTACATTCATGAGTTTATACTCTTACAGGTGTTCAGTTTTGTTCAAGATTATTGTCACAGGACGTTTCCTCAGCAGATATTAAGGTACTTTATTGTTAGTGTAGCTCATTTAATTGTTGTTTGGAAGTTCCCTTGAATTTATCTACAATGAATTCCACAGATGAATAAAAATTATCTCTGTTCCTTTAAAATGTAAATTAAGATTGAAGATGTTCAAATGCTTCTTGTATACCAGTGATTCCCAATGGGGGCGATACTACCCTCCACAAGGGTGTGGTTATGTATTCTAAGGGAGTATAATGGGAAATAGAAGTCATCAGGGGACGTTCAAGATTCATGAGGGAGATGGTAAGAGGCATCCTAACCTGAGGCACGAGACCTGACCGACCGTTAGTAGAGCAGGCACTTCCAAAACAAAAAGATGAGGCACTAGAACACAGGAAAAACCGTAGCTCAGCAGGTGTTGAACACTTGTCGGTCACAACGCGTCTGAAACTTGGCAATCTCATCCGAACTTAACAACCAAAGAGACATTATTGGGGATGCATAATTTAGCAACCAGGGTGCCCAAAATTTCCGGTGACCATAAGACTCGCGGCACAGAATGAGTTCATGCAATTTAACAATTGGCAAGTCAAGAACACCCTCTCAACTTACTCCACAGATCTATGGACAAGAGGTTGTGCAATGATACAGCACTGGCTAGAACCAAGCAGTGAAATAGAGCCAATAAATGAACATGCCAACCTCAAGAATTCCTCTTGAGGTGTGCAAAGTCGCCTCGGCTCTATATGTGCAGTCAAAAACATCTTTGGGGATTATGACACTTTAGTGGTTGGTCAATCATGCTAACTGGAATAGTATAAAGGTAGCTTGCAGAACACCAGCTCTATCTCGACTAACACTGAGATTCCACTCTGAATCCTTGTCGATGTAATTTTCGCTGTTGTGATCATCTTCATTTTCACCTCGCCATTTCTTAGCATCATTCCATCTGTCGTGGTTTTTCGCGTCTTACAAATGACCAAGAGATGCAGAAGATTCTTCAAGAAGGGTTAAACTTTAATTTGCAAATCAAAGCTGAGACAGTCATTGAGCTAGTCGCTGATTGCCCACCGTGCATGTACATTGTGCATAGCAAATAATAAACTCAGAACTGAGCAATGTTCTAATCTACATTTCTTTAGTTCTTTAGCTACCTCTCATTAACACACCATTGTCATCTTAAGACTGCAGTCTCCTACCAAATTGGGTACATGCATAGCAAATAGCAAACTTAGAACTGAGCAATGTTCTAATCTACATTTCTTTAGTTCTTTAGCTACCTCTCATTAACACACCATTGTCTTCTACATTCCTAAGACTTCAGTCTCCTTACCAAATTGGATACATGCATAGCAAATAATAAACTCAGAACTGAGCAATAGCAAGCTCAGAACTGACTTCATAGTTTTGGTAAATTTATACTTTTATACTCCAATACATCCATGTCAACTCAATGCCTTTGTTAACATCTGATAGGCATTCCCAATTTGTGTTAATTTTTTATTTCAATTTAGTCCTGTTAATGATGGATAAATACTTGTGGCACGATCTCTATCTGTCTGAAGGTGGTCAAGCATTGAATTCTAATCCTGCTAAGAAACAGAAACTACAGAAAGTGTATCTATACAATGTAATCAATCAATCCCTGGAGTATAGTTTTATTCCATTCCTGTCAGATCAGCAACTCCCCATGTGTAGAAAGTGTGGAAAATCTCATATAATTGGTGAAAGACTGATAATGCCTGTTGTATCAGAAGTGCTCATCATTGTTCTCAAACTGGACACCAGCATTTTAAAAGCAGTTCCACTAAGTAATAACTCTGTAGCTTGTTGTATTGATAAAAAGAGTGAGGACATTGAGTATCAACTATGCACAACTGCAAAAAACAGTATTTGGGATACAACTGGATGAGTCAGCTGTGTGAGACAACGAAGCATTGCTAATGGCATACGTACAGTTTATCAAAAATGGAAAAGTTTATGAACAGACTGTCTTTTGTAAAAAATTAAAAACAAATATCAATCGAGAATCAATCTACAACAAGTTCAAAATGTATATTGAGGATAAAAGTATTTGAATTAGGAACATGATTTCTTGTGCAATAGATCGAGCACTATGTGACAGGTTGCCAAGCTGGTTTAGTGGCATTAATGAAAAAAGAAATTCCAAGTCTGTTTGCAATCCATTGTGTAATTCATCATCAACATCTTGCAGCCAAAAACCTCAGGCAGAGACTTTTTTCAAGCATGACTCTTGTAATATCTGCTATCAACAAAATTAGAGCTCATCCATTAAACGACAGAATATTTCACCAGTTATGTCAAGGTAACAATGAAGAGTTTGAATGTTTGTTTCATCATACTGAAATGCGTTGGCTGTGAAAAGGCTGTTGCTTAAAATATTTCTTTGATTTTTTTGACCTGTTGATTGAATTTTTGCTCAAAGTCGCCAAGAGTTTGGGAAACAAGATTAAACTTCTTCATGGAGATGTGGTATACCTAGCAGCTCTATATAACAAAATGAACATACTAAACATGGAACTGCAGAGTGAGAATTTCAATTTAATCCAGGCAAAAAGTGCAGTGTCCACTTTTATTGGAAAAATGGAAATATATAATCAAATCATTGGGAGAAGAATGTTCTCACAGTTTCCCGGCATGGAAAGTATGTCATTCACTTTCAGAGATGGTGATTTGCAAGAGTTCTGCTTATACCTGCAGTCACTGGAAAAAGATTTGCAGAATTAATTCAAGGATTGAGTGATCTGGAAATTCCGGACATGGTAATTACCCATTTCTTTGTAAGGTGGAAGAACAGGAAGAGAGCCTGCAAGAAGAAACTATCAAAATTCAGAATTATGAAGAAGAAAAAATGCTTTTCAAAAATGTTGGCTTTTGTGGTATGTGGCTACACTGTCATATAAAGTTTCCTGATCTTTGGAGAAGAGCCATCCTCTTATCTTGTTGAAAGAGGCTTCAGTGCAGTGAACCACATACTCACAAAATACAGAAACCACATGGACACTGTTATACATAGGGACTTCAGGCTTCTGCTGTCACAACTTGAACCAGATATTTCAAATCTTGTTAAAAGCCATCAAGGTCAAGGATCACATTAATATCGAAGCTGCTGTACAGCACACAGGTAGTGTGTAAACTAAGTTCAAAGACAAATAAATTTTAAAACAGTATAATTTTTCTCATGTTAACATATAGTAGACGTTTTTACACAATGGGGTGCTGGAAAGTATATTGTAAGAGAGGTGTTGGCAAGAATGAAGGTGTTTTGGCATGTATTAAAGTGCTTTAGCTTTGGGCTAAAAATGGTTGGGAAACAATGATGCACACAATGACATTGGATTCTAAACTATACCAATGTAGCCTCAAAATACTCTGTCAAAGAACTTCAAGGCTACTATAAATTTAGCTACCAAACATCTAATGGCATTGTATATTCAGTATTTTGGAGAAACAAAAATGGTTTGCAAAATGAAACTTTCAAAATAATCATCTGCAAGCTATATTTCCGAGAGAATTTCCTTGGAATACCTTATTTAGCAATCAAAGCCATTGAAAAACACTTATTTTAAGGAGTTAATACGTACTAAAACAAGTATACATTACACTACCAGATCAGACAGATTCCTGTATGTCTTATTTTGGATATTTTCGTTCCCTTCCATCTACTGGAAATAATAATTCTGCTGTGCGTTTTTATAGGAATTGTAATGTATAGATTTATATCTTTTACAGCAATGACACCCACCCACCCCCACCCCACTAGCGCTACATGTTGTCCTGGTGTCTGTGCATGCACTGTTGGTTCCCTCTCTCTCTCTCACTGCAATGAGAATACACCAGTTAAAGCCATCTCTCACGTGTGTGCTTTTATTTAATTTGATATGTGGCTGTGCACAGACACAAAAAATTGATGGCGAGCACGAACCTGAATGTCAGAAAATATCACGAACTGCACTGACGGTTACGGGAAAAAGCAGCGAGAGTTAAGCAGCATGAGAAAGTCATCACAGATGCTAACAAAGGAACACGTGAGTAACAATAAGAGACTCGCTGAATTTAAAGTGAAAATAACATGTTGATGGCTTCATTCGGGAAAGTTGACGAATTTAATAGCACTATTGAAGACTGAGAGTTTTATACCGAGAATGTAGAACTGTATTGTAACATGAACAATGTGGAGGAGTAAAAGAAAACCCCTACACTTCATAGCTTAATGGGCTCAAGAACGTACAGTCTCTTATGCAACCTAGTAACCCCTGAAAAGCAAGATGTTCGACAAAATTGTCACAATTTTAAAAAATCACTTGAGCTCTAAAGCATTGGTAATAGCTGAGAGACTTAGATTTTACAAAAGGAACCAGTCAGAATATGAAAGCATTTCTGAATACATTGCAGAATTGTGCACACTTTCCCAATACTGTGACTTTAGAGATGGACTTTATGATGCATTAAGGGACAGGCTTGTATGTGGCATGCATAGTCAAAGCACTCAAAAGAGGCTATTATTATTGGAGTATAAAAATATAAACTTTAACTATGAAATCAGTTATTTGCTATGCATGTACTCAATTTAGTAGAATGAAATCTTAGGAATGTAGAAGACAATGGTGTGTTAATGAGAGGTAGCTAAGAGATGTAGATTAAAACATGATTAAGCCAATTGATAGGAACAAAAGGGACATGATGTACGTGCAGTATGTGCAGTATGCAACTAGAGATTTGCTATAAAAGCTGCAGTGTCCGAGGATCAGGGGGCAATCAGCGACTAGCTCAATGACTATCTCAGCTTTGATTTGCAAATTAAAGTTTAACCCTTCTTGAAGAATCTTCTGCGTCTCTTGGTCATTTGTAAGGCACGAAAAACCACGACATAATTGGCGACCACAGCAGGACCGGATAGAGACCCGCGGAAGGGAAACGGCAGATTGGGAACGCTTCCCGGTCCTCTAGGGACCCCCACAAGGCTAACAGAATTAAGGGTGCACCCAAACAAAAGGAAAGCGCTTTTTGCGACAATTTGGACTAAGAATTCTGTTGGCTTTGGGGAGGTCTTGGAGTCTCAGAAGTGTGGAACCGCTGCCAAAGGGTCTCTCTGGTCCAAAGAATCTGGCAGAATTGGGGGTTAACGGAGGAGGCTCAGAGGATTGCTCAAGAACACTGCAGTGAGGGTAAGTACAAATAAGTTAATACGTTAAGAAAAAGTCCACGTGGTGTTGGTAAATCCCTGTGAGTACCGTATGAAACGAAGGGCTGAACGGGCAGGGAAAGTAGAATAGAATTAGAGTAGAAAGTCCTCGTGGATACCGCCTTAAGAGATAAGGGTCTGCACGGGCGAGGTATTAGAATAGAATTAGAGTAGAAAGTCCTCGTGGATACCGCCTTAAGAGATAAGGGTCTGCACGGGTGAGGTGTTAGAATAGAATTAGAGTAGAAAGTCCTCGTGGATACCGCCTTAAGAGATAAGGGTCTGCATGGGCGAGGTGTTAGACTAGGTGTGGAATTAGAGTAAATAATATTATCCAGTAAACAAACTGTGAATCTCTGAAATACCTTAACAAGAGAGAATAACATGACAGGTAAAGGAACAGCAGTAGAGATTCTGAGCAAAAAATTCCCATTTTTTCAAAATGAGATCACAAAAACTTCAGAAAAATGGGAAAAAAGAACCAAAAACCTGGTCACAAAGTGGCCAATAGAAGGAACATTTGATGTAAGTTTGTGCGAAGAAATGGAGGGACTAATTAAAAATTACAAATCAAAAGATAAATCTAAGAAAAGAGAGCAAAAAAGAGAACGAGAAATGGAAGTGCTAAAACTCTTCAGAACGGAGGGAGAAAGGCTGAGGAGGACAGGTAGAATATTGATTACAAGCAAGGAAGACACTAAGGTGCTGGAGAAACAGCCTGTTAAAGAGAAAGAAGGGTACGATGAGAAGCTGGCTTCAGCTCCGTACCCGGATGCGAAAGAAACAGAAAAACCCCCTCCCTATAATGAGGAAGGAACCCCTAAGCAGTGCCCCCTGCTGACGGGAACAGTAAACATGCAGGGAGAAGTACAGGTTTGAGATAATGAGGAGGAGAAAAAACAATACGAGAAGGAAAAAGCGGCGATATGGCAGGAGATACAGGCAGAAAGGATAAAGATAGAACAGGTACAGAGAGAAATGCAAGAAGGGATTGAATGGATGAAATACTTGAGAGAGGAAAAGGAATATGAGGAGTATCGATTATACCATAGAAATAAACAGACTAGAAAAGGTGACTCATTGGAGGAGCAAGAGTTAAGTGGAGAGAGAGAGGATGTGAGAATTTGTGGGGAAGAGGTAGGAGGCAGAAGCCTAGAAGGAAAGAAGGAGGCAGTAGGGGAGCGACTTGCGGAAGTAGAGAGAGAGCCAGATAAGTTACTGAAAGGGGATTGCCAGGAGAGATGCGAAAAATATTCTAGGGGCCAACCAAGTATTGAATCAAGACAGAAAGGAAGGACTCCACAGGGAGACCGAGGGAAGAGCAGAACCCCGGAGACATTTGTGTGGGAGGCAGTAAAGACATACCCTGAGACAGATGGGGAGTCAGGCGAGGAGGAGAGCCAGGGCAGGTGGGAAGAAGGAGGAAGAATGATGCCGTTGTTAGTTAAAGGATCAGGACAAGTGCAGTATATCCCTTGGGGATCCCAGGACCTAGAAGGGCTGAAAAACACTCTGCCCAATTTACATGAAGGAGCAGGGAAATGGATTAGAGCCTTTGAAGAAGAAACAGCGGGACGATTATTGGCTATGGGAGATTTGAAGGCACTGTTGATAAGGTTGATGGGAACCTCCAAATTTAACGAACTAATGGAAATGGCTGGCATAGTAAACTCGAACGACCCGAGAACTGATGGAGATGGGTTTGACAGAGTGAGGCAGAGGGTATGGCAGGCCCTCAGAAAGCTTTATCCACCCAAAGTGGACCCCAAAGCCTTAAAAGGGAATCCACTGGGAGACACTGAAAACCCAGCAGCCTACGTAGAAAACCAGTTGAAAAGGTGGAGACTGGAGACTGAGCAAGAGGTGGAGAATAGCTTATTTATGACCTCACTGTTCCGACATAGCATTTTGGATGCAATGCCACCACAAGTAAAATCCAAACTGGAGGAGGTGGTTGGGCTAACGTCAAAGACCCCACAAGAATTTAGAGACCACGTAGTCCATGCGGTTGAGAAATACCGGAAAGACAAACAAAGGTTGGCTGAGTGGCAGGAAGAGGTGCAAAGAAAGTTAATGCAGATGCAGCTCGAAGACTCAGAAGAACTCAAAAAGAAGGAAAAAGAGAAAAACAAAAAGATGCTGCCAACAACCACCAGTTCAAGTACAGCCATCGAGCTGGACAAAGCACTGCTATATGGAGGGACCGATCATACTGTAAGACAAGGGCTGGAAAACCCCATGCCAATAATTAACTTTGAGGGAGCATTCCCACAAATGCTCTATCAGGAACAGACTAAATTCAGACAGCCCAGACAGGACTGGAAGTCCCAAGGAGGGGGACAGAGGAGCTATGGGCAAAGGAGACCAGTGAGAAGACAGTGGGAAAGAGAGGTAGAGAGATTGTGCTGGGAATGTAATCAGCCAGGTCACATGAGAAGAGATTGTCCGTTTATACTATGGCCTGTCATACACCAGCAGGAACCAATAAGAAGGGAACTAAAGTTTAGCCAAGGACTAGCCCCCACCGGCCCAAGCGGACCTGTGAACCCCTATGCAAGGTACTGAGGGTGCCCCGAGAACTCGAGTGGGAAGGGACATTACCCAATGATAACAAGGGAGGCAGATGAGGAACCCATTGTTCAGGTTATGTTAGAAGGGCAACTGACACCAATGATGATAGATACTGGAGCCACGTACACTTGCGTACAGCCACAGTATGCCCTTCACCTTCCCATGTCAGGAAAGTTTATTTAGGGTTCTCGGGGAAAACACAGTTAACACAGTGCACGGCTCCAGTGCGGTTGAGAATGGGAAATAAAGAAATTGTTTTGCCGGTGCTAGTATTTAAAGGAACTCCGATTAATTTGTTAGGCAGAGATGCCTTGTTGAAACTGGAATTAAAATTAGAATGCACCAGAAATGGGCTGAGTGTGGAAAGAGCAGGGACTCAATTGATAGTGCGAGAAGACAAGAAGGCTAATGTCTTTTGGATAGGAGACATCGCAGACCAGATTCAGGAAACCTGGGAAAAATTGAAAAAGGGCGTGCAGGCTATATTACCCAGGGCTGTAATGCCCAAATCTGAGCTACATTGTACAGTGATTTTTGACAAGACTCAGAACAGGGAGTTAGAGGAGAGATGGCACCTGGAGGCATGTACCCAACAGCACCTGGAAGGGGAGGCTGTGATAATTGGAAAGCAAGGGGCAGCTTTACAAGTTAAGTGGAACACCTTTTTAGAAAAATGGTACAGGATACCGGAGGCGGCGCCCCACGTAACGTTGTTGGTAAATAAGGGATATCAGTCTAAAGACTTAGGACCTTTAGTTAAGAGTGCTGAAACCGTAACAGTGTGGAGGAAAATCACGCCAGAGGTGTGGATATCAGAAGACAACAATTGTATTAAAATAATGGTGAGTGTAGATATGGTAGGGACAGTGAGAGAGGTCGAAATAACTCCCCAACCACACATGCCCGTGCTGGGAAAGGAAAGAGGCCAGCAGAAAGATAGAAGGTTAGATGAGTTGCTGTCTATTCTGTGGTCACAGCATGACACGGACGTAGGGAAAATAAAAACAGCTAGCCCGGTGGAAATAAGGCTGAAAAGGGGAGCAATTCCACCCAGGAGACCACAATACCCTCTAAGACCAGAAGCAGAAGAGGGAATAGCGTCGACAGTGCAGGGGTTGCTTGAAATAGGAGTGCTTAAAAGAACAAACAGTCCATGCAATGCCCCGTTGTTGCCGGTATTAAAAGCAGATAAATCTAAGTGGAGATTGGTGCATGATTTGCGAGCGGTAAACGATGTGGTAGAGGACTGGCCAGCGGTAGTCCCCAACCCACACACGCTTTTGACTAATGTTCCACCAGAAGCAAGTTACTTTTCAGTGATCGATTTGTGTTCGGCTTTCTTCAGCATTCCTCTGGCCGAGCAATGTCAGTATTTGTTTGTATTTACCTACAGAGGTGCTCAGTATACCTATACCAGAATGCTGCAAGGATTTAAACATTCATCACACATTTTTAATCAGGTATTGAAGGCAGACCTAGAGGGCATGCCATTGGAAAGTACATTGATACAATATGTGGATGACCTGTTGATTTGCTCCCACAGCGAGGAACAGTGTAAGCAGGACACTATAACTCTGTTAGAGAAGCTAGCGCACGGAGGACATAAAGTATCCAAAAAGAAACTGCAATTCTGCAAGCAGCAAGTGGAGTACTTAGGCAGGGTAATATCCAAGGGAGTGAAGGCTATAGCACCAGATCAGATTGAGGCAATAGCTAAGGCCCCAAAACCCCAGACTGTAGGGCAGATGATGGCATTTTTGGGAATGGCAGGGTACAGCTCAGATTGGATAGGAGAATATGCTGAGATTGTGGCACCTTTGAGAAAGATAATGAAAGAAGCAGAACATACAAATTTGAAGAACGGCTTACAGTGGAATGGAGAGGCGGAAATAGCTTTCAATACTATTAAGCAGGAATTGCAGTCAGCACCAGCATTAGCTTTGCCTGCCTACGAGAAGGTTTTTCATTTGTATGTATCCAATCGACAGGAGGGTTATGTCACAGCGGTTCTAACACAAGAGACAGGCACAGGAAAAGCAAAGCAGCCGATAGCATACTACAGTATGAGACTAGATGAGGTGGCTCAGGGGTACCCACCCTGTTATCAGGGATTGGCGGCGCTGTACTATGCATATGAAAAGGCATCATCGGTAACCCTGGGCTATCCTGTAACTCTGTACACACACCACAAAGTAGCAGAACTGCTGGAAAAAGGGAAATTTGTGCTGACGCCAGCCAGGATAGCAGCGTATCAGATGCTATTGACATTTCCTGACATAACTATACAGAGATGCACTACCAGTAATATAGCCGATTTTGTCCCTTTAGACTATGAAGGAGAACCCCATGATTGTGTAGGGAAGACGATGGCATTTGCCAAATTGAGAGCAGATTTACGGTCAGACCCACTAGAGGAGATAGATAAAAAGGTTCTGTTCGTAGATGGCTCTTGTTATAGGGATTATGATGGAAATCACGCAGGATTCTCAGTGGTGCAGCAGGATCAGTCGAGCTATAAGATTATTAGGATGGAGTCCTGTCCCCAACCGTGTTCGGCCCAACTAGCAGAACTCAAAGCCCTGACAGCTGCGTGTGAAATGATGGAAGGTGAGAAAGTAGACATCTATACTGATTCAGCATATGCTCACGGAGTATGCCATTTGTTCGGGGCAGTGTGGAAGCAGAGAGGTTTTAAAAAAAGTAGCGGAGATCCCATACAACATTGTCAGCAAATTCTAGACTTAATAAAAGCCATAATGAAACCTAAAGCATTGGCTATAGTAAAATGCCAGGCACATAAAAAGGGAAACGATGCAATAACAAAGGGAAATCAAGCTGCAGACGAGGCAGCTAGAAAAGCGTCTGGATGTACGTCAGCTGTCATTGCCCCCCAGGTAAGCCTAACTCCAGAACCTGACGTAGAGGACCTAATTGAAATACAAGGTAAGGCAACTTTGGCAGAACAGACACTGTGGAGAAAAAGGGGGGCCAAGCAGAACCCGGAAGGCTTGTGGAGCACGGAAGACAGTTTGTTGGTAGCGCCCACCCCTCTACTGACGATTCTGATTTCAGAAGCGCATGGGATGGACCATTGTGCAAGTGGGGAAGTGATAAGGAAAATAAAGAAGGTCACCTTATTTACAGGCTTCAGTGGACTTTGTCTTGTCACAGTGCGAGGTATGCGCACAAAATAATGTTCGGAAGGGAATTACAACCCCAATAGGTCACATTCCTGTACCTGAAGGACCATTTAAACATTTAGTGATCAATTACGTAGACATGATAAAGACAGTGAGAGGGAAAAGATACATGCTGGTAGTAATTGATCGATTTAGCAGATGGGTGGAGGCGGTACCTTCAAGAGATCAAGGGGCAAAGACAGTGGTAAAATTCCTGACAAATGAAGTAATCCCCAGGTTTGGAATACCTACAGAAGTTAGTTCAGACAACGGTTCAGCTTTTATCCAGAAAGTGGTCAAACTGGTACTACAGGCGCTGAGGATAAAGCAAAGGTTTGGATGTGTATACCACCCTCAGTCGCAGGGCATGGTAGAGAGAATTAATGGAACCCTGAAAACCAAACTAAACAAAATTTGTGCAGACACTAAACTTAATTGGGTCGATGCTTTACCGTTAGCATTGATGAGTTACTGCATGCAAACTAATCGAATGACATGCCTTGACACCGCATGAGATGCTCACTGGGAGGACCATGCCAGGGCCCCAGTGGAGAGGGCCGTATAAAGGACCTAGTTTGGAACAATTGGAAATAGAATTGAAACAATACATGCAGCAGCTAACTATGATACATAGGTCTATTTATGCCCAGGAAAAACAGAAAGAGCCGGAGACCGTACAAGGGGAAGGATGGATTAAACCAGGAGACCAGGTTTACCTGCGAGTTTTTCGGAGAAAGTGGAACGAGCCAAGAAGGGAGGGACCCTTTACGGTGACCAAGGCATCACCCACCGCAGTTCAGGTAGAAGGACGCTCCACCTGGTACCACCTGAACCACTGCACGAGGGCAGTCCCGCAAGGGCAATCAGGTGAAGTGTCCGAGGTAAGTGATGCGGAAGAGCAATTAGCAGGAGACAGACAGGGGGAACAAGAAGCTGACACTGCACCGCAGGAGTTTGAACAATTAGTAAGGGAAATTTTTGATTCTGAGGATGGGTCTCAAGACCCTCAGGATGTGGTGGTGGATAATAGGGCTTCTCCAGATAATGGGGATGAGCTGGGCCCCCGGGGACAAAGCACCCACATACTCTAGTAGTGCAGACTTGGGTACCATTAGTGGGGCAGATATGGAATGGGACTGGTAACCTGCAGAAAAGAAGTAAGAGGAGCACAACACTTACCTCCTCGCCATGGTTAAAGACACATACTAATCAGTGGTATCAATGGGCAGCTTACATGGCAGGAATGATGAAGAGACAAAATTGTTATCTGTGCTCAAGGGAAAGCCTCACTCAGCATGTAGTTCCCATGCCTTATAACTCCTCCACTTGCACGCGGTGGCGAAGAGAGCACAGGGAACAATGCGAACGACAGTGTCCAGGTCCGGGTAGGGCTTGTTTCATGAGAATTTGTGTTAAAGCAGATCCCTGCTATCAAAACTGTATGAACAATGCACCAATGTGCCCATATTGGTGTATGCTATATCAAGCTTCCTCGCAGTTTGATCAAAACAAGCTTGCCTATCACTGTAATTATAGCAGACCGTGGGCTATAAATAAAAGAAGCCAGACACCTACACTGCAACAGCTTATAATGCAGGACCATCTGAATTATGAATGTTTCATGCGGGTGGGCACTCACCCAGTTGGCCATTTCCGAGGCAACTGCACTCAGACATGGGATGTAACCCCAGGTAAAAGACACTTGACGGGTTCCCCTCCTCCTGAGGGTGCAATGGAGTCTCAGACTATCCCATTAGCAGACACTTGGTGGCTGTGTGGGCAGGAAGGAGGTCTGAGATCTACGCTCCCCCTCAGGTGGGCAGGAACATGTACGCGTGTCATGCTGCTTCAGGAAGTTATAATGTCCCCTGAAGTACAGTCCAATGCTAACTTCCCTGAGCAGCGGACTCTGCTACGGCGGAAGAGAAAATATGACCCAGATCCGACGATCCGGATTGACAGTATAGGGCAGCCAAGAGGTATACCTAACGAATTCAAGGCACAAAATGAGATTGCTGCAGGCTGGGAAGCTATCATGCCTGTGATAGGGGTGAGCAAAAATGTTGAATGGATAAACTATATATACTATAATCAGCAGAGATTCATCAACTACACCGATGATGCACTGGAGGCCTTAGGGCAACAGCTGGATGCAACTGGCAGGGTGGCATGGCAAAACAGACAGGTACTGGATTGGCTTTTGACAGAGAAAGGGGGTGTGTGTGTAATGTTTGGAGAACAATGCTGCACTTTCATACCGAACAATACCAGCCCAGAAGGGTCTTTCACCAGAGCAATGAATAAGTTAAAGAATCTGCGGACGGAGGTCAAACAGAATGTAGGATTTGGACATCAGTTCTTTGATTGGTTAGAAAGTAGACTCGGAGGATGGGGAGCGTGGCTGACTAAAATAGCAATAACTGTTAGTGTTATATTGTTGAGCTGTGCGCTTCTGCTGTGCTGTTTTCTTCCTTGTCTCAAATCTCTTGTAGTGCGTGCTGCAACCAAACAATTTCCGATGCTCACGGCAATTACTGAAGCAAGCTTAGTGGAGAAAGAAACACCGAACATGTATCGTTACAGCCTACAACACCTGCAGGATGAACAGGAGACGACAGTGTGGGAGTAGATTGTAAGGGCTTCTGAGTCTTTTTCCCTGTCTCAGATACATAGGGACAGGTTTTTGGCTCAGCGGCCCAGGGTAACAGGGAGAGAATACTTTGAGGTCTTGGCGCAGAAAATTATAGTTTAACCCGAGATTTGGGAATAAGTGCTTGAGTTTATTGGGACTTTTGTGCGCAGACTCTTCGTCTTCTTTCTCTGTGTGAGACCCTCTGGGTCTCAAAGGGGGGATATATTGGAGTATAAAAATATAAACTTTAACTATGAAGTCAGTTATTTGCTATGCATGTACTCAATTTAGTAGAATGAAATCTTAGGAATGTAGAAGACAATGGTGTGTTAATGAGAGGTAGCTAAGAGATGTAGATTAAAACATGATTAAGCCAATTGATAGGAACAAAAAGGACATAATGTACGTGCAGTATGTGCAGTATGCAACTAGAGATTTGCTATAAAAGCTGCTGTGTCCGAGGATCGGTGGGCAATCAGCGACTAGCTCAATGACTGTCTCAGCTTTGATTTGCAAATTAAAGTTTAACCCTTCTTGAAGAATCTTCTGCGTCTCTTGGTCATTTGTAAGGCATGAAAAACCACGACATAATCCGAAAGAGACCTATTCTTAGAACAGGTATTGGCCATTGCAATATTGTTAGAGACTACAGCAAAGAATGCAGCAGAACTATAGAAAAGAAGTTTAGGATGTGAAATGTAAAGTGTCCCTGAATAGTGCAAAAAGCCAAAGACATTATTGATGTGGCAAATCCTCCCATGATGCAAATGACTGTTGGTTCAAAGAAGAAGTTTGCAGAAAGTGTCACAGACAAGGTCACATAGAGAGGATGTGCAAGGCAGGCAAAAAGCACAAAACTAAGCAAATGCATAAAGTTACTGAATGTAAAACAGAATGAGACAACGTAGAGTTGACAAAGGTGAACGGTTATGCGAACATTTAAAAATTTCAAACAACATAGAGTCTGACAAAGGTGATCTGTCATGCCTAGAACTGCATAGTACAACTGAAGCAGATCACAAATTCATCTGGATCACAATAGATGTGTCTGATGTAAAATTGAAAATGGAGCTGGATACAGGGTCAACTTTGACTATGACTCTAGAGGTTGACTACAACAAACTGCTTTCTAAGATACCATTACAGAAGACCTCAGTGATGCTAGACTTACGCAGGTGAAAAAGTGTTTCCCAAAGGCAAACTGGAAGTAAATGTGCCATACAGAGTCCAATCACAGTAGTTAGAGCTTTATGTATTGAAAAGTGGAGTGTCAGCACTTTTCAGATGTGAATGTTGTGAAAAATCCAACGAGACTGGCACTCAACCAAAGCTCTCAGTGTGACATCAACAGGCAATGGCAGCCCACGTGGTAGTGCTAACCAGAGACCGGCACAGCTGCTTAACACTAATGAGAAGGTGTTTGAGAAGAATATTGGTAAACTCAAAGGCATGAAGGATAGAATTGAACTGGATGAAGCAGCAACACCAAGATGCCAAAAAAGCGCATCCATTGCCTTACGCACTACTTCCTAAAGTGAATACTGAACTGCAGAGCTTGAAGGCATTTTGACTTCTCTCCAAGGTTGAGTGGAGTGATTGGGCCCATTGCCCTGGTAATCAAGAAAGGGAATGCCAGAGCTGTTTGCACATGTGGGGATTTCAAGGTGAGTATCAACCAGTGCTGCATACAGTTACTGTGCAGTATCCCCTGCCACGAGTAGAAGACATTTTTGCATCTTTGGTAGGCAGGGAGAGGTTTTCAAAGAATGATTTGTCACAAACCTATCTACAAATGCAGATAGAGGAGTCAAGCAGGAAGTTCCTCACAATCAACACTCACAAGGGGCTGTTCCGGTATAATTGCTTCATCTTTGGCATCACAACAGTTCCAACAATTTGGCGAAGAGTTATGGATCAAGTGCTCCAAGGTATGTCAGGAACACAATGTTACCCTGATGACATAATTGCGACTGGCAAGAATGATGAAGAACATCTCCAGACCTTGGTAGTGCTTACCAGGCTAAGTAGGTATGATCTGCACAGAAAGAGAGAGAAATGTGAGTTTTTCAAGAATTGAATCTCATATTGCGGACATTTCATTCACAAGCGCAGCTTAAATAAGTCACAAGAGAAGACTGAAGCAGTGCTACAGGCACTCAAACCAGAAAATGTGAGATAACTCAGGTCATACTTGGGCCTTGTAAACTACTACCATGGATTTCTTCCAAAAGTAAAAGTTTACGCTAGTGACAGATCACCAGCCCCTTGTGTTCATTTTCAGTCCCAGAAAGGGAATTCCAGTGAAGACTGCTACTCAGTTACAATGATGGGCACTGTTCTTAGGGGCCCACTCTTATGACACAGAGTTTAATTGTGCCAGACAACACATCAATGCTGATGTCTTGTCACATCTTCCTCCATTAGCAACTGAAGAAGAAGTGTTCATATGGTGACCCGGCAGAAGTGTTTCACACCGCATTGGTGAACCAGTTGTAGGTAACAAATTCTGAAATACAAAGGGAAATGTGGAATGACCCAGCATTGTCAAAAGTCTAGGAAATCACCATGCAAGGATGGCCAGCTCATGGTAACCCTATGTTTCCAGAGTTCTCATTGAGACGAGACCAACTGTTTGAATGCTGATGTGTGGATCTTGTGTTTTGGTTCTCTCAAAACAGCAAACCAGAGTGTTAGAAAATCTGCATGAAGGACATTTGGGTACAGTAAAGATGAAGAGTCTTGCCTGTAGCTATCTGTGGTTATTGGGAATAGATAAACAGATTGAAGACTTGACCAAAAGCTGTTCAGGATGCCAAAAGGTTCAAAATGCACCTCCACACACACCGCTACACATATGACCTTGCTGGGCCATTCATGGACTCCATGTTTCTGATTGCTGTAGATGCTCAACCGAAGAACACACCTGAATCGATTGCCTCCAACTAGATGGACACATTACAGTCATCGGACTTACCTCTCAGTGATGATGTCACTGACAACAACATGACACTGGAAACCGAGAACATTGTCTTAGACAAAACACCTACCAAACCTGATGCCACTCCACAGACCCAGAGGTGTGACAAAAACATTATCACTGACAAGACACCTACCAAACCTGATGCTTCCCCACAGGCCCAGAGGCGTTATCCTGAAAGAAACAGAGCACCACCCAAAGGACTGAACGTTTAGAACTGTGAAGTTAGTTATGGACTATTATTGTGTTTATTTGGAATATGGGTTTATGAAAGGGAAATTGAATGTTTTGCATTAATCTAAGGGGGAAAGAAGTGTAATGAATGGATCTATTTCTTTTAGAGCAATGACCGCCCCCCCCCACCTTAGCACTATGTATTGATCTGTTGTCTATGCATATGTGTAGTTCTCTCTCTCTCATTACAATGTGAGTACACCAGTTAAAGCCATCTCCCGCGTGGGTGCCTTTATTTAATTTGAGATGTAGTTGTGCACAGACACAATAGGAATTAAGGGCTACTATCTCTCTCCTGAGTTCTCCCTTTTTGATGAAATTAAAAACATCTCTATTGCAGCAAGAGGAGGTGGCATATACTTTATGATTAACTCGTCATGTTGCACAGATATGGTGATTCTGTCTCAGTCCTGCTCATCAGACTTGGAACATCTAATGATCAAGTGTCATTCTTTTTTATCTGTCGAGGGAGTTTTCTGCCAACATCCTGGTAGTAGTGTAATTCCAGCCCTGGCCAACGTCAGACAGATTCTGGAGGAGCTGAGCACCCATAACCAGCTGCAACAAAACTGTGCAACCCAATACCTTCCCTATCATTGTGGGGAATTTCAACTAGGCCAGCCTGAAGAAGCCTCTGAACAACTACCACCAACATATCACCTGTGGAAAGAGATGGGACAACACACTTGACCACCAAGAATGCTTACCTTGTCAACCCACACCCACACTTGGGAAAGTCCGATCACCTGGCTGTACTTCCACTCCAAGCCTATATGCAGAGACTAAATGCTGCAGCTCCAGTGGTGAAGGGCAAGAAGGTATGGTCAAGGGAGATGGAGCGTCGATCAACAAGCTTCAAAGCCTGGGCCCCTGTATCTTCCTCTGTACCTGGATCCTTTTCTACCTACTGGAAAACCACTGTTGGTGTGGATCAGAAATAACATCCCCTCCTCGCTGACAATCAATACTGACACAACGGAAGAATGCATTCTTAGCCCACTGCTCTGCTCTCTACACCCATTGCTGTGGCTAGGCACAGCTCAAACATCATCTATGAATCTGCCAATGACACAACTATTGTTGGTAGAATTATTGGACAAGGAGGCATATAGGAGTGAGATAGATCAGCTGGTTGAGTGATGTCACAAAAACAACCTTGCACTCAATGCCAGTTAGACCAAGGAATTGATTGTGGACTTCAGGAAAGGGATGTCGAAGGGAAACGCACCAGTTCTCATTTGAGGGATCAGCAGTGGAAAGGGTCAGCAATTTCAAGTTCCTGCGTGTCAACATCTCTGAGGATCTATCCTAGGTCTAATAATGCTGCAGTTACAAAGAAGGCACTAAAGTGCCTATATTTCATTAGGAGTTTGAGGAAACTTAGTATGCCACCAAAGGTTCCCGCAAATCTCTACAGGTATGCTGTGGAGAGAACTCTAGCTGGTTGCATCACTGTGCAGGATTGGAAAAGCTGCAGAAAGTTGTAAACTCTGCTAGCTCTATCATGGGCACTAGCCTCCCAGCATCAAGGACACCTTCAAAAGGCAATGCCTTAAGAAGGTGGCATCCATCATTAAGGACTCCCATTACCCAGGGCATGCCCTTTCTCATCGATACCATCAAGGAGGAGGTACAGGAGCCTGAAGACACACACTCAACATTTCAGGAATAGTTTCTTCCCCTCCATCATCAGATTTCTGAATGAACATTACTCACCACTTCATTGCTCTCTTTTTGCATTACCTACTTAATTTAATTTTTATATTGTAAATTTCTTTTTTTTTTGTATTTTTAGCAAAACAACAAATTTCACAACATATGGCACTGATATTAAACCCAATTCTGATACCTTCTTTTCAACTTAACACGGTCTTACAAGTCATAAATTAAATATTTAACCACATAACCATATAACAATCACAGCACGGAAACTGGTCCATGCCGAACTCTTAATCTCACCTAGTTCCACCTACCCGCACTCAGCCCATAACCCTCCACTCCTTTCCTGTCCATTTACCTATCCAATTTTACCTTAAATGACACAACTGAACTGGCCTCTACTACTTCTACAGGAAGCTCATTCCACACAGCTATCACTCTCTGAGTAAAGAAATACCCCCTCGTCTTTCCCTTAAACTTTTGCCCCCTAACTCTCAAATCATGTCCTCTCGTTTGAATCTCCCCTACTCTCAATGGAGACAGCCTATTCACGTCAACTCTATCTATCCCTCTCAACATTTTAAATACCTCAATCAAATCCCCCCCCAACCTTCTACGCTCCAATGAAAAGAGACCTAACTTGTTCAACCTTTCTCTGTAACTTAAGTGCTGAAACCCAGGTAACATCCTAGTAAATCGTCTCTGCACTCTCTCTAATTCATTGATATCTTTCCTATAATTCAGTGACCAGAACTGTACACAATATTCCAAATTTGGCCTTACCAATGCCTTGTACAATTTTAACATTACATCCCAACTCCTGTACTCAATGCTCTGATTTATAAAGGCCAGCGTTCCAAAAGCCTTCTCCACCACCCTATCTACATGAGACTCCACCTTCAGGGAACTATGCACTGTTATTCCTAGATCTCTCTGTTCCACTGCATTCCTCAATGCCCTACCATTTACCCTGTATGTTCTATTTGGATTATTCCTGCCAAAATGTAGAACCTCACACTTCTCAGCATTAAACTCCATCTGCCAACATTCAGCCCATTCTTCTAACCGGCATAAATCTCCCTGCAAGCCTTGAAAACCCACCTCATTATCCACAACACCTCCTACCTTAGTATCATCAGCATACTTACTAATCCAATTTACCACCCCATCATCCAGATCATTTATGTATATTACAAACAACATTGGGCCCAAAACAGATCCCTGAGGCACCCCGCTGGTCACCGGCCTCTATCCCGATAAACAATTATCCACCACTACTCTCTGGCATCTCCCATCTGGCCACTGTTGAATCCATTTTATTACTCCAGCATTAATACCTAACGACTGAACCTTCTTAACTAACCTTCCATGTGGAACTTTGTCAAAGGCCTTGCTGAAGTCCATATAGACTACATCCACTGCCTTACCCTCGTCAACTGGCTTTTTTTTGCTCCTCAGCAAGTATGCTCTAGTCAATGGTGCCTACATATTCCAATGGCATTATAAAATCACATATGTTATCAGGTTCATTGGTCCCTATGTTAAAGGACCTGATAAGATTTGAACTATGTTATCAGGTCTCTTAAAGATTTCCATAGCTCTAAGTTTTCCACAGTTATTAGTTCATGATGTCTTAAGTGTTGTGGTTTGGTGTTGGTACTCAGGTAATATACAGCATATTTACTTAATTCCCTGGTCAATATCAATTTTTTATTAATTCATTTCTTATGAATTATTATCCTTTTATCTTTTTATGCATTTTAACTATAGTGAGAGAGGAATGAATCTTTCCAGGATCTTGAGAGTGATTCACAGATTCTCATCAAAATTTGAAGCTTTTGTAAACCTATTTTCTAAAACATAAACTTGGCTTGCCTTTATTCGTTTTTCATTCACCTTCTATTTTGATACTGGTTTCATACCTTAAGTTCATACATTTTCAATAATTATACCTGGAGATGTCCTGTTCTACATATTTCACAAGCAAAGCATTGTTACTTCTACTTCATTTGATCCTCATTTATTCATTTATTGAGATTCAGTATAGTAAGGGCCCTTCCGGCCCTTTGAGTCACACCACTCAGCAACCCCTGATTTAGTCCTATCCTACTCATGGGACAATTTACAATGAACAATTAACCTTTTAACCAGTACGTCTTTGGATTGTGAAACAAAACCAGAGCACCCGGAGGACACCCATGTGGTCATGGGCAGAGCATACAAACTCCTTACAGTGATGGGAATTGAACCGTGGTCACTCGTACTGTAATGTGTAGTGCTAACCACTACACTACCGTGCTACCTTTGTCATGTTGGACTTAGAATCATTCAGCATGGGAACGTGTTCTTCCACACAATGAGTCTGCACTGAATATAAGGCACCTATTTACACTAATCCCATTTAATTCTCCCCACAATTTCAGCAACTCCCCTCAGACTGTAGCACTCACTGACATGTCAGGGGCAATTTATAGTAGTCGATTAACTTGCCAACCTGCTCATCTTTGGGATGTGGGAGGAAACCACAATAGTGGGAGGATCCTCATGCAGTGAACATACAGAGACTATGCAGATGTGTGAAAAAGAGCTTTTTGTTCACCTCTACCCCAACTATTAGATAACTCCAACAACTCATGCAACTTCAGATTTGATCCTTCACCAAAGCAAACTGTCTCCACACCCGTGCTCTAAACTTTAGTATCTTATTCAAATCAGATCACTGTTATGTTTTTAAACACTGACAAATCCAAGTCAAGTACAACTGAGAAAAATATAACTGTAATAATTGAAAATTTCTGGTTAAATTATTATTCCTGTCACCATCATGTCTTCATGTGTGACACCATTGAATGTTGACTATCACTATACATGATTACTAATTAAAATTACTAATTTAGGAAATTAAAATGATTTCCTAAAATATACTTTTCAGAGAATTGAGATAAAAGTAATTATAAACCACTTGGGATATTCACTCTGTTTATAAATTAATCTGAGTCCCTTAATATTGATGCTATCTTGTAATCACCCCAGGATCTCATTATTCTTCATAAAAAGCAATAAAACGAAGTAAATTTCCATATCCAGGTAGTAATTGTCAGGAGTTATTCATCAATGTAAAGTAGTCTTTGCATATTATAATACATTGTTGAGTGATCTTTATTTAATTGGTAATACTCTCACTTGGTCATTCGACCGATTTGTCTTGCTGGCATTCTTCTATGTATAAACTGATCATTTAATTCGCCAGGTAACAATAATTCACTTTTTGCGCAGCACGTCAGGAACCGTTTGAAAGATCTGACAAAAAAAAATAACATTTAATAAATCCTCACCTGCTGACATATATCTGTGTTCTCACAAGTGCATATTAATGACACTGGGATGGAATCTGGTTAAATAGGATAGCACTTCCAGATTCAATATATATTAATGGGATAGAGTGGAAATAAAATTAGAGACTGTCTTTGTTCAAGAATTCGAAATGGAAACACCACATGGAGAGTTTGCTCAGCGGCCGGCCGGTGGGAGCTGGGCCGCTGTGTGAACCGCTGAGGAGGGAGGGGAGAGAGTGAATGAAGGCGCCATATTAGCGAGTGGGACGTGCAGCGCCAGGAGGAGGGAGGAGCTCCCGAAGCAGACACCCGTTTGGGGGGCTGCCCGGACACCGCTTAATCATTCAGCGTAGCTATTGACTTAAAGGGCCGTGGATTTGGAGGCGCGTTCGGTGTGGGATCTGGCCGTTTGGTTATGAAAGGAATGCCCCAAGCCTGCGCCGCTGCCGCCATGCAGGAGACTTTCGGCTGCGCCGTCACCAACCGCTTCAACCACCTGCTGGACGACGAGTCGGACCCGTTCGATATCCTGCGGGAGGCCGAGGAGAAGAAGCAGCGAAAGAAGAAGGAGGAGGGAGGCGGCGGCCGGAGGAGTAGGGCTGGAGCCGGAGGAAGAGCCGCCGGCTCTTCGCCTTCCTCCGGCGGCCCGGCTTCAGCTGCTGGGCCGGGGGCCTCCGCCAGTGCGGCTAAATCGGGCAGAAGGGAGTCGCAGAAGGCTCGGAAAATCCCTGCTGGCAGCGAGGCCGGCTTCGGCTCCGCGGCTTCGACCGCCGGGGGTGGCGGTGGCATCAGGCTTGGCGGCGCTGAGAACGTGTCGGTGGGCGGCGGACAGCGAAGAGAAGGTCTGTATGCCCCCTGGGTGTGTGTGGGGGTGTGGTCCATGTGGCCTGTTTGGTCGATCTATGCTTCCCCAGGCTAGGTGTTTGGGTGGTGAAGAGAGTGAAATTGTGCCAGGGGTGGAAGGTGAGCATGGATGGGCTTGGCTTTCCTTTTTGGTGTCAGGTGAGTTTGTGGGGCCGGGGTCATTTAATTTAGTCACTGTTTTGTGGTGCGGAGGTTGTGGAGAACTTGGGATGGTACTGGCTGGTGTTGCCTTATTTAAACAATATCGCGCCAGATGAATCGGGTTTAATATCACTGGCATATATCGTGAAATTTGTTGTTTTGTGGCAGCAGTACATTGCCATAAAAACTATAAATAACAATAAGAAATATATATAATTAAGCAGTGCAAAAAGAGAGCAAGACTAGTGAGATAGTATACATGGGTTCATTGTTCATTCAGACATCTGATGGCAGAATGGAAGAAGCTATTAAGTGTGTCTTCAGGCTCCTGTACCTATTCCTTGATAGTTGCAGTGAGAAGAGGGCATGTTCTGGATGGTGGGGGGTAGGGGTGAGGGGTCCCTTAATTATGGATGCTACCTTCTTGAGGCATAGCATTTTCAAGATGTCCTTGATGCTGGGGAGGCTAGTGCCCTTGACGGAGCTGGATGAGTTTACAACCTTCTGCAGCTTTTCATCCATACCAGACAGTGATGCAACCAGTTGGAATTATCTCCACAGTTACACCTGATATATAAAAAAAATTGTTAGTCTTTGGTGACATACAGAATCTCCTCAAACTCCTAATGAAATGTAGTCACTTAGTGCCTTTTTTGAAGTTGTATCATTATGTTAGATCCAGGATAGATCTTCAGAGATAATACCCAGGAACTAGAAACTGCTCACCCTTTCCACTGCTGATCACTCAATGAGGACTGGTATGCGTTCCTTCGCTTTTTCCCCTTCCTGAAGTCCACAATCAATTCCTTGGTCTTACTGACATCGAGTGCAAGATGCTGTTGTAATGTCGCTCAACCAGCTGATCTATCTCATTCCTGTATGCCTTCTGGTCACTATCTGAAATTCTGCCAAAAATAGTTGTCATCAGCAAATTTAAAGATGGTGTTTGATCTGTGCCTAGCTACACACTTGTGGGTATAGAAAGTGGAGCAGTGGACTGAGCACACATCCTTGAGTTGCGCCAGTATCGATTGTGTCACCGAGGATGAGATGTTATTTCCAATCTGCACCAACCGTGGTGTCCCAGTGAGGAATTCAAGGATCCAGTTGCAGAGGGAGGTACAGAGGCCTAGGTTTTTGAGCTTGTTGATTAGAATTGAGGGTATGATTGTATTCAGTGGCGAGCTGCAATCAATCAACAGCAGCCTGGCGTGGGTATTACTATTGTCCAGCTGATCCAAGGCTGAGTGCAGAGCCAGTGAGATTGCATTTGCTGTAGACCTATTGTGGCAATGGCACATTGCAGCGGATCCAGATCCTTGCTTCGGCAGGAGCTGGTTCTGGCCATAATTGTCAAAGCACTTCATCACAGCAGATGTGAGTGAAACTGAGTGATGGTCATTGAGGCAGCTCACCCTGCTCTTAGGCACTGTATGATTATTGTGTTTTTTGAACTAGTGAGAATGCCACAGTCAGCAGACTGATATGTAGCATTTTACGTTGGAGGTTGTTGAGTCAGTCTTCAGTCATGTTCTGCAAATGAGCTCTTGCTAAGTCTGCAGTGTTGGATCTGTGTGAAAGATGTGGGGCTTCAGAGCATGGCAGTTGGACTGGTGAGAATTTGATGCACCTGAAGTGATTAAGGAGATTCCCGTGGGATGCCACGGAGTCATTACACTCTATCTCTCCCTGTGGTAGGAAAATTACACAAATCTGTAGATGCTGAAAATGAGGAATAAAAATGGATACTCAGCAGATCAGGCAATATGTGTGGAAAGTTAAATGGAATTAATATTTCACATCCAAAGTATCCTTTGTTTTCTATCTTTGGTTGTCAATCTGTGGAATGAAAATAAAAGGATATTTAAATTTTGGTCCTGGAACTTCTGGGCAGCAAAGATGCATGCATCAGGATATTCTTTATCGACTGCATCTTTGCATTCAATACTATCATCCCCTCAAAACTAATCAATAAGCTTCAAAGTCTTGGCCTCAATACCACGTAGTGCAATTGGATCCTCAATTTTCTCACTTGCAGACCCCAGTCAGTTCAGATTGGTAATAACCTCTCTTCTCACAATCTCTATCAGCCCAGGTACACCACAAGGTTGTGTGCTTAGCCCCCTGCTGTACTTACTTTATACTTATGATGCTCAGCACAACTCCAATGCCATAATTTAAGTTTGCTGATGACACCACTGTTGTTGGCTGAATCAAAGATGGTTATAAATCACTGTATAGGAGGGACATTGGAAATCGGGTTAAATGGTGCCACAACAACAACCTCTTACTTAATGCCAGTGAGATCACAGAGTTGATTATTAACTTCAGGAGGAGGAAACCAGAGATACATAAGCCGGTCCTCATTGGGGGATCAAAGGTGGAGAGGGTCACAATTTTAAATACAACAGTGTTATAATTTCGGAGGACCAGTCTGGGGTCCAGTACGTAAGTGCAATTGCAAAGAAAGCATGACATTGTCCCTACTTCCTTAGTTTGTAAAGATTCGGCATGACGTCTAATACTTTGACAAACTTCCACAGATGTGTGGTGGAGAATATATTGACAGGTAGTATCGCAGCCTGGTATGCAAGTGCCAATGCCCTTGAATGGAAAATACTATAAACAGTGATGGATCAGGCCCAGTCCATCATGGGTAAAGTCCTCCCCCCCATTGAGCACATCTACATAGAATGCTGTCGCAGGAAAGCAGCATCCATCATCAGGAACCTCGACTACTAAGGTCATGCTCTCTTCTTGCTGCTGCCATCAGGAAGAAGGCAAAAGAACCTCAGGGCCCTCACTACCAGGTTCAGCAACTGTTATTGCCCCTCAACCATCAAGTTGTTGAACCAGTGGGGATAACTTCATTCAACTTCACTTGCCCCATCACTGAATGGTTCACACAACCTGTTGACTCATTTTCAAGGACTCTTCGTCTCATGTTTTTGATATTTATTGTTTTTTTTATTTATTATTATTTTTCTCTCTTTTGTGTTTGCACAATTTTTTGTCTTTTTCACATTGGTTGTTTGCATTGTCGAGTGCAGTTTTTCATTGTTTTTTTATGGTTTTTGCAATTGCTGAGTATGCCCACAACAAAATGAATCTTAGGGTTGTATTTGGTGACATGTATGTACTCCGATAAATAATTGACTATGGTGTTGCCCAGTTAAGGAATATCGTTTAATCCTTTATGGATTTGGGAAAATAGACATTGGTGCAGATGTTTTAATGTTGAAAATTGGTTATCATTTTTCTTTTAACTGAATGAAATGCATTCTTCTCTCATGAAAAATATCACCAAAATGGGGTAACCAAGTCATGATGAGGGCAATGGGCATGTAGCAACTTGGGATTTTATAAAAAATCTTAACTTTCTCTTCAAGGTTGTTATTCAAAATCTGACAGTTTGTTCTCATTATCTGGATCACTGAAAGTCACACTTGAATGAGGAGATTATTTGGAAAGAGCTGGTATGAAGACTTGGAATGATGTTTCGTTCCCATCAAGAAACTTGGTAGAGATGAGATGTCTCATAGACTTGTATTTAATTTGAGTTAAGTTTGCTTTTCACAAATTTGTAAGTAACATCAATGATTCAACAGTTCGATTGAAAATTTGCTGCTGTGTGTTCCAGACTTGTGGCTTTTAAAACAATTGATGAGAAACAGCCTTTTAAAATTGATAGATATTTGACGATAACCTTTCTCCCAAACTGTCCCTTTGTTTTGAATGTTTGCAGCAGCATGATTTTACTAAATAGTCAAAACTGTCAAGTCAGCAGAGAAGAGCAATTGAAACTGGGTGTATCCTTAATCTTCATGCCCAACATTTTACTGAGGAGTTGGACATAGAGCTTATAACTGTACTTGGGAAGAGCAAATTCACCTTCTTGCCTATGTAATTGGGTTGTAAAAGATCAAGAAAACTCCTACATGAGTGCATATACTAAATTTCTTGGGATACAGACTTATAAATTCAACAAGCCTTGTGCCTTTTAAGTACATACTGGTGTGGAAGATAATGTAAAATGAAGGATCTGTGGTGAAATTCTTATGATCTACTGTGAACTAAATGCATGGACATAGAAATTGCTGCCCAACCTGCTGAAAATATCCAGCATCTACTGACAAAGAAAAAGCTAATAAGCTTTCATCAGGACTGGACAAGTTAAAGGAAAATTAATATGAAGTTGTAACAGTAAGCCTGATTCTCAACTGCTGCTGCTCTCATGGAGAACTTTTCATTTAAATTTAATCTTTACCAGTTGTCACCTTGCTTTCCTCCTTGGTCAATCTTGCTCTTCTTGACTTTTCTATCTCTATTTTAGAAGCTACTTTTGTGACCAGTACCTACTGACTCCCTTCTTGACTACGCACCACCTTTTCTGCTTCTTGAAAGTATTCCATTTATATTCTGACAACTTTTCATTGTATCTATTCTGACAGGGCCACTTTCCATGTCAGATTTTTTTTCAACTGTGGTTTCCACTCCACCACAGTTGATGGGGCTTGTAACCACATTGGTTTGATTTTGTGCGTTTCTCCTCCTATCTCCCTTACTGCATCTCAACAAGAGTAGGTATCCCGTGTCTTTGCCTTTCACTCAATGGATCATCATTATATCATTTCTAATTCTTTCAACATTCTAAAGGGAATGTTCTGGTGCTCTAATCTTTATCAGCATCCAGTCCTCTTTAAAGGCTTTTTTTCTGTTCAGATGCTCTGTTAACTTCTTCCTTCCCCTTGTACAGGTACCCAGACACTCCTTCCAGGTGAGGAGCAATTTGCTTCCAAAATAGTGTAGTGCAAGGGTGACCATGAGGTTTCTATTGCCTGCCATTTTAATTCCCATCCCACTCTGCCCTGTCAGTCTTGGCCTTTTGCGTGATAAGAGGCTTTGTGTAAAATTGAGGAACAGCACTTCATCCTCTTTGGTTTATGCTACAGCCTTCTAGATTCAGTTTTGGATTCTGCAGCTAGAAATAACATGATTTCTTTGCCTGTATTAGTCATCCATCAGTGATAACAGCTCAGCTTGATTTGTCTTGTTTTTTGTCTCTGAAAGGACATGTCCTACCTGAATGGCTGGGTATGTCTTCCTATTTTGCATTTCTACATTTTTTTTTGTATGTTCTTACTGAACTGCTTCCATTCATTCTTTGACCGGATAGCCCTGTTTGTTTGTCCCTGTGCTCACCCTATTGGAGAAATTACACCTGTCCTGCAACTTAAGTTATTTTTCTCCTGTTAATGGTTCTCACAAAGGGGGTGTTTGACCTGAAACATTAACCATTTCTCTTCTCATAGTACTTTCAGCAATTTTGATTTTAATAACAAATGTTAATTTTGTTACTGTCTATAGGTACAATCTGATCTGCATTTTGCTTTTATTTCAGATTTTCGATTTTAATAGCTTATGCAGGTTGGTCCTCTTGCCTTCCAGGTATTACATTGTATGAAGTAGTTTGAATTTGAGGTGAATCTGAATTGTTGTAATGCAGAAATGAATTTGAGAAAGTTAAAAGAAAATAAAGGCAAGTCATATTTGCCAAATGGGTTTACAGGAGTACATCAGGCTAGGAACTGAACTTAATGTGTGGTGAACAGGAACCATGGGGAAACTTGACTCCTAAGTGGTGTGTCCTTGCCCCTTCCAGAAGCCAACATGGGGTTGCAATGTTTTCTGTAACCGTTCTTGCTCAAACCAGCACATTGGAAAATGTGGCCTTTATTTGTCTCTTGTATGTTTCCCCTTGAGCATCTTTACTTGTGCTTCGTCTTTTCTGTTCCTCAGAAGTACTTTTCTTTCAGCTTGTGCACTAAGGAGTTCTTAAAGCTGAGATTTGTTTTCATCTTGCTCTCGCCTTCAAAATTTCACTGCCCTTGTATTCTCTGGGGTTCCTTTATTTTTAAACCACTCTTGTATATGATTTTTGGACTTGAAAATATTTTGACAACATGTTCACCTTTCTTTGCTCCCAAGTAATTGTTTAAAATTTAAAATGCATTAATTTCAATTTGATAAGTTTGATCAACATTTTCAATTTTCCATGCACTCTAAATGTAGGTAATTCTAGTGTAACTTTTGAATGATTTAATGGGTTGATCAGATGTTACCCAGTTTAATCTGCAGGCAGGCAGCAATTCCCAGATTTCCCACTAATGGATGGGGTAGTGGTCTCTGTTCTCAAATAATTATTATAATTTGAGTTTCCTTTTAATAATACTAATTCAGGTTGTGTACGCATCTGTTCTAATCCATACTTGTAAGCATCAGAAAATATTAATTGAATCATAAAGATTAGTAAAGGCTAAAAATTGGCTATATTTGCCACATAAACATCAAAACATACAGTGAGGTGTTGTTTTCTGTCAAACTAAATAAGCATAGATTGTCCTGGGGGCAGCCCACTAGGGTCACCACACTTCCAGTATCAACATGGCATGCTGATAATTTGCTAACCTTAACCCTATTGTATGTCTTTGCAATGTGGGAGAAAACCAGAGCACCCAAAGGAAACTCCTGCAGTCAGAGGGAAAATGTACAGAAACAGAAGCTGGTTTATTATCACTGGCATTTGTCATGAAATTTGACCTTATGGCAACAATGAATTACAGGATGTTAGTTAAATTGTGCAAAAAAAGTAGTGAGGTAACATTTGACTTTTGAAAGTGTAATCCTTTATCCAGTTATCATTCTTGTAAACCTTTCCTGGATCAAATAGTTGAGGTACTATATGCGTATAAACTAAAACAAACTAGTTCTATAGGTAGACCATGAAACAAGGAAAGCCTGAGGGACTAAACTGAATTTATTTTACTGTAAGCAGTTTGACAGGTAAGATAGATGAACTGTGTATGTATAGGTACAAGGCACTGGAGTACTATAGCTGAGCAATTTAATGTTCTGGGGTACAGATGCTGGTGTGGAAGAGGAAGGGGAGTTCTGTTGTTTGTTTGTTTATTTATTTTGAAGAATATTACAGCAGTACTTGGAGAAGATCTTCCTGGGTGGAACATGAAAATGGGTGGATAATTGCTTTGGGATTTATATTATAGCACCCGCCAGCCAAGGCAGTCAGTGGGAATTAGAGGAGCAAATATATACGGAGATTGTTTTGAAAATTATAGGTTTGTAGTAGTAGGTGACTTTAACATAATATTGACTGAAACTGTAATAGTGCTAAGGGCTTGAATGTTGCAGAACTGTGCCTAGGAAAGTTTTCTCATGCAATATGTAGATGACTCTTCTAGAGTGGGAGGTGGAGGGACAACACTCCTGTTTGGAAATTAGGTAAAGCAAGTGACTGAAATATTAGTGGGAAAGTAGTTTTAGATTAATTACCATTATTATAGTATTTTAACCAATGAAAAAGAATATGACTGGGCTACATTGGAGCAAAACTAATTTTGAAGGCTTTAGACAGAACTTGAATAGGCCAATGGGAAAGACTGTAGGTAAAGGGTGTTTTGGTAAGTGAGAGTTACGTAGAGTTCATGGTTAATGTGCTCCTCTCAGAGTGAGGGGCAGGGCTAGCAGGATTAGGGAACCCTGGTTGATAAGGGATATTGAGGCACTAATCAGGAAAAAGAAAGAAATATGTGTTGTGTAGACAGCTGGGATCAAATGAATCCCTTGTGTAAAAGTGAGTTAGGAATACACTTCAAAATTTTGTTATCAAAGTGCATGAGCATCACCACATACAACCCCAAGATTCCTTTTCCTATGGGCATACTTGGCAGAGCTATGGAACAGTAAATGTAAACAGGATTGATGAACAACAGACCGTGCAAACGCAAATATAAATAAATAGCAATAAATAACAAGCATGAAATAACAAAATCGACCTTAAAGTGAGACCATTGGTTGTGGGAACACAAGAAATAGAATGAGTGCAGTTATCCCCTTCAAGAGCCTGATGGTTGAGGGGTAGTAACTGTTCTTAAACCTGTTAGCGTGAGTCCTGCGGCATTGTGCCTTCTACCTGATGACAGCAGCAAGAAAAGAGCATGGCCTGGATAGTGAGGATCTTTGATGATGGATGCTTCTTTTCTACAGCAACATTTCATGTAGATGTGCTCAATGGTTGGGAGGGTTTTTCCCGCGATGTACTGGGCTGAATCTACAAACTGAAAAGTGTAACAGGCCACAAAGCAGCTAGTCAGCACACTTAGCACTACACGTATAGAAGTTTGCCAAGGTTTTTGATGAGTTGCTAAATCTCTGCAGACTCCTGAGAAATTAGGAGAGCAAAAAAGGACGAGAGATAGTTTGGCAAATAAGTAAAAGGAGAATCCTAATAGATTCTATAAATATGCTAAGAGCAGAAGAGTTACTAGGGAGAAAATGGCACCTTTAAGAATCAATGTCATTTAGATTCAGATTCAGTTTATTGTCATTTATGTGTGAAGCTACATTCAGTTGGCAAGGTGATAAATGATACTTATTTGTATTTTAAAGGTGGCCGGGGAAGGTAGGGAACCTGAAGAAGGGAATAGTGCTGTCGTGAAACAGATCCACGTTACAGAAGAGGAAGTTCAGGTGGTCCTAAAATGCAGAAGGTGGATATATCCTCAGGGCTGGACTCTGTATCCAAGAACAGAGTTCTTGTTGCCTGTGTTAACAGTTTGGATGAGAGTATAGATGGTGTGATTAGTATGTTGTGAATGACATTAAATATGATAGCTAGTGGGCAGTGAAGATTATCCAAGATTACAACAGGATCTAGGTCAGTTTGGAAAGTGGGCCAAGGAATGGCAGATGGAATTTAACTCTGTCTCAGTGTTGCATCTTGACAAGTTAAACCAGGGCAGGATGTGTACAGAAAATGACAGGACCCTGCAGAGCATTATAGAACAGAGAGACTCAGTATATTGTTTGCTGAAAAAGATAATGCAGATGGATTGGATGGTGAAAAAGGTGTTTAATGTGCTCAACTTCATTGGTCAAGGCAGTAAGCTTTGGTTAAACCATATTTGGAGTGTATGCACTTCTGGTTCTGTCTCTGTAGGAAGGAGGAAGGATTCTCTTGAGCTGGAAAAGGTGCAAAAAAAAAGATAAGGTACATAATACTATATCAATGATCTGGATGATAATGTGGTAAATTGGATCAGCATTTGCTGATGATACAAAGATTGGAGGTGTAGTGAACAGTGAGGAAGGTTTTCAAAGCTTGCAGAGGGATCTGGACCAGCTGAAAAAATGGCAGATGGAGTTTAATACAGACAAGTGTGAGGTATTTTGGAAGGACAAACCAAGGTAGAACATACAAGGTAAATGGTAGGGCACTGAGGAGTGCAGTAGAACAGAGGGATCTAGGAATACAGATACAACATTCCCTAAAAGTGGCGTCACAGGTAGATAGGATAGTAAAGAGAGCTTTTGGTACATTGGCCTTTATAAATCAAAGCATTGAGTATAAGACAACACGAGTGAATCTGCAGATGCTGGAAATAAATATAAGAGTTGGAATGTTATGGTGAGGTTGTATAAGGCATTGGTGAGGCCGAATTTAAAGTATTGTGTGCAGTTTTGGTCACCGAATTACAGGAAGGATATTAATAAGGTTGAAAGAGTGCAGAGAAGGTTTACACGGATGTTGCCGGGACTTGAGAAACTGAGTTACAGAGAAAGGTTGAATAGGTTAGGACTTTATTCCCTGGAGCGTGAAGAATGTGGGGAGACTTGACAGGTATATAAAATTATGATGGGTATAGATAGTGAATGCAAGCAGACTTTTTCCACTGAGGCTAGGGGAGAAAAAAACCAGAGGACATGGGTTAAGGGTGAAGAGGGAAAAGTTTAAAGGGAACATTAAGGGGTGCTTCTTTACACAGAGTGGTGGGAGTGTGGAATGAGCTGCCAGATGAAGTGGTAAATGCGGGCTCACTTTTAACATTTAAGAAAAACTTGGACAGGTACATGGATGAGAGGTGTAAGGAGGGAAATGGTCCAGGTGCAGGTCAGTGGGACTAGGCAGAAAAATGGTTCGGCACAGCCAAGAAGGGCCAGAAGGCCTCTTTTTGTGCTGTAATGTTCTATGGTTCCCAGGATGTTACTGAGGGCTTGAGTTAAAGGAAAGATTGGATGGGCTGGGACTTTCTTCTCTGGCATGTAGGTGGCTAAAAAGGGACTGTATCGAGGTTTACAAATTTTTGAGACCTCTTGACAAAGGTGAGTGATAAGGGGTTTCCTAGGATGGGACGTCTAAAGCTAGGGTGTGCAGGTTTAAGGTGACATGGGAAAGATTTAAAGTGCACCTGAGAGGCAACTTTTTCCACATAAAGGGCAGCGGTTTATGGAATGAGCTGCCAGAGAAAGTGGTAGAAATGAGTATGGTTACAGTGTTTATTAAAAAAACATTTAGACAGGTACATAAATAGGAAAGGTTTAGAGCAGGGCTTTCCAATCTTTTTGTATGCCATAGAGCCTTACCATTAAATGAGGGGTCTGTATACCCCAGGTTGGGAACCCTTGGTTTAGAGGGATGTGGAACTAACTCAGTTTGGCAACTTGGCCAGCATGGATGCGTTGAGTAAAGGGCATATTTCCATGTTGCATAACTCTGACTCTATCTTTCCCAACACCTTCACAATTTTTCCATAATGTGACCCAGGCTGAAAATGCAACCATCAGAGCACAGTTGTCTTGTACTTAGCTATCTTTATTTTAGTGCTATGGGTGACCTTTTTGTGCCATGTGTTTCAGCTTTGCTGTGGCACCTTATCAAAAGCTTTCTAGAAGTCTGTATGCATCACTTCTGAAAGATTTGTTGGCAGATACTTGTGGCAAGAAAAAAACTCAAAAGTTAATCACTACAGAATTAGGAAGCATTTGTACTCGGTAATGGGGTGAAAATACAGATTACTTGAGGGAACAGACAGCAAACGAAGGAAAATGGAATGCAGATTTATTCTGATAAGCTGCCTCCCATTATTTTTCTTGAGTAATAAAAGAAATTAACTTTGATAGGAGGTTACATATTATTTGGGATTTTTCCTTAAGCGTTTGGAGGGAAAACTCTTTAATTTATAAAAGCTTCAATTAATAATTGAATTATATTAAAGGTGGTTTTCCATCTTGATCTAGGTGAATTGGTTATCATAAAACTTTGCACAGAGTTTTATGGAGCAGGATTACAAATGTTTTTCGAAGAATAGAATACTTTGCATGAAAATTGAAGCTAGGATATGCGATAAGAAAATTGAAAATAACTGGAAAGAGAAACCCCTGGTGCCTGCATCTGTTTAATGTTTTTAGCAATTTCTGTTTTTATCTAGGTGCATAGTTTCTAGTTAAGGAAAGTGACAAACTTTAAGAGGACTACTTTCAACTGTGTAATCTTGTGTTTGATCAGGGCCGAAGAGAGGCCCGAAAAGGGCAGAAATCAGAGGACAGAATGAAAACCAGGATATTGAGAGGAAAACGGAAAGATCAGAACGGCGGGTTGTATTCCGAGAACGTCGTCCTAATGATGAAGGAACAACTGAATTTTCATTTGAAGTGTAAGGCTAAACCACTCTTTTGAATGTTTTAAGAAAACTGATGAAGGATTGTGGGTGGATGGGTATGTATGTTTAAGTTTATTGTCATTCAACCATACACGTGCATATTGCTAAACAAAACATTGTTCCTCTGGGGCCAAGGTACAAAAACAGTACATAGTCACACACAGCACATACAGTTACAATCCAATCACAAAATAATAGCACAACTCAGAGTGGCATGACCTGAAGATTGATAGGTTGACATTAGGTGCAAGGTGCATGTTTATGTAAGACAATACAATGTTTCTGGCACTATTATAATAAAACAAGCAGTCGTATCAATATGTGAAACAGCAATAAAAAATGAAATGTGACCATGGAGGATGAGTGTATTTCAGTTGGGGGAGGGGGAGGAATGGATGGGGTGAAGCTTAGTTTTAAATATGTTTACTTGCTTAGATTAATCATGTAACATTCCACCTTCGATCAATTTGGATGTTGTTGATGGTAGGTTGTTAATAAATTGGATTTTAAACTTTTTTATTTCTCACACGTGAAATAACTGGTTAGAGGACACCCATTTAAATCAATAAATAAAGTACATTCCTTGTTACATGACTGTTTATTTCAGCTTAATGAATTCTGTTGACAGCTAGCCATTAGTTTATGAAGGCCAAATATAAATTGGGGTCAAATTTGATTTTTCATTTATGAAATGAGCATAGTATTGAAAAATACTATGGTGGAAGCAAACGCATTAGGGACATTTAGGAGACTCCTTGCTAGGCACATAGGTGAAAGGGAAAGAGGGCTATGTGGCAGGGAAGGGTTAGATTGGAGTAGGTTAAAAGGTTATCATAACATTGTGGGCCTGCATTATGCGATACTGTGTTATGTTGTGTCAAAATAAGTAGTGCTTTGAAAATTGAACATGGAGAAACATTACTGTTGTAAATGTTTTTTAAAAAAATCTATTTTCCATTATTGTTTCGTGTCCATAAACTAGTTTCATTATAGTGCTCTCACTCTTGCTCTTATTCCACGATCTTCAGATTTGTATTTGGGCTTATTACATTTTGTCACAGTCCTTTTCAAACTCTGTATAAATTACATTGTTCATATTGACCTCCTAAATGTTCTCTTTGATTTAAAAATTAGTTGAGAACCTGATTAATGTATCAAGTGTACAAAACAAAAAAACCCACAAGTTAGAGTTCTGATATTTCATTATAAGTTGTGCATAACAAGCTTTTGACAGATTGTATGTTTGACATGTTGGAAGTGACATTGGTTTAATTATGCTCAATCTTAATGTTCTCTGGCAGATGGTGTGTAATTATCTTTTTGCCTATCAGACATGTATGACAAAAAAGCTTCATAAAAGAATTGGAGCATGATCAAAAGTTTTTGGCTCCACTGAAGGAAAAGCTTGGGTCCTTTCTTAAAGATGTCTGTTTTAAAGGGGAAAGTGACAGATGGACTTTAATTATTAATTTGATTATGTCTGAACTATAATGAGCTTTTTACTTGTATGCCACCATATTTATTTTGAGAATTGCTAAGCTCCAATGCCCTGGCCCACCTATTGTACCTTGAGGGGGAGCCTTATCATTTGGTCATATCTGCTTTTGAACCACTTTAAAGTATTTACAGAACAAAATTTAGTGTTAGGGAGCAATTTAGACTTTCTCTTTTAATTGTCAGAGTGCTGCACTGACTTTTTTTGTTGTGATACATAAACTACAGAAATAAGATACCCACTGCAGCAGTTTGTAGCAGGGCAATTCTGAAGGTGAATGATATTAAGTTACTGGAAGCTTTGAAGAACAAAATTCATAAATGGGTTAGACAGTTCTTTAGATGATTAAGAATGCATAAAGTACTATTAGAGGAGAGCTTTTTCTACAGTGATATTTAAACTGTTAATTTCTTAAGCATGCTTGCTTGGACAGAAAACAATGTCAACAAAATTTAATTTTGCACTTTTTGAACAATTTAATAAGCAAGTTTATGATATCTATGTTCCATATTGTATGTAGACAATTAATTTGAGTCTGAGGGGGGATACCCTCAGAAGAGCAAGGAGTATAGTTAGTTGATGATTCCTTCTATCCAAACCTTTTGAAAGTAGAAATGCAATTTTAACATTTGCTGTAAATAGCTCCATGTGAGAGATATTAGTTAGTTTTGCCTGGGATGAAATCTATCTTGCTGGTCAGGGATTCTTTTACAGGAATGATCTTGTAACTTGTCCTATACATTCCTCTCATGTAATCTTGGCTTGACAGTTCTTTGCACGCTGTATTACCATTTCTGGTACACAAAGGTGTGGTATTCAGTAGAGCGATGCAGTAGAATATCATATGCCAGTATGGTCTTCTAATAGGAATGCCAGAAACAAAAAAAAATTATTGCTGTAAAGGCAACATGTACAGTAAGTAGGCTTGATATTTGCTTTATGGTGGACCTTAATATAGGCAAGATTTCATTTGATGAAGTCAAACAATATAACAATTAATATTTTTTATTCTGTAGACCAATTGACAGGATGGATAGGTCTTCAATGAGAGGGCGAGGTGGAAGAGGGCGTGGCCGTGGAAGAGGTGGCTATCCCAGGAGCATTAATGGATTTGATCCAAGAGGAAGACGAGAGTTTGAAAGACACAGTGGAAATGATAAAGTGTGAGTTGCTTGCATGATACTGTGTGTAAATCAGGGTTGTAATGTTTTAAAATGAAACATTATACGGAGGTATGTCTTTAACAAAGAATGTTTACAATTGGTTTATGATCTTGTTGCAGAAGTTGAAGCTTGTGAAAAGTAGGCTTTCTTAATTTAGCAAAAATTTCTGTGTTTTAATATGTGAGCGGGGTTAACATATGAAAAGTTGGTCTGTAAAGGTTTTGGTAATTTATCTAAGTTTTATGTGCACTTGGCTTCAAACACCAAGCAAATTGATTGAAGTACAAGTGCATAATTGTTCTTGTCCTGTACCATGGTTTGCATGGAGATTAAAACATCTTTAGAATTTGTTGGAAGGTTTTGTCATATGTTGGAGTGATTTTAAGGTGGTGTGTTTTTTTGAAATATTCTGTTATGATGTCTGTTTGGTTTTAAACGTGCTATCATGCTTTGTGTCTCTGAACTGTATAAAATGAATTGTCTGCTTGGTATGTGTTAAAATGGCTGTTACTTGCAGTAGGCCAGAAATACTTACAGAAGAAAATTTTCTGTTAGTTTGGACCTTGGAGTATGTGGTTTTTCTTTTGCTTTATTTTCTCTTGAACTCAGTTAATTTCATTCTGTACTTGATAGAATCCTCCTCCAGCTTGGAGTGATGGTGTGTTTTTTTAAAAAAATTGTAAGACTTTTTTTTTACAAAACATACCCGGGGGCGGAAAGTCAACGTTGAAATTTAATACCATCTATTAAAAGTCATAAATTTGGGTAAAAGCACATCGAATAGTAGGGCAACGCTCAGAGCAAAATAGAGTAGATACCAGAAATATGAAACAAAAACAGTATGTGCTTGAAAAGCAGTAGCCGTGGAAAGAGAATACAAAGCTTGGAGTTGATTTGCATCTTATCATAAATAGAATTGTTAAAACAAGTTTTCAGATGCTGAGTGGGATGGATTAAGAGAACAAAATGGAAAGTCAGTTTGGTGTGAAATTAAGAGATAGCAAGAGTGCAAGGTGATAAGGGAGTGTGGCAGGGTTATAAATGCAGAAGAATAAAGTTAAGCAAATGACATTGGAAATCTGTTACAAATACTTATGATTATCTGAAGTTGAGTTGTAAGGGGGGTTTAAACTGACAGTATAATTTGGCTCTTTTGGCAAAATGATTATCAGATTGCATTTATTCTTCCTTTGAAGAGACCACATTCTGAATCTTGATTGAAAGAAATACTAGTATATTGCTTCTTCTCAGAAATGGGGATAGAGACATAGCAGGTGGACCATATGAAGGTGAATGTATGGTAAAACTATTCCAGAACAGAAAGTATTCCCAATGCAGTTAACAATTTACCAGAAAATAGAGGAGATGAGAGGACATAACTTATTCCATATTTTTTCCAGGCTACGGCAGGGCTCCATTCCTGCAAATTGTTTGGGCTATGAACAGTTCACAAAGTGGAAATACATTTGCAAACCATGCTCCCACAACAGCCAGCAAATCCATTTGCCTTACACACTCTTGATTGTATGCATGATCTGTATGTAAGTGCAGTGTTCATAAGCTGGGGAGCATTTGTACATCCCACAACAAATGGCATTGTTTGGAACAAAAAGGATTCCCAAATCAATAAATGTTACTTGGAGTGTGGGCCTATTAGAGCAGTTCTTTCAAATTGAAGAATTCCACCAGTTCCTGGAAGGTGGTTGGTTCGGGAAAAGGAGGAACCACATAATTCTGTGAAATTTGAAGGTATAGAGATTGGGCATCCATGGTGGAAAATGAGATAGTTGGATAGGAAACTGAAAACTGTTAAATAGTAAAAAGGATCTCAAATATTTTTGATGCAGGTGGGTAAATGTGAGGATAAATAGAGAAAATGAATCAAAGTTTTAATCAGTTTTCCCTCTGAAAGGAACAGGCCGAAATGATGGACTAACTGGTACAATATCATTTACAAATCTTAGGCGGTAGAAATGAATTGTGAGATCAGATAATTGTTAGGGAAGCAAGATTCCCTCACAGTGAGCTCACTGTTCGGGAAATAATGACATATTGGAATTGGTTTATTATTGTCATGTGTACTGAGATAGAGTGAAAAGCTTGCTGTTCATACAGATCAAGTCATCACACAATGCACTGAGATAGGAAATGCGTAAAGCATTACACTGGTGAATGAAGTGTTAACATCTACAGAGAAAGTGCAGTGAAAGAAAGAACAGTACTAGTAATTCTTAGAGGCAGAATTTAAATTTAAGAGTAGATTGATTATAATAAATGGATCTTCAAGAAAGAGCTTGCAGCAAATTGCCATGCTCTTGTGTCATCACTGGTGTAGCCAACGTCTTATCAGCAGAAAGGTGGTATACAAGCTGAATTCAGTCTTTTAGAATGCTGGTCCAAGTCTTTAGAATGGATCTTTTAGCTTGATGAACAGAGCTTTGAAAGGTTGGGTAGAGTGAGCGGAGTGGAGAATAGAGACAGCCGATGTCACCCTGGCAGTTGGCAGTAAAAAGGTGCAGAGGGATAAGAGGCTGTAAGACATTAAGAGATCCAGGTGGATGAGAAATTCTGAGGTTAAAACTAATGATTTGTTTATGTTATTTCTTGTAGGAAATGTGGCTTTATCAATTGTAGGTATAGAATGACCTGATTAAAGATTCCAAATTGAGCTGTCATTGGATTTTGCATTGTTTGTGCAGTTGTTAAGGGAAACTTCATGAATGTATCAGACATGAAGATGGGGAAAACTTAAGGCCCATAACCCAAATATTCAAAAGATAGTGATTAAAGAAATACCAGCTCTTAATGGCAACACACAATACTGGAGGAGCTCAGCAGGTCAGGCAACATCAGTGGAAATGAATAAAATCAATGTTTCGGGTTGAGATCCTTCATCATAACTGGAAAGGAAGGAGGGAAAGATGCCAGAATGAGAAGTCGTGGGAGGGGATGAAGTAAGCGGTGGAAAAGCTTAAGGGCTGGTGAAAGAGGCGTCTGATAGAGGAGAGTGGATTATGAGAGAAATGAGGAGGGTCACCAAGGGAAGGTGATTTCAGTGCAGCAGAATACATATAATTTGCTAAGTATATTCCATTTTGCATAAGGAGATTAAACTTAAGCACTGCTCCAGGTGTGGTCTCAAAAATCTATAGGTTTAGCAATCAATAAAGTGATTATATGCTTGCACTGAAATCCTCTAGCAGTAATGCCTAATCTACTATTGGCTACTACTTCTAAGATTGGGGGGGAAGGGTGGAGAAAGAATTGAATATTCTATTTCACTTTACTGAAGTGAGTAGAAATGTGGAGCATGGTGAATCTCTTGGAAATTTCTGCCTTGGAGGTTCATAAAGACAAGAAATTAGAATTGTTTAAATAGATATGTCTTTGAATGAAGAATTGAGGGCCGTGGGGCACAGACACAGGAGATGAGGTCTGGGGCAGATTAGCCATGATCACATAAGAATGATGCTACAGGCTTCCTTTATGTTCCTAATTCCCTGTTGCAACCATGTTAACTTTCAGTGGTATGGTAAGCAGGACCTGGGTGATGTGTGCATCAATATTTCCCATTTACTCACCAGTTTAAAAAACATACTCTGCATTCGTGGGTTTTAGTGAACTTGCATTTTTTCCACATTCTACTCTGTCAACCAAACAGTTCCCACTTGCTTGGTTTGTCTATGTTCACTTCTGTTTCTACTAGAATCACTGCTCAGTTTATCTGCAAACTTAGAAAAGTTAATTTTATTTTCTCAACTAAATCATTAATTACAGATTGTGAATAGTCTGGCCCCAGTTATAAATCCCTGTGGTACTTTTCTAGTCACAGCCTGCCAACCTGAGAAGATCCCATTTATTTCTATTTATCTTCGTTAGCCAGCTTTCAGTCGACACTAATATATTTCCCACAGTTACCCAGGTTCTAATCTTATTTGCCAATTTCTCATGTAGGATCTTCTTGGAAAGCCTCCTGAAGATTTAATACATCCCTGGTTTTCCTTTGGTATTCTACTTGTTGCATTTTTCAAAGAACCCAAATAAATTAGTGAAATGTTATCTCCCTTGTGCTCTATCAGCCTTCAGATCATACATCATCATTTCCACCAGTCTTGGTGGGATCCCACCACCAGTCATTTCAGGCACTGTCCCCGGATCTGTGGGAGGTATAACACTTGTTCTTGTGCCTTCCTCATGACCATCCAGGGTCAGACAAAGGCTACGTCCACACTACACCGGATAAATCCATAACCAAAGCCTTTTCTCTTTTTTTACCCTCCGTCCACAATAAAACGGCGTTTTCGTCCCCCAAAACTGGAGCTTTTCAGAAACGCTGTCCAGGGTGTGTCATTTTGAAAACGCTGCTTGGTCAGATCAGTAGATCAGTGTGGACGGGGTAACAAGAGAAATCTGAAAACGCTGTCAGATGGCAGCGTGCCATTTCATTGTTTTCCTGAACACAACCCCCCACACAATCTAACAATTTCAGAACAGACGGCAACGAGGCTGAAGCCAGAAGTTAGAAATGTACTCACCAAATACTTTGACCCATAACTTACTAAATAAATAAGTATACTCACTTTGCCCTGTTTTCTGTCCTTGCTTGTATGAAGGTGGTTTACCTATTTATGCAAGTACTTCTCTGACAATAGATGTGTAACAGCCTAATGTAACATTGTATGGAAATACAAGATAACACTGATGCAGACATGTTTTACACATTTAACAAGGTGCTTTGTTAATGCAACTGAGTTGGTCAGTTTTTCAATGTTCATCATCAGCTGGTTCATACTTTCCGTGAACTCCCTGTCGGTTGCCTCCTTACACTCCAGTATTTGTTTTTTTTTTTACTTTTAAGTACTCCTGCATCGTTTTAAGTTTTTCAAGTCTGTAACTGCACAAACGCGCATTTTCACAGTGAGATTCGACACCAAACATGTCGCTTGTTTTTGGTAGATGTGTCCTGCGCATGCACAGTAGGAGGAGATTCGCTGAAATATCCATTTAAATGTGGACAGAGATATTTTTAAAAACACCTAGTGTCGATGTAGCCAAAGTTTCACGTTCATCTCCTCTAATTGCACTTGGGTCTCTGAATATGTCCTCATTTATGTCAGTGAGACCAAGAGTGGAACGCCCACATCCTGTCTTCAGTGAGCATTCAGTGAGCACTGTCCTCAGACTACTGAACTGCCAGGGTGAGGCAAAATGTTGATCTGGAGAACAGCACCTCTATTCCATCTGGATTGTAGACTACCCAATGATATGAACATGGAACCTTCCAATTTTAGTTAGTTCCTCCCCCGCACTTTCTCTGCTCCTTTCTTTCTCCTTAAGGCCTCCTGCCCTCACCATCTAGTTTCCTAGTTGCATTCCACACCCCATCTAGTTCGACTTATCAGCTTTACTGATGCAAGATTTTGACGTGAAACATCAACAATTCCTTTCTCCCTACCACTTTTCCCCACCCCCCAGCAATGCTGCCTGGCCCACTGAGTTTCTTTGGTAGATGGTTTGTTAATACCATTCCTACCAGACTCCATCACCTACAACCTTATTACCTTCCAGCCTCTTGTCTCTAAATCCACCCTCTCCTCCCGCAGTAGCTTAATCTGCCTCTTGTTTTCTGCTTATCTGTCTCTGTCCACCGTGTCCCAACTTAATCTCTCCCCACACAACACCCCTTCCCCCCCCCCCCCCCCCCCCCAAGACTCCACCTGCCCATCTCCATTCTCATCTGGTAGTATCTATCACCTACTAGATCCTGCCTCATTCTTGACTCTTTATACTGTCTGTCTCCTCCCTGCACTCAGAATGCAGGTCCTTGATCTGAAACGTCATTCACCCCTTTTCCCCGCCCTCCAGATGCTGCTCAATCTGCTGGACTCAACCAGTAATCTGGTGGTTGCTAGTTCTCAGTTTTCTGATCTGTTTTAACTTTAGTTATTTGAATCACATTTGTTAACCTTTAATTACAAAAAAACATTCCAGGATGTAAAGAATTCAGATGTTTATAACCAGGGCACCCACTACCTCCTGCAGCTACTTCTTTCAAACTTGGGAATATAGATTGTCAGGTCCTTGAGACTTGAGTCTTCAGGGTTATTAACTTCACTGTTTTTAAATTAATGGTTTAAAAATGGTTTCTAATGTTTTTCAGAGTTGTTTCCCAAAAGTGCTATTCTATGAATTACCTTTTTAACATTTTTTACCTTAATTTTGTTTGGGTTTCTGGGTCTGATTATTTTACTCGTGCCATTTCTAATTTCCACTTACAGTTTTGTTTTTTTTTTGTTTCTGCCTCTCCTCACAGGTTCTTATCGGTTTGACTAAGGTGTAAGCATTTCACAGTGGCAGATCCTGCCTGTCATGCTGCAGAGATACTGGTCCTGGTCCTGTTTAGAAGTAGTGCACTCATCTTGCCCTGAAGGAGTTGCCGGCATGTGGTTGCGCTCTCTTGGTTTTGCTGTCCTTGACGGTGCTATTGTAAGCTAGTAACTAGGACTGCCAGACTGCAGAATGGCTTCTTCCCTTGGGCTATGAGACTAATGAATACCCTGCCACAACTGAGGTCTCGTCGCTAAGACAGTGAGCTGTTTACCTGTGCATTTGGATTATATTTTACTAACGTTTTGTGGTAATATTTTGTTTTATGTGATGTGTTTTGTGGATGCACTGTGGTGCGGAGGAACGGTGTTTTGTTTGCATATATGTACAGTCAGATGACAATGAAATTAACCAGGAACTAATTGCAGCACCCATGGAGTGCTGATGGTTGAAGGGATGAATGTGTGGGTGAATGGGAGTATTGATTGGGGGTTGGGCGGGAGAGGTAACTCTATACAGTATGAACCTGAATATTGTTGGAACTGCACATGCACGGCAAAAGGCTGTTCCTGAATTGTGGAGAAGCTTTGGAGTTTCAAGAGATAAATTGCTGCTGCAGGGTACCCACTCTGATCTGCTTTTGTACGGCTGATCACCACTTGTATTTCTGAACAATGATCCTCCCAGAAAGTTAATGGTGGAGAACTTGGCAATGACAATACCATTGATATTTCACTTGCAATTTGGAGATGCTTTTATTTCCTGCCATTTTTCTGATATCAGTTCATTCAGTGGGTGGTATTGGGCCTGATTATGTTGGTGTGGATTGCAAATTGGTTGGCTATTCTTCTTAAATACTAATGATTTAAAGGAGGGTGCAGAATGCATTTTTTTTGTTTGCTGATGACACTAACTAGGATGGGATTCTGAATTATGAAGAAAATACCAAGTTATATGAAGAATTGTCATAAACATAGTAAATTAGGAAGTGATATTCAAAGATACCAGAGTGTCATTGCATGTTAGGTACTGAATGTATGGCATACAGATGCAGCAAGCAGTTGAGATCAATAATCAGTCAAGACCTTCACAGCAAGGTGGTTTGAATACAAGAGCAAGAATATCTTAATACAGTTGTTCAGGACTTTGAGAACATGCTCACAGTTTTGGTCTCCTTACCATGGAGGGTGTGCAACTGAAATTCTAAAGACTGATTCCTCAAAGTAAAAGTTGTAAGTGTTTTGGGACATACCTAATCTATTGCAAGTTGCAATCCTACTGTCTGCAGTTGAGTTTGCAGGCACTGAGGAGACTAGCGATCCCCAGGTGAGGCATTCCCAGCTCCCTGGGTCTTGGATTGTCAGTCCACATGGGCAGGAATCACAAGGGCTGGTGACTTCCCCACCCGAGATCACCGGGATTGGATATCTGTGCAAGTCCTTGGGTCAAACCTATAAATGGAGAGACCTGATGTCAACAACCAGAGGGTGGTAAAGTCCATAGGGTAAGGCTGAAGATTAAAGTCCACAACTCAGTGAGTCCAGAGGCATAAGCTTGAAGGTCAAATGCCAAAGTTGGTGAGTCAAAGAAGTAAAGGCCCAAAGGTCATGATCCCTGGCTCGGCATGTCTGGAGGTTAGAGGCCCGATGTCTGAGAGTCCGGGGCAAGGATTGGAGCCCTGGAGATGATGCTAAGGATACGTACAAGGATGTTGATAGGACAGAGAAATTTTGGGTATTAGGAAGAATTAGATAAGCTGGGATTGTTTTCTTTGAAACAGATAAGGTTGAAGGGAGATTTAGTTGAGATGTACAAAATTGAGAGGCCTTAGCAAATTAAATAGAAAAGACCAATTTTCTTTAACAAGGGGGAAAGGTCAAAAAAAGCCATAGTCATAGATTTAAAATGGCTTGTGGAAGGATTTGATGGAGGATAAGCAATCCTCTGGGACTCTGCTTGAAGAGTGGTAGAAGCAGAAATTATCACTTGGGTAAACTAATTTAAGAAGCATTTTGATGGGTACATGGAGGGGAGGGGCCTGAATGCAGGAAATTGGCTGGGGGGGGGTCACTCTAGTTTGCATGGATTTGTTGGGTAGAAAAGTCTATCTGTGTGCTGTATTGCTTTGATTTGCTTAATGTCATGAACCTGTAAAATTCACCACCATAGAGGCCTATAAGAGGGGCTGTTACTGAATGCATTTCAGAAAATAAATTTCTTGGTGCAAATACATCAAAGTAAATGGGAGGAAAATGGGAATATAATATTAAGAAAGCTGATCAGATATGATTGTATTGAATGACAAAGTGGGTTTGAAGGTTGAATGTTGTCTGGGTCTTGTTTCATGCAGGCATGGACTGCCGAATTTTGTATCTACATGCTTGGGGTATCTCCTGTAGATCCTGTCAGATTTCTGAGTTCCCTTGCTTGAAATATTGTTTGCTTAGTTTAAGGTTGAAGAAGGCAGAATTTATAATAGTTATCTTGCATTCTTTTTGCAGGTCTGGACACTAAATGTCCTGTTCTATGGCCTGTGTTTATCAGACTCTGTTGTCAGAGTCTGTTTGCTATCACTGTATGACGTGAAATTTGTTTTTAGCGGCAGTACAGTGCAAAGATATAAAAATTGATATTTTCATTGCAAAAGAAAGGAATAGAGTAACTGTTCATGGACAGTTCAGAAATATGATTGCAGAGGGTAGAAGCTGTTTCTAAATCACTGAGTGCGAATCTTTAGACTAGTGTACCACTTCCATGATGGTAGTAATGACAAGGAGCATGTCCCGATGCTGAAGGTCCTTAAGATGGTACCGTGTTCTCAGTGGTAAGGAGGTTATGCCCATGATGGAGCTGTCTGAATCTACAATCCTCTGCGATCTCTTGTGATCCTGTGCATTGGAGGCTCTATACCAGGCTGTGATGTAGCCAGTCAGAATGTTTTCCTGTAGATGTACATCAGTAGAAATTTGTGAGAGTCTTTCACACACTAAATCTTCATAATAAGGAGCGGAATTAGGCCATTCAGCACATTGAGTCTTCTCCTGCCTTCTCCCTGTACCATTTGGCACCCTTACTAATCAAGAACCTATCAACATAGGCTTTAAATGTATGCAGTGGTATGGCCTCCACAGTCATCTGTGGCAAAGAATTCCACAGATTCACGATCCACTGGCTAAAGAAATTCCTCCTTATCTCTGTTCCAAAGGGATTTCTTTCTATTCTGAGGCTGTGCTTTCTGGTCCTAGACTGCCAACTATAGAAATCATCCTCTACAGGTCCACTCTATCTACCACACCCGCCCCCCCCCCCCCCCCCCATTCTTCTAGTGAATACGGGCCCCAAGCCATCAAATTTTCCTTGTATGTTAACCCTTTCATTTCCGGGATAATTCTCATGAACCTCTGGCCCCTCTCCAATACCATCACATCCTTTCTAAGATGAGAGGTCTAAAACTGGTCACAGTACTCCAACTGCAGTCTAACCAATGCCTAATAAAGCATTGGCATTATATTCTTGCTTTTAACTTCTAGTCCTAACATTGCTTTTGCCTGCCTTTGCACTGCAAGTTAACCTTTTGTGATACTTGCACAAGGATATTCAAGTTGTTTGCACGTTCTGAAATTCTGAATTTTCTTACTGCTTCAAAAAATAGTCAATTCCTTCTACCAAAGAACATGATCGTACACTTCTCTACACTGTATTCCATTGGCAACTTTTTCCATTCTCCCAATCTATCTAAATCCTTCTGCACACTCCCTGCTTCCTCAACACTACCTATCCATCCACCTATCTTCATATCATCTGCAAATTTGGCCATAAAGCCATCAATTCCATCATTAGAATCATTAACATAAAGCGTGAAAAGAAGTGGTCGCAGAACCAAGCCCTGCAGAACAGCACTTGTCTCTGTAAGACAACCTATTTTATCATGTGCCTCCAAGTACCTCAAATACTCATCCTTATTAATAGAACATGGAATATAGAACATTATAACACAATACAGGCCCTTCAGCCCATGATGTGCCAACCTTTTAACCTATTCTTGGGTCGGTCTAACCTTTTCCACCCACGTAGCCCTCCATTTTTTTTCCTTCCACATGTCTGTCTAAGTCTCTTAATGTATCTGCTTATAGCACCACGTCTGGCAGGGTGATCCGTGCATCTACTACTTGTCTCCGTCAGACAAGTAGAAAAGGCCCCATTTATTCCCAGGCTTTGCATCCGGCAAAACTGTAATGATCAAGCTCTGCCTCATTGCTTTATTTGTTTAAACGTGAATTATATTAACACCTTTACATCTACAACTTTCCAGTCCTTTGAACCATTCCAGAATCTAATGATTCTTGAAAGATCCCTACTAATGTCTCCATAATCTCTTCAGCTACCTCTTTCAGAAGCTTGGACCCTAGTCCATCTGGTCTAGGTGACTTATTTACCTTACAACCTTTCAGCTTCCCAAGTGCCTATTCCTTATTAATAGCAACTATATTCACTTCTGACCTTGACACTCAAATTTTTCGCATACTAATGTCTTCCACAGTGAAGACTGATGCAAAATACTTATTAGGTTCATCTGCCATTTCTTTGTCCCCCATTGCTACTTTTCCAGCATCATTTTTCAGTGGTTTGATTTCCACTCTCAAATCAGTCAATCAAAGTATATTTATTATTAAAGAATTTATAAATTATACAACCCTGAGATTTGTTTGCTTACAGGCAGCCACAAAACAAGAAATCTAGAAAACCCATTTTTTTAAAAAAAACCATAACCCACATCATGCAAACAATAGATGCAAATGACTACATTCTGAACCAGATTCAGTCCTTGGATCCACTCCCTGGAGTGGTAGGCCCAAGCCTCAATCTCAAGTTCATCATGTTAGTGGGGCAAAAATGCCTCAAAACTTGCAGAGACAACAGCCACTGGGGAGAGGAATGAACATCGCAAGCAAAATTAGCTCGACCCTTCGGCTTTCCAGTTTATCTGGGCCAGCGTCTGAGTTGTCCAAACACTGAGTAGTGCCTCGCTCTAGGACCTGGGCCCTGGTGCAGCGACTCACCCAGACTGTACATCCCAAAGCTGTTTGCGGTCTCACCAAATTGGCTCAGCACTTGGAGCTGTCCAACCTCACACCCAGATTAGGTAGGCATCGAAATTCTTCCACATGGACTCCTCCAAATTCTTCACTCCAACAGTAATACGAACTGTCTGCAACCCCGTCTTGAACATGTTGTCCCTCAGCTTTGCGATGCACCCACCCTCTGCTTGCTTCTTTGTTAGCGGTGATAGTTGACCACAGTTTACTTCAGAAAAGGTGTTATTAGTAATGTTTTTTAGTCTTATTTCTTGTCCTCTTTTACTCTCTCATCTGTTTTAACTCAAACTCCTAATGAGGTAGAGCTATTGGTGTTCTGCTTTCATGAATGTATTACTGTTGAAGCCAGGACAGATCCTCCTCGATACCCAGGAGGAGATGTTCTCCTGACAAGGAAGATCCAATTGCAGAGGAAGATATGGAGGCTCAGGTTAAGAAGCTTGGTGATTAGTACTGAGGGTATGCAGTATCAATCACAGAGCTATAATTGATTATCTGCAGCTTGACATGTATTTTGCTGTTGTCTAGGTGCTCCAAAGCAGACTGGAGAACCTGTGAAATTGTCCATTGAAGACCTGTTATGGCAGTAGGCAAATTAAAGCGGGCCCAGGTGCTTGATAAGGCAGGAGTTAATTCTAACCATAACCAACATCTTGAATTATTTAATTACAGTAGATGTGAATGCTGCCTGTCAATGAGGTAGCTAACCCTGTTCTTGGGATTGGTATATTTGCTGTCCTTCTGAAACAAGTGGGGGATCTCAGACTGCAACAGTAAGAGGTTGAAGCTGCCCTTGAAATACTCCAAGCAGTTGCTAGCACAGGTTTTCGGTATCCCTCCAGGTAAACCATTGGGGCTTGACGCCTTGTGAGGGGTTCACCCTCTTGAAGAATATTCCGACATCAGCCTCTGAAACAGTTGTTGGATACTGTGAGGATTCACACAGGTGTAGTGTTGTACTGTATTTCAATGTGTGCATAAAAGATGTTGGCCACACTGGGGAGTGAAGTGTCACTACTATTTTTGCCGTTAGATTTCACCTTGTCGGAAGTGATGGCACAGTTGTATATGTAATTGTGTCTTTGATTTCACACAATTGTCTTTCACTCTCACAACGGCCTTCTGTAGGCCATGCGTAGACTTGCAGGATTCTGGATTCATTGGTGGTGAACACTGGATCTAGCTCTCATCATACCGTGAATCTCCTGGCTTGTCCAGGGCTTCTGGTTTGGAAAACCCCCGTATGTTCTTGAAGGCACACACTCATCCACGCGGGTCTTGATGATGTTGGTGATGGCTGTGGCATATTCCGATCCAAGGTGAATCCCTGAACATGGTCCAGTTCAAAGCAGTTCTGTAAACACTCATTCCCTTGACCGTTCCTTTGTGATCCTCACCTCTGGTGCTGTGGTTGTCAGTCTCTGCCAATGTGCTGGGAGTAGAAGTACAGCCAGGTAATCAGACTTGCCAAAGTGTGGACACAGGATGGCTTGGTAAGAGTTCATGATGGTGGTGCAACAGTAATCAAGTATAGTGGCTCCTCTGGTTCCATAAATGATACGTGGGTGATAGTTTGTCAGAAGCTTTAAGCTTTAACCAGACCGGTTGAAGACACCTGCAGTGATCGGCAAGTTGGCGAGGTACACGGTCTTGTACTGAGTTTTGATCAGACTGACATTTACCAGGGACAAAGTAGATTGACACCAAAAATTGTGTACTCCCTCAGCAGTTAGAACCGATGACTGTTGACTGCCAGATGTTTCTGGTCGGGGGAGCAGAACTGAGACAGAATTGCCACATCTATGGACTATAGTATTAATCTCTGCTGACTCTGCCTTTACCCAATGCTGTCATCTGGTTGATGTAGTGGATGGTGAAGCCCTTTGGGCTGGAGTGCTGGGGTGGGGGTGGTGGAGTCATATTTCTGAGGCAGAGTACAGAACGGTCCCTGATGAACTTCTAGCACTATCGTCTTGCTGCATCTCATCTGATGAGTGACTAGATTTGCAGATATTTTAGGAATGGGGTTGAGTTCCTTCCAGGCTTCTGGCCTTGTAAAGGGTGAATACAAGCTCAATGTCATGATGTGGAATTGGCGAAGTGTCACAAGTTCTGATTTTCAACATTCCGACGCACTGGTGAATGTATTACAAGAAGTTATACTATGTTAATTTTAGGTCCTAAATCTTCACACTGAAGTTCTATTTCTCTGCAGAAGCAGGGGAACCATTCTGTGCAGAGGTTAGGCACATTGCAGTTGTGATTTCTGACATTGATTGTATTCTGGAATCGCCATACATCCTGAACCAAAAGTAATGCGATATATGACCTGTGATATAAACAGAAACAAGTTGAGGTCATGTTTCCTTTGTTGGCCTGGGCTGTGCGGGTATCTGGCCTTAGAAGATAAGTTATTGGCCTAGATACCCTTTTGTCCTCCTTTCAGACAACTTTATGCCAAATTTAATGAGGATTTCTCCCCTTTTTTTTCGGCTTGTAATTCAAAGTATATGTTGAAAACAAGACCTGAACTATACAAAGGTACTTTCTCTTTTAGGGGAATGAAACCAGAGGACAAAAGGGGTGGAAGTGGATCTCGAAACTGGGGAACAATCAGAGATGATCCAAGGTATGGACTTGTATAGATGTGCTTCGGAAAATGCAGTGGAAATGTATAGCTGCCAAAATCATATTCTGCTAACAGTTCTTTAGTTGGATTTAAGCTCCATATTGACCATTAGCAGCTGAAGGGTGGATGGAATGGGTTTTTCTGTTTTTTGTTTATTTGCAGGGATGGTCTTGCTTGTTCATAGCTTCCTGCCTGATCTTATAACATTTAGTTTCTAGTTACTCATTGGTGGATATGGAAGGAATGCAGTTTGAAGTGTTTGTTCCAAAAGGCTCCCCAGGTTCACCAATTTTTAAAAAAACTTTGTTAATGTTAAATGCTAAAGGTTCTGTTGCTTTGAGGAGTTCTGATAGAGCAGACTAGTATCAAAACCCTTCATAATTACTGGTTCAACACCCCTTATCCGAAATGCAAAAATCCAAAATTTGTTTGAGTGCTGACATGATGTCATAAATGGAAAATTCCACAAGGTGTTGGAAGGGTTCTTAGGTGAAGTGTAGGTCTTTGTGCACCAGACAGTTCTGAGAAGTGACCTCACACATATAATGAACATAAGTTAATGAAAAGTAGAAAATCACTGCTTAAAGTGAAAAATGATTTTGATTGTGTAATGAAAGAAAGGATGGATTCATCAGCGCCAGAGTGAACATATGCGTGTTTTATGATCAGCATACTGTAAAACAACAAAGATCTATCACAACAAACAGAACTGAAGGTAGTTGTAAATACTCAGCAGGCTGGTTGCAGAAATTTAAGAAAATGGCATTAAGAAATTTAAGAAAATGGCATTTTGTTTTTAAAGATTTGTGGTGATAAAGCATCTACTGATCACAAAGCAGCAGAGAAATTCATTTGAATTTGTCAAAATCATTCCTGATTAAAAATTTAACACATTAAATGGCTGCATCAGTACTTAATGTGTGATGGACAGATGTAAGACAAAGACCACTTACCATAAATTCAGAATCAGGAATGATGACAATGCTAAACAGCCAATGACTGTCCACGAAGTAGTGATAGCTTACCTTTTTGATGATTTAATGTACACATTGTTTTGTGCACAAAACTATTAAAATATTATTTAGAACTACCTTCAGGTATATGTGTAAGCTGTTTATGTAATGTAAATGGATTTTGTGTTTAGACTTGGGTCTCTTTCCAAGATATCTCATTATATAGTTGCAAATATTCCAAAATCTGAAATACTCCTGGCCCCAAGCATTTCAGATAAGGGGTGCTCAACTTGTACTAAATTTGGATAGCTCATGAATAGGTGGGGTAAAAAATTCTCAACTTGTAGGATTTCGATCTGCTTTTGCATGCTGCAAAAATGCCGTGTACTAAAGTAGAACATTTGAGTGTAGTGTCAACACTTCTAAATGTGTTGACATGTAATGGACAGACATTGATGTTGGAGTCTGAAACTTAAATGTTGGAAGTACTTGGTCAGTCAAGCAGCATCTGTGGGAAGGGAAATCAGTCAATATGTGTTGGGTCTGAAACCCCTTTTCTCAGACTGAGGTGGTAGTGGAGGATTTACAGTTTCCAAAGCCCTTTTTTGGGGGGAGGTGGTTGTGGGTGAAAGTGAGGTGTCAAACAGAAAGCCTATCTGGATTTAAGCCAAGCCACATGAGTTATTGAGTGATAAGGGACTGATTGTTAGACATTTTAAAGAAAATATGTGAGGAAGAGTTTGTCAAAGAACAGTGGCCATATGCATAAGAGAACATGAAAATATGAATTGGATAAAGGAGTAAGTTATTTTGCCTTTTAAGTCTTCACCATTCAATACAGTCATTGATTATTGATCTTAACACCATATTCCTGCTCTCACTTCATACCCCTTCATGGCTTTTGCTTTACAAAATATAAATTTTAAATGTAAATTCTGTAACTTGGTCTTTAAGTGCTTTGTGTTAATAAATCCACAGGTTTACACACTCTAGATTGCATAGTTTAAAAAAAAATCTTTTGTTTTTACTTCTGAAGATATTTTGTATTTGCCCTTCTCATTAAGCCTACAAAAGTATCCACTTTTGTTCTTGGCAGCTGCAGGTCTTACTGAGAATATCCGGAATAAAATAGGCAGAATTCCTGGCACTGCAGCTCATGAAGTACCTTTACCTGTTCAATACAGTTCACTAAGTTTTAACGGTATTATTCATGGAAGACAGATGACTTCGAATTGTACCCTGATGGCAAAGCAACAAGTGGCTAGAGTAGAAATTGCAGTTTGGCTGTAAAACAATCTTTAACAATGTTCCTGTGTTGTGACTGTGACTAAGTAACTAGAGAAACTGGAGAAGTTGGTTGACATGAAAGTCTTCATTTACTAGATAGATAGATAGATACTTTATTCATCCCCATGGGGAAATTCAACTTTTTTCCAATGTCCCATACACCTGTTGTAGCAAAACTAATTACATACAATACTTAACTCAGTAAAAAATATGATATGCATCTAAATCACTATCTCAAAAAGCATTAATAATAGCTTTTAAAAAGTTCTTAAGTCCTGGCGGTAGAATTGTAAAGCCTAATGGCATTGGGGAGTATTGACCTCTTCATCCTGTCTGAGAAGCATTGCATCGATAGTAACCTGTCGCTGAAACTGCTTCTCTGTCTCTGGATGGTGCTATGTAGAGGATGTTCAGAGTTTTCCATAATTGACCGTAGCCTACTCAGCGCCCTTCGCTCAGCTACCGATGTTAAACTCTCCAGTACTTTGCCCACGACAGAGCCTCACTACAGACATTGAATGACGCCAACCTTCTAAGGAAGTACAGTCGACTCTGTGCCTTCCTGCACAAGGCATCTATCTGTGTTGGCAGTCCAGTCTAGCTTTTCGTCTAACTGTACTCCCAGATGCTTGTAGGTCTTAACCTGCTCCACACATTCTCCATTAATGATCATTTAATTTTAATTTTAATTTCAGATAAGGGGTGTTTTAATTTTAATTTTAATTTAATTAATTTACGACAAGTAAACATTCTTTTGGAGGCTCTTAGTAGAATCTCCAAAACTCAAAGTACATCAATATTTCATACTCTTGAGGACAATGGGTAAGAGTAGGTGATCCAATACAATTTCAAAAGCTGCAATGGCATTGCTTGGTTCAATACTTTGTGTCTGACAAGTGGTTCCTTTGAAATACATTTACAATGGAAGTGTATTGTAACTGTTAGGACAAGTCTGAAGATTCAGATGCCTTTGCTGGGACAACTAATTTACACGGATGGTCTAAAAGGTTCTGAGGAGAGAGAACCCGGGCACCCAAGATTAGTGTTCTGAGGCTGACACAAAATCCCAGCTATAGATAGATCAGCTATGTCCGTGATCATGTTTAATGTGCTAAGTGACAGTATCAGTCTGGTGTGAAAATTTCCTTGAACTTGGTTACAATGGTGCAAGTAACTTAAGCCTGGTTTGATGCAGGGTAATTAACATAACTCCATTGTCTAATATTTGGCTGATGCATATGAGAATGTCTCATGGTCAATACTTTTCAAAACATATCTCTTAGTAGCCAGCCCCCTGCTCTAGACTAACAGTCTGATCTGGCAGATAGTGCTGTTTCTTTGCAAATCTGTCCTTTTAACTTCAAACTGATGCTGCTTGTAATTTGCATCAAGAGCTGAAAACTGGTTTTTGTTTGAGTTAATATCAGCTGTATTCACATGATTGCATAGCTAGTGAATAATCCCTAATGTACCTTGATCCTGGACAGAAATATTTTACAGGAAGGCCAAACTTTGAGGATCTAATTAATTAAATACACCATTTAGGATCCCCTCCCCTATCACTCAGCTACCATGTCCCTAAGTGGATCGACATCTACACTGTCTATCATCCCTAACTGGCTATCTGCAAGACTCCAGCAGAAATGGAAATAAAATACTCCTAGTCTTTTATCCTTTATCCTTTATTTATCCTTTTGATGCATTCAGCTGCTCTCTAAAATGCAGCTTTGTCGTTCATGACATTTTGCTGGTTGTCTCCTTCCTTGGTCGGCTGGTGGTGTAGTGATATCAGCGTCGGACTCCGGAATGGAGGTTCCCAGTTTCAAATCCAGTCTGGCCTTTCCTGAGTACGCTTTTTATCCATGCTGGGTTGAGTGTTGAGCTCGCAACTCGAACTCGTAACATTAAGAAAAATACTGCAAAATGTCTGTGTGAGGAGTGGCGTGCCACACAGTCTTTTGATCCGCACCTTGTAAGGCATGAAAATGCCCGACACTGGCTTCTCAGCCCTGAGTCGACGTTGTCGTCATCATCCCCTTACTTGCTGGCTTGTTGCAGTAAACATTGTATCCTTTGCTGATTTGGTCTCTGTATAACTTGAAAATTATCTGATTCTTGTTTGAATTAATATTTCTTATATTCACATAATTCCATAACCCCTGAATAATCCCTAACAGCCCACTGGGAGACAGCACTTTCTGCTTTTGTTGGCATAAGCCAGCTGCTACTGCGCAGGAAGACATTCTGATTGTCTTTGAAAGGAGCAGTTGATCAACACCACCTTTGTTCCTTCAAGGTTATTTAAACTTGGGCTGATGTACCATTTCTGGTTATTTAAATAAAAACCCAGCATATTGAGTATTTTTGCAATAGTTCAGAGAATATTTGAATCCATTTAGTTCATCCATCTGGAGAGGTGTAATTTGTGCCAAAGAAAAATAACATTTTTTAATAATACTAATTGCTAACAACAATTGTTACTATACTTGGTAGGGCCTTGAGTACAGGAATTGGGATGTTATGTTGATGTTGTATAAGATGTTGGTGAGGCCAAGTTTAGAATACAAGACCTAAAATGTAGGAGCAGAATTAGGCCACTTGGTCCATCAAGTCTGCTCTGCCATTCTATCATGGCTGATATAACCCTCTGAACCCTATTCTCCTGCTTTCTCCCTGTAACCTTTGACACCCTGACTAACCAAGAACCTATCAACCTCCATTTTAAATATACTTGGTGGCTTGACCTATGCAGCAATCTGTGGCAGTGAATTCCACAGGTTCACCACACTCTAGTTTAAAAATAATCCCTCCTCATCTTTGTTCTAAATGGATGTTCCTCTATTCTGAGGCTGTGTCCTCTGATTCTAGATTCTCCCACTATAGGAAACACTGTATATTCACTCTAAGCCTTTCAATATTCAATAGGTCTCAATGCAATTTCCCTCATTCTCCTAAACTCCAGCGAGTATAGGCCCAGAGCCATCAAATACTCCTAACCCTTTCATTCCTGGAATCATTCTTGTGAACCGCCTCTCCAATGCCAGCACATCTTTTAGATATGGGGCCCAAAAGTGCTCACAGAGTTTCAAGTGCGGTCTGACCAATTCCTTATAAATTCTCAGCGGCACATTCTTGCTCTTCTATTCTAGCCCTCTTGAAAAGAATGCTAACATTGCATTTGCCTTCCTTACCACTGATGTACCCTGCAAGTTAACCTTTAGGAAATCCTGCAGGACTTCCAAGACTTTTTGGAAAATAGCCTATCTGTTTTATTCCTTCTACCAACTTTCATGACTGTACACTTCCCTGTACTGTATTCTATCTGCCTCTTATTTGCCCATTCTCCTAATCTGCCAAGTCCCTATACAGCTTCCCTGCTTCCTCAACACTACCTACTCCTCCACCTACCTTTGTATCATCTTCAAACTTAGCTTCAAAGCCTTCATTTCCTTCATCCAAATTGTTGATGTATAATGTAAAAAAAAACTGGTCCCAATACCAACCCCTGTGGAATACCACTAGTCACTGGTAGCCAAGCAGAATATGGCCCCTTTATTCCCACTCTTTGCCTCCTGTCAGTCACTCAATCTTCTATCCATGTTAGTATCTTTCCAATAATACAATGGACTTTATCCACTGGAGCCATAGGAAAACTAGGGAAGTTCTTAAGGAGTTATACAAAACTGAGGGGTATAGATGGGCTTTTTCCCCTCAGGTTTTGAGACAAGATTTAGAAATCATATGTTTAGGGTTAAAGGTGATGTAATTGAGGAGAATCTTGGGGGAGGGGGGATCTACTTCAGTCAGAGGGTGGCATGAATATGAATTGAGAGGCTAATGAAAAGGTAGAAGCAGGTTCAATTGTAATATTAAACTTGGGTTTGGATGGATACATAGATGAGAAAGATACGAAAGGCTTATGTTCCAGGTGCGGATAGATGGGGCTATACAGAAAACCTGGCCAGCATGGACTAAATGGCCATAGGTTCTATTTCTGTGTTGTAGTGTTCTATCACTGACTGAGCAAGGCCTATTGAACCAATTGCTACTAAATTCCACAAGGAGAGAGAATCATTTATGCCAGTGATTACTCAAATAAGCCATTCTCTCAACAGCCATCACCAGCTCTATTTGCTGTCCCATGTGAGTGATCGGTTCTGTTCATGATTAGCTCATCTGTTCCCAAACTGCTTGCTCCTTCTGATCTGCTATATTTAATGTGATGCAATATTTGCACCAGCCATCGATTTTTTTTTTAATGGAAATTATCTGCTCCTGCTTTACTTTTTTTCCTCGTGTATCTCAATGAACACTAGTGTAATGTATAAAAGAAAATATTGCCTTGTGCTCCAAGGCAATGTTGCATTAAAGGGTTTTGTACAGGAGAAATGGTTGTTCTGTTGAACTTGTCACATTTCTTTTCCCATCATATCAGTGGTTGAAGTGGAAGAAAGGTCTTGCATTTAGGCCAGTGATGGTGAATTTCTCTAAACCTTTATTTCTACAATAAAAATGATGCCTTGTATATTGTAAGGGAAGAACAAAATTATGAAAATATCTAGAATGCTGCCATTAGAGAACTGGTTATGTTTTATATTAGAGGATATAGTGCCTATATAAAAAAATAATTCACCCCCAGAGGTTCTCATGTTTTAATGTTTTACAATATTTAATCACAGTGAATTTATTTTTGCTTTTTTGTCACTGATCAACAGAAAATAATTCTGTGTCAAAGTGAAAACGGATTTCTACAAATTTATTACAATTATTGAACACAAAATAATTGCAAAATTACTCACCCCCTTCAAGGTCAGTAGCCTTGAGTCTGTGTGGATAAGATTCTTGTAGCTTTGCACATCTGGATACTGCAATTTTTCTCCATTCTTCTTTGCAAAACTGCTCAAGCTCTGTCAGAGTGCATGGGGATTGTGAGTGGACAGCTTTTTTCAAGTCCAGTCATAAATTCTCAATTAGATTAAGGCCTGACTCTGAATTGACCACTCCAGGACATCAGCTTTGTTGTTTTTAAGCCATTCCTGTGTGGCTTTGGTTTATGCTTGCTGAAAAACAAATCTTCTTTCAAGTTGCAGTTCTCTTGCAGACTGCTTCAGATCCTCCTCCAGGATTTCCCTGTATTTTGTTGTATTCATTTTGGCTTCAACCTTCACTAGCCTTACTGGGCCTGCTGCAGTGAAGGATTCCTACAGCATGATGCAGCCATCACCATGCTTCACAATAGGGATGGTGTGTTTTTCTGTGATGTTTGGCTTATTCCAAACATAATGTTTAGTCTAATAGCCAAAAAGCTCCCATTTTGGTTTCATTATACCATAGAACCTTCCAGCTGACTTCAGAGTCTCCCGCATGCTTTCTGGCAAACTAGCTGAGATTTCATGTCAGGTTTTTTTCAATAGTGGCATTTGCTTTGCCACTCTCCTATTGAGGTGAAGCACCTGGGCAACAGTTGTTGTATGTGCAGTCTCTCCCATCTCAGCCACTAAAGCTTGTAACTCCTCCAGAATTGTCATAAGTCTCCTGGTGGCCTCCCTCACTAGTCACTCAGTTTTTGAGGAGGACCTGCTTCAGGCAGATTTACAGCTGTGCCATGTTCTTTCCATTTCTTGATGATTGACTTAAGTGTACTCCAGGGAATATTCAGTGACTTTGAAATTTTTTTGTTCCTATCTCCTGACTTGTCCTTTTCAACAACCTTTTCACAGAATTGCTTGGAGTATTCTTTTGTCTTCATGGTGTAGTTTTTGCCAGGATACTGACTCACCAGCAGTTGGACTTTCCAGATACAGGTGTAATTTTGCTACAATCAACTGAAACACCTTGACTGCGCACAGGTGATCTCCATTTAATTATGTGTCTTCTAACACCAATTGGCTGCACCAGTGATGATTTGGTGTGTCATATTAAAGGGGGTGAATACTTATGCAATCTTTTTTTGTTTTAGATTTATAATTAATTTAGATCGCTTTCAGAGATCTGTTTTCACTTTGATACAAAAGAGTTTTCTTTTGATCTGTGTCAAAAAAGCCAAATTAAATCCACTGTGATTCAACATTGTAAAACATTAAAACATGAAAATTTCCAAGGGGATGAATACTTTTTTATAGGCACTGTATGTCATTCCCTCATACTATGTATTACATTTTAGGCATCAGGTGACTTGAATATGAACATTCAATATAATTCTGAAGTTTTCATCATTATTAAGAAGTGTGGCTTATAAATGGAAAGCTGGGACTTTCTTAAGAAAGAACTATCCTTTTTAAAGATGAGAACGGATGTGCAAACTGATTAGATCTCTTTGAGACTCTCAGATTCTTTGAGCTTTCTGTAAACAACCATAGATTTTAAACATTTAACGTAAGGAAAACTTCCTTTGGCTATTGAAAGAATAAATTGCATTATTCTAACTTATTACTTAGAGTGGCTATGTTGTCGAAAGTAAGTAGAATGCTTTAATAAATTGTGACAGCATCTGGGTCAGACTGACTACAGCTATTTTTCCCACAATTGCAGGGAATCTGAAGCTACTCCAGCTGAAGAAATGACTGAAATGGAGGAACCTCAAGAAGTGCACGAAGGAGATGTGGAAAACAAGTGAGTTCAATATTCTTCCTGCCACAACACTGTACACATGCTTTCCACATTCTAGCAATGGTTCATCCATCTAGAAAGCGGCCTTTTGTTTTAATTACTCAATACTATCCAGAAATAGCTTGTGATTAATATTTCAAATTTCACCCCACAAAATGCCTTTTTATAAAAGTGAAAAAGCCCAAGTTTCTTCAGTCTTTCCTTGTAGCTGTGAAATTTAAGACTTGATCTGATCTGGACTTGCTATTTCTTTAATTGAATGTGTCAGAGGCCAGAATCGACAGTGCTCAAGGTATGGACTGGTTCGGCACTATATAGTTTGCACATGACTTCATCTGACTTGTGCTCTGCTATTTTGGTTAATAGGTCAGCACTCTATTTACTTTGTTGATTGTGGCTCTGCATTGGTTGGACATAGTGTCAAGTCTGCTAAGACTGGTAGGTCTTTTTCAACTTCATCCTAGGTTACTTTGACACCATTCAGAGTACATGTAACACTGATACTGGGTCATTAATCAATCACTTTTGTGATCTTGAGCCATAAATTAATTGGTTATAACCAATTTATATATGGTTGATTGCCCATTAAATTTAATTTTCCTGCTACACATCATTTCTTGTACACCTTTCTCTCTTGTGGATCAAACTGTCTTCCTTGGCTGACGTGGAGTCGCAAGCATGGCCCAGTTGTTAGTTTTTCTTTTTGGGTAAAGGTGGAACAGTTGATTATTTAGCATTCTGTATTTCATGGGATCAATTTGCTGCTTCCTAGTTGTTACAGGTATAGACTGCTGTGCTCTCTTTTTCTGTACATTTTTACTGAATACTGCTTAATTACTGCATTTATACTACATATTTTTGGTATAGTGTGTTGAGTATCTAGTATTGTAGTTTTGCTGCTGCAGTAGCCTTTAGTTCTAGCCTCATTTCTAATGCTGCGAAACTTCCATTTATCTACAGCTTTTATATTAGATTTGGCTCTTTTACGTCTTGAATATCTGCTTGTATGTGATTTGCCTAAAGCTGAGTTCATGTTCACACCCATGTGTTGACATATTGTGGTTAAGGATGATTAAAGAAACTGGGACTAAGTCGAAAGCTTTTGTTTTCATGTTCACTTTCGCTGTGCATTAGCTGTTTCGTTTGCTTTGTAATGATACTGAGAGTTTTTCTTTAACAAATGTACAGCTGCTTAACTTGGACATCTTTCAATTGAAATTGTCACAATCATTTTTTTAAAAATATATATGCTGGGGACGAGGGGAAGCAAAGTAATGGCCACACTGAGATGTTAAGAGAACACAACTGGAAAGGGCAATTATATGAGTTAGCATCTGTGTGAAATTTCTGGTTGGTGACCGGAGAAAATTGTTAATGAATATACCACTGAAGTGAGAGGTTTGAGTGTATGCAGTTGAATGATAAAACTGTTATTGGGAATGTAGCATTTCCTAGAGCTGCCACAAACAGCCAGTCACTGTCATAGGATAATCTTTAGGGGCTAATCACTGTTTTTGTTATAATTTGTTATAGAGTGAATGAAGAACATGACACAATAGTGGATGACGGTCCCCATGAAATGACTCTGGATGAATGGAAAGCACTTCAAGAGCAGACTCGCTCGAAGAAGGAATTCAACATACGTAAACCTGATTCCAGTGTTCTGTCAAAGGCAGTTGTGATCCATAAGTCTAAATATGAAGGCGATGTAAGTGTATTAAATGTTCAACTGTTCCTGTTGGATTGTGCTTTTGGTAAATTTCAGAAAACCTAGATGCAGGTGTGGTGGTCTGCCTGGTGGCAAACACCAAATGCCTTCATTAACCCCATAATTAGTCTATCTTAAACATTTTTTGATGTGGTAGTGGTGTCCTGTATATCTCCCAGGTGGGGAAGGAAGGAAGGAGAAAATCAAAGTAGACAGCCTGACTTGTTCAGCAGACTGCTGTAGAGGCCAAAGGTTGGGGATAACTTAAAAGTAAGATTGCATGTTATGTCTTGTAGCCAATAAACCTCTCATATCAAGACTTGAATGTAAACATTTTTGCTTCCTTAATTAGGAACAGAAGGAAGAATCTGATGATGAGGATCACCATTACTTTAGAAGATCAGTAAATGACATCACCTCTAAGCTGGACATTAACTTTGGCAGTCTTACACGCCCTGGACGAGGACGGGGTGGTGCTAGAGGTCGTGGAAGAGGCAAGCGAGTAACTGAAACCAGGCCAGAAGTACCAGCTGCAGAAATGGTAAGCAGTCTTAATGTTGGAGGTGAGGGAGGGAAGTGAGAACACACAAATGGGTGAAGAGTACAGATAACCAATTGTGCAGCAATGAATTCCTGTCTTGGTAACAAACTGCAGTCTTTTATAGCACCTTTTTATTTTATTGACTTTTTAAATATTTCAATTGGAGAAATAATGATTCCACCTGTAACCGTCCGGTTCCGTCAGCTGCTTAAGTCTAGGGAAGACACCTTCTAGCCCCACCAAGCAAGGGAGATTGAAGTGCAAGCTCCCCAAATCCCTGTTTGTGTGGATGCTGTGTGATTTGTTACCCTGTTACAAATATGTACCACAAATAACAGACAGTATGCCTCATACAATTAAAACATTTAGCTTTATAATTCTTAATTTGACTAAAGGAAAAGCAAAACAAAGAGCCCATTTTAAATAGACATTAGGTGCAGAAGTAGACCATTCGGCCCTTCGAGCCTGAATTAAAATGAAACACATTTTAATGTGCACAAGTTTTAGCTCACAGTTTCCCCTTCGCTGATCCTCCTTCGATCTCCCCAGGCTTCATCAAGTCACAGCCCCACTCCGGGTCAACTCCTTTGACCTCTTCTCTCCAGTGTCTTCTCTCTTCTTTCCCCCCCCACCCCCCCCAAAAGCCCCAAGCCCAACCTTAGTGTCCCTCACCAGAGAAACCTCCCCTGAATCCATTCATCCCAATTGGATGGCACACATTTCTCCTCATCTCTTATCTTCAACAGTAACCCAAACAAGCAGCTTACACAGAGAACAGAGAAAAAATATGAACCTTGTAAACCAGGGCATTACACACCATTTAAACAATTTTGAAATACTAAGCCATTTGGCCTGTTCTGTAATAAAAACGAGGACATTTGGTGATGACCCTTCTTATGAATTGATTTTAACTACAGACAAAGTTCATCTTCTCCAAATCTATACTTTGCAACTTGCATAATAATGAAAAGCATCCCACTTTTCAGCTACTTTCCAATGAATCATTTTTCTCACACTTGCTGTGACCAGTTCACTCTTCAACTTCCTAAATAGTGATCATTTTGAATAATTTCACACAAATGTAACATACTTTTGACATGTTTACACCATCATGGTAGTATGGCCCACCTGGTGCAAGGAAAGAACCATTCCACTTTGACTCAGCAAGTGGTTTAGTTATTTTCATCCAATGTGATGTGGTTCTGGAGCTGGAGAGTCATTTCAAAGTGAGTAATTTTTTTAGGGGAGGTAGTAGAGAAAACTAAAGTCGGTTGCTGTTTAGATAGATAGTGATAATGTTAATCCTGAGTCACCGAAGAACTATGGGTGGAGAAATGGCAGGTGGCATTTAACTTGATCAAATGTGAAGTATTGTACTTTGGGAAATCAAATATGTATAAATTTTGTGGATGCTGTAAATATTGAACTTCAAGAAGGAATACTGAATGCAATTTGCTTTATTCTACAATAATTATAGAGTATTAACTCAGACCATAAGATATAAAAGCAGGTTTGGGCCACTGGCCCATTGAGTCTTCTCTGCCATCTAATTATGCTAACTTTTTTTCAAAGTCGCCTTCTCCCCGTAATCCTTAACCTCTTGCCAATCAAAAATCTATCAACTTCTGTTAAATGCATCCAAAGTCTGCCTTCGCAGCCCATAGTGACAGCAAATTTCACATATTCATCACCCTCTAGTTGAAGAATTTCCTCCTCTTATTAATGGAAATATCCTCTCCATGTCCAATGTATTCAGGCCTTGAAATCCCCCTCCTTAGCCTTCTGAACTCCACTGAGTACAGGCCCAGAGGCATCAAAATAGGCAAGTTGAACTATTTCACAACTGACAATTTGTGACTATGGTGGCAGATGAGCTAGATGAGTATTTTGCATCAGTCTTCACTGTGGAAGACGCTAGCAGTGTGCCAGATGTGAAGGGTGTGAGGGAAGAGACTATTGCAAGTGAGAAGGTGCTCAAAAAAAAAAGCTGAAAGACCCAAGGACCAGATAAACTACACCCTAAGGTTCTGAAAGAGGTAGTGTTGGAGTTTATGGAGGCATTAGTAATGATCTTTCAAAAATCATTAGACTGGCATGGTGCCAGAAGACTGGAAGATTGCAAATGTCACTCCACTCTTTAAGAAAGGAAAAAGGCAGCAGAAAAAAATATAGACCTGTTAGCCTACCTAAGTGGTTGGGAAGATTTTGGGGTCAATTTAAGGTTGAGTTTATGGAGTACTTGGTGACATAAGACAAGATTGGACAAAGGCAACATGGTTTCCTTAAGGGAAAATCTTGCCTGACAATCCTGTTGGAATTCTTTGAGGAGATTACAAGTAGGATAGATAAAGGGGATGCAATTGATGTTGTATATTTGGACTTTCAAAAGGCCTTTGACAAGGTGTCACACATGAGGCTGCTTACCAAGTTAAGAGCCCATGGTATTACAGGAAAGTTACTGTCATGGTTAACGCAGTAGCTGATAGGAGGCAGCAATGAGAATAAAATGATCCTTTTCTGGTTGGCTGCCTGTGATTAGTGGTCTTCATCAGAGGTTGGTATTGGGACAGCTTTTTATGCTGTATATTAATGATTTAGATGGTGGAGTAGATGGTTTTGTTGCCAAGTTTGCAGATGATACAAAGATAGGTGGTGGGGTATGTAATGCTGAGGAAGCAATGTAATTGCAACAGGACTTGGAAAAATCGACAAAAAAGCGGCAGATGGAATACAGTAGTGGTCGCCAACCCGTCGATCGCAATTGACTAGTCCATATATGTCAAACTCAAGGCCCGCGGTGGAATTATCTTTGGCCCGCAAGATAATATCTAATTACTATTAAAGCTGGCCCCAGTAATCGAAGCGCCTATGGCGTATGATATGGCTAATGCTGAGTTTATTCAGGTACCAGGTTTTCAGGGTTTTTAGTGTTTATTCGGCAGTCTTCATCATAAGAAACGGAATTTGTAAAGTGAAACACTTTGTAGTTATAGCAGAGACTGAGACACATGAGAGCAGGCTGAAAAAACGGAGGCAACGAAAGCTGCGTTCGCACGCGTCCGACTGATCCGGCCCGCATGAAGCTGCATTTTGCTCAATCCGGCCCGTGACCTAAAATGAGTTTGACACCCCTGGACTAGTCGATCCTTGAGACTTTCCCAGTAGATCCCGAAGGGGAAAAAAAAAGAAAAATAAATACACAAAAACTGTTGAGAGATTGTTTCCAGGTTGTGAGGTTTTAGTTCCGTTCTTTCTGCCCAGTGCGCATGCGTGTAGCTCCCCCACACTATACAGTGTACTTCAGTGGTCCCCAACCACCAGGCCAGGAAGAAACAATATGAGTTAGCTGCACCTTTCCTCATTCCCTCTCATGCCCACTGTTGAACTTGAACCCACGTGAGGTCATCAGTCGCCTAACCGCAGTGACACCCTCGCGCCAGGGATCACTGTTTGGCCTCGGGCGGGCGGCGGGAAGTGCCGTTGCTACTGACCTGGAACGCTGCCTCTAAACCTGTTTAACACACCGAATGTTTGTGGGGAACCCAGTGCTAAAATATTTGCAGACGACCTAATTTGGGCTCAGCGTTTCATAAGTATTAGAGCAGCTACCTCGCTGCGATATACTGAAACAAACTTTTGTTGGCCGATAGATCCTACGGGGGGGGGGGGGGGGGGGGGCGGGTGTGCGCCCTGTAACATTCCTCGCTTGGTCGCTCACTCTCTCCGGACTTCGACTGCCGCGGCCCCAGCATGGGGATCTCCAGCCCTGACCTTGTCCTCTCACCTAACCCATAACCAACCGCACCTGGCCAGGGCGGCGGGTGGACGGGAGGCTGGAGCTTGGACCCAGAGGCTGTCTAATGAGGCAATGAAGCCCTCAAAACTGCTTCGGTACCTTGAGTCCAAGCGCCCCGCACTTAAAGACAAACGTGTTGAGTTTTGTGAGTGGAAAAAACGTGAGCAGCGCGGGACAGAACCTAAGTGCTGAGAGCCGCGAAAACTAAATTGCGGAATAGACTGGACATAAGGAACCTGCTTCGAGTATCACTGTATTCCTGTCGTGTTTAACACCCCCCCCCCCCCCCCCCCCCCGGGTCGGTCGATCCGCAAGAATATTGTCAATATTAAACCGGTCTGCGGTGCAAAAAAAAGGGTGGGTATCCCTGGTGTTCATACACTATTTCTACTTCCAGGTTGCGGGGTTTTTACTTCCAGTCTTTTCTGCCCCAGTGTGCATGCGTGTAACTAATTGATCTGGGATCGATCTTGCCTTGAACTAAGGCCGAGGTAGGGGGATAAAGGTTGGTTATAAAGGTTGGTGACCACTAGAATAGTGTTGGGAATGATACAATAATGCAGTTTGGTAGAAGGAACAATAGTACAGACTATTATCTAAATGGGGAGAAGGTTCAAACATCAGAGGTGCAGAGGGACTTGGGAGTTGTGTAGAACATCCTAAAGGTTAATTTGCAGGTAGAGTAGGTGCTGAGGAAGGCAAATGCAGTGTTAGCATTCATTTCAAGAAGTCTAGAATACAAGATAAGGGATGTGATACTGAGGCTTTATAAAGCACTGGTGAGGCCTCACCTTGAGTATTGTGAACAGTTTTGGGCTCCTCATCGAAGAAAAGATGTGCTGGCACTGAAAAGGGTTCAGAGGAGGTTCACGAGGATGATTCCGGGAATGAAAGGGTTTGATAGCTCTGGGTTTGTACTTGCTGGAACTTAGAAGGATGCAGGGGTATCTCATTGAAACCTTTCAAATGTTGAAAGGCCTAGACAGAGTAGATGTTTCTCATGGTGGGGGAGTCTGGGACAAGAGGGCACAGCCTCAGGATAGAGAGGGGATTCCATATAAAACAGATGCAGAGAAATTTTTTAGCTAGAAGGTGATGAACTTGTGGAATTTATTACCACAGGCAACTGTAGAGGCCAGGTTGTTGAGTGTATTTAAGGCAGAATTTAATTAGTTCTTGATCTGACATAGCATCAAAGGTTACAGGGAGAAGGCCAGAGTGTAGGCTGAGGATGGGGGGGGTGGGGGGGGGGGGAGAGGATCAGCCATGATTGAATGGCGGAGCAAACTAGATGGGCCAAGTAGCCTAATTCTGCTCCTATGTCTTATCGACAAGTTGAACTGAACTGAAAGGTTCAACTTTTTGTTTTTAAAGAGACATATGAATGCTTGTCAACACTCTTGCAATATCAATATACTGTTTATCATATGATTTGATTGAGAAGTGGCATGATCAGTATGTTTATGGATGACAGCAAAATTGGTGTAGTGGACAGTGAAGAAAGTTGTTTGAGGTTAAAACAGGATCTAGATCAAATGGGAAAGTGGGAAAAAGAATGACAAATGGAATTTGGCTTGGGTAAGTATAAAGTGGTTTATTTTGGGAAGTTAATGAGAACATAGTCAATGGCGCAGCCCTGAGGACTGTTGCAGAACAGACCTAGTTCTCTGAAAGTGATGAGAGTGGTGAAGATGTATAGCACGCTTGTGTTCATTGATCAGTGATCTGAATATAAGAGCTGAAGTCATGTTACAGCTCTACAAGATGTTGCTGAGACAACACTTGGAGTATTGTGTGCAGTTCTGGTTACTATACTATAGGAAGGATGTGATTAAGATGGACAAAAGATTAGCGAGGATGTTGTGTGGCTGGAGGGCCTGAGTTATAAGGAGATACTCGATAGACTGATCTTTCTCCCTAGAGCAAAAGAGGCTGAGATGATGATGTAGAGATGTTTAAAATCATGAGGGGCATAGATAGGGTTTTTGATTTTTTTCCCCCCAAGGGTAGAAGGTATAGATTTAAGTTGTGAAGGAAAAAATTCAAAGGGAACTGAGCAGCAAGTTTTCTCAGTAGTGGGTATATGGACAAGCTGCCTGAGGAAGTGGTAGAGATGCTTCTGTCACAATATTTAAGACATTTTGATGGACACATGAAAAAGAAGGGTATCAAGGGATATGGGCCAAATGCATGCAAATAGGGCTAGCTCAAGTTAGCACATGGATGAGTTGGGCTGAAGAGTGTTTCTGTGTTGTGTAAATGTGGCTCCTTGACTGCAAGGGTGATGCAATTCACCAGTAAACTGCACCAGCTTAAATAATGCAAGTTGCATGTAGATAGTGTTCAGTATAATTAGTAATCCTGTATGAAGTGGCATTAGGGCTTTTGAATACATGTGATAATTGATTATTAACAAACTATTTCTGGAAAGAATTTACACATTTGACACCAGTGCTATATTGCCAATCAAGTACTTTTGATCTACAATCAGTTTTGCGTATGGGTAAAATTTCTACTTTTCAGTATTAAATGTTCTCTATTGGTTGATTTGTATACAAAAGATAAAAAAATGTTAGGAAATATATCCCATGCTTCAAAAATGTTGTTTACATCTATGTATCATTTGAAGATAATTGCACAGCAGGCAATCTTTGCTAGCCTTCTTGCGTTGGGGGGGGGGGGGGGAAGATGACATGTGAAGTAAGCAGTTTTGTATGCTTGGAGTGAATGGAAGTGTTAAAACTATGGCCCATCAACTTTGAAATGTTAATGTAGAATCACACAACTAAAATTATTCCCATTTGGTCAGATAAAGTCTTTACAGTTTCAAATGGTAGAGGATGCATTTGGGTAAAATTACTTCATAGCATAAACTGTATGAAGCAACTTGAAATGTGTGGAATTGCTCTGAAAGCAAGCATTTTCTTAATCAGATATTGGGAGAACTAACAAAATTCTGCAGTTGTGACTTTAAAAAAGGAAATGAGGACAAGTATTGCAAATGCATAGTCTTACTCTTGTACCCACTTATTATTTTAAATTGGCATAAGTTTTATTTTGTCATCTCTTTAATCTGTTGGTCTAGTATTGAGGCAGCAACTCCAATCTTGTAAATCATTATCAACTTTTCAAAATTTAACTCTCTCCAGATTCAGATCAGTGCTCCCAATCCTGATGACCCAGAGGATTTCCCAGCTCTTGCTTGAAGCAGTATTGAAATGTAGTAGCTGGCATCGGTTTGAAGAAAATAGTTTTGGCACATCAAGATGAGAGGCGCTTTGCTTCAGTTGCAACACTGACTACAAGAAGTGGTACTTTAGCTCACAATTTGTGAGTTAGACTTTTCTGTTCACTACTGGGTGTGAATAGATCTTGTTCAGCGTTTGTGATGAAAGATGGATGGAGTGACATTACTACTGAGTTTTCAGCACCTTCCTTTGTGCTTCAATTGTGTAATATTGGCAAATATCTTAAACTGCTGAAGAGGTATATTTGATGTTTAAAATGCTATATATTAAAAAATATTGAATGGTTTGCTTGAATTGTAATGGTTTCCTGAAAAAGCACACGGGTAAGAGAATGCAGCCTTTATTCTGACAAGAAGATGCTACCATTTGGTTAACTGTAAATTTTGAACTATTGCAGGCATGTTACAGAAATGGCCTACTTCGGTGCCTACCCAGTAGAAGTAGCTGCATTTGCATCCTTGAAGTCATTTTGAACACTGTGCACATGTCCTTGAACTTGAAAAGTTGCTTATTAGATCACGTTTAAAACAAAAACAAAACCAAAAAAAAAAGCTTTGATTTTTATTTATCCCTAGTCAGTTTTTGGAAGCTGAATGTTAAATTTGTTGAGTTTGAACTAACTTATGTAAAGGGAAAGATGGCATAACTTGCCTTTTTGGGAAATGGTTGTGGAAATTTGATGGATTAAATGCAGATTTGTTGAAAAGCTATTTTTTCCTTGAATATTTCATCCTGTAGCAAAAAAAATTGTACATTTTATGTAGTAGTGCTTAATTATAGTTTCATCAGGCTATTGTTGATCTACATTGTGTGCACTAAACTGCAAATCTTCGTTTAACTATACAAGAATGTAAAAATACAAAGTTTATACTTGGTGCACTGGTCACTTTATATAAAAATACCTGGTTTTAATTTTTACAGATGGTTATTCCAGTTTTATGGAACTTGTACATTTGTGTTGGGTAACTGGGTAATGTGAGATATTTAAACTAGGCATGCAAAAGTTTGCTTAAAACATACAGGGCAACAAAATGGTAACACTGACCCTTCATCTTGCTTTTTTAAAAAAAAACCATGACAGGTTATAAGCTGTTCCAAGTTTCTTGTTAATTGAATACTGGCGATAGGGGGGCAGCGATGACGATAAGTGGCATGTGTTTGCATGAGCTGTGCCCATTGAGTTGTTCTGTGTGAGCAGTGCTTGTACAAATACTTTTCATGGAACTTTCTGTGCACCAACCTTATGCTGGGGCCTCTAGTGCGATGACAGCTCTAGTAATGTTTTTCAATAATTGGAAGCTGGTGAACTTTATAGTTCTGGAAATATTTTCAATCTAAGTTGTGTTGAAGGCAGTCTTTGGCCTACACTTTATTCTGGAGCTTTACAGCACATTTGGGGATTAAACATTATTCAATGCCAATGCCTCAGATGGAGTTTAGCAAAGCACTCAAACAATGAGGGAATTATGTTTGAGGTTTTATTTTTAAGGGTAGACCTGATTTAAAAAAATATATATATTGTTTATAAATGCTGAAACTATTTTGAAACCTGATGTCTTTGTTACATCAACCCAGTCACTAGAAGATACAACTTGGACCTCTGCATTACTATTTGGTAAACAGTTTGACTGAGGTGATATTATGCATTTATATGAATTACTTTCATCAGTATAAAGTTGAAGCTATTTTGACATGTGCAGCAAATAGTTGAGCCAGTGATTGAACTGGGAACCCCAATCCTTCAGGGCAAAAAGATTTTCAACTTTACACCTGAGGCAGCAGAATTGTCTATTGTGTTGGGATGTTTGGAGTCCTTGACTTTGGTGTGTAGAAGACTAATTCAGGAGAAACTTCAAATGGTAAGCTGGAGAAAACGTAATGATCCAGAACTAACTGCCTTTGCAGAGTAGAGAGAGGCAGGTTCAAAAGCAAATTTTATTTCTGCTTAAATTACAGGGCTTTTTGGAGTGGATTGATTGAATGCCGTGTTAAAACAGTGCAGCTAATGCAAAGTTCAGTACTTCAAGATGCACCAAAGTTAATCTGCACGGGGTGTGTAATAATGGAGATGTTAATACTTCTGGTGAACTTACTTCAAAAGTTAATACATTGTTCACTCATAACCTTTGGAGTATCCTCTTCATTCAGTAACCACAGCTCCTAGTTTTGTTTCAGGAATAAGATCTCATGCTCATTCTTTAAATGAATAACAACTATTACCTGTAAGGTTTATTTATATACTGCATACATATTATTCTGTACAAAAGTGGTATATAGTCTCTTAATTCCAGTTTTGCATTGCAACAGCTCAGTTACACAAACCAGAGAAAAGATATTCCAGTTTAAAAATACCCTCCACCCAAAAGCTGTAAAATAAAAATAAAATGCTGGACCAAGGATGTAAGACCATCACAAGCAGACAAAATACCATGAGTTTGCCAGTCGCTGAAGTTATTTGACATGGAAGAAAAACACCACATCTGACTGCTACAAATTGATGTCTAGTACTGTATTGCTTTAGCTGTAGAATACAAGCTTTTTTGTAATGCTACAAATAATACTTGACCAATGCTGTTACAGTACTGTAGCAAATAAACTGCACATTTTAATTCACAGAACATAATTATTTTTTAGCTGAGCAAGATCCATTCTAAGGTCACAAAAAATTAAAACCAGACTCAAAATACAGCTTATCCATGCGTATAAAAATATTCTTGTACCCCAATTTGGGTCAAATTTTTATTACATCTCTCCCACTGACAGCTCTTCCATTCCTCCACATCAGCTCTACCCCACAAGGTAGAACATGTCTAGTTGTAACTGATTACAAGGCCACTTAACTTTCCAGATTGTAATTCCCTTAACATTCAATATTTTAAGATATTGATCATTTTTACCATTTAGTCTTGTAACATATAATTAGTAGTTTGACAGCTAGCAAACTGAACAATTTTAAACCTTTTAACTTTAAAGACCCAAAGTTTAGCATTATTTTTCTTGCCACGGCTGGTGATCTACATGGAGGAGGGATCAAGGTGTTTGTAGCTAGAGCAGTTAGTTTTAATAACCATTTTGTAAAAAAACAAGATCCCTCTGCATACTTCAAACGTTAACACAAAGCAAGGAAATCTGTTCCATCTGGACTTCAGTGGCTCTGGTGCACACCTCGGTTTGAAATTTATCTGGTATTTTTGGAATGTATTTATTTTTGGAAGGGGAAACAATAAAGGATCAAATTAGCAACTTTCGTAGTTGTAATTTTTTAATTTAATTCAAACTTCCTTCAATAGCTAGATCCTTCCTTTACCATGATCTGGAAAACACAACTAAAATGAAAATTGGCATGAGGATTTTGGTTTGCAGCTTGCTACCTGGGTGCTGCAGAAGCTGGACTTTAACCATGAACTCAAGTACAAATATTGTACTAAAGGCCTTGTTTGCAGTCAAAAATGCTTCCCCCCCCCCCCCCTTGCAGTTGCTTGCAGATGTCTTTCTCTACTGACCATTGTCATAATTAATTTCTGAAGATATCCAAGTCTGTTATTTTGTCCAAGTTCAAGAATCCTTCTGAATGAAGTTATGCTGCTCTCCAACAAATTCCAAGTTCCATACACAATGCAGGGAAATTGTATTTTCCAGGCTCCTCTTCAAATTTCCGAAGGTGTTACTTTGGAATGAACGTTAACGAAGCAATGGTACTTTAGTACTAATACTGGAGTGACTTAAAAAAGCAAATTTAAAGAAAAGTTAGTGGATAATTAAACTTGTTCTGTTATATTAAAAGTTCAAGAAAGTGACTTTTCATCTCACAGCTCAATCTTCTACTATCGTGTACTGGTTGAAATCATTCAGGCTAAAATGTGAAATGCCCAAGGAAGGAAGTACCGTAGTTGATGGGTGCAAAAGCAGGTCACATAGCTCAGGAAACATCCATTCACTGAGATCATGATTGTGTGACTTCAACTCCAAATACTTTTAACAGCTGTATCTAACAAATGTCATTGAGATTAATGTAACACTATCATCTGTATCTCAAAGATTTACACACTGCCTTTGCTCTTAAATGACCCAATTTTATCCTTTAGCTTTAACTTTGGATGAACTGTTTCTTTCACTATATCAGATTGAAGTTTTTAAAATGTTTGTTTTTTAAAGTCTCAAAAAAATTAAATCATTTGGTAAATCTAGTACTCTTGCAACTATGAAAGACTGTCGGACTTTTTTTTGGAGGACCAGTTGCTGATCTGATTACACCATTGTATTGTAGATAGATACACTATATATAATCCAGGTATGTAATGGATGTGTTGAAACAATTGGTGCAGTGGCAAGAGGTTACTTAATGTTGTCATAGTTAGGGGTGGTAGTAGGGACAAATTAAATCCTCCCCAGTGGTGTGTATCTCAACTAGCCTCTGATGACCATGTCCAGCTCATGGCCTTCACTTGTGGTTTAGCTATTGAGTCCGCTGGAACAGTTACCCGATTCTACTAACAGAAGGGGCAAATATGGGTTAGTAACACCTTAAAACCAGTCATTTCAGGCAGATGGGGCTTGCCAGCTGTGATTGGAAGCTTATCTAGGAGAAGAAAAACTGATCTCAGACCTCTACATGAGAAAATCTGCAGATGCTGGAAATTCAAGCAACACACACAATTGCTGGTGGAACGCAGCAGGGCAGGCACCATCTATAGGAAGAAGTACAGTTGACATTTCGGGCCAAGACCCTTTGTCAGGACTAACTGAAAGAAGAGACAGTAAAAGATTTGAAAGTGGGAGGGGGAGATCTGAAATGATAGAAGACGGGAGGGGGAGGGATGAAGCTAAGAGCTGGAAAGTTGATTGACAAAAGGGACACAGCTGGAGAAGGGGGAGGATCATGGGATGGAAAGCCTGCCTTGCTGCTATACCCACTCATGGGGAAGGCTTCAGGAGTAAACCCCAAGGATAAATCCGGACCTGCAGTCCGATGTTGAGTTCAACATTATCACAGGAGTTGCCAGTCATTGCTAGTGCCAAACTATCTGCCTCGTGTTCCTTTGGATTCATCAGCTGCATGGAGAGGGGGAAGCCTGCTGTGTGGGCAACAGCTTGCTCCCCACATCATACTGCCCCGGCTTGCATATCATGGAGAACTAGGATGCAGTATCTATGGTTGATCCTGAACAATGGAGGGCCTCAATCGCAAGAGGGTTGCAAATCAACATCTGGTCTGATGTAGCGGAAGAAGTTGTGAACTTTTAAAAACTTAAATGGCAGAAGTAATTACTGTTAAATTATGTGCAAGTAAATTTGAAATATTAATCTTTAAACTTTGTTATTGAAATACAACATGACAATCTTTGTGAATTGATTAATTATTTGTGAATTTAAATGAAAGGTGAGGGCTGATATTATAAAGGCCAGGAAATTGTTTTGGACGTGTGGACGCATCTAATGGCTTGAGAGAAAATCTGATTTATCTAAGTCCTAAATAGCCAACAGTTATCCTGACACTGATCTAGGTTCTCCAGCTAGAAGAAGCTATCTGTAATCATCTATTTTAGTTAAAACGGGCGAGAAGCTTGAAGACTATCCAAAGCCATGGCTCTGGCTGCATACCCTACTGTACTCTGGGCCATTGCACTCAAATTCCAGACGAACCATTTTCACTTCCATGCTGTATGATAGTTCGACTGTAATGTGAATGAAGGTTGTTAACATGTGCTAGGCTATTTAATCTTAGTTCCACATTACTTTCCAGCTCATTGCATTTGTTCAAACAAGTTTCTCTATCTCCATTTCAACCATAGTTGAAAAATGAAATTTATTTGAAAACCAATTTTTAAATATTTTGAGGAGGCAACTTTTTTTCAGGGGTTTTAAGTTTAAATATGTTCCTGTCAAATTATGGACACCTTCAGTGGTGGAGATTAACAGACATATTCTAGAAGAAAATTCCAAGGTTTTATTTACCTTTTTTATGGTACAACTGATTTTAGTATTAGCTTAATTAAGAGCTCCCTATGTTGTGCTGAAAGTTCCCATCAGCCTCAAATTATGGATGGGAAGTTACGTTGCAACTTTACAAAACACTGGTTAGACCACATTTGAGTGTTGTGTGTAGTTCTGATCTTCATGCTATAGGAAGCAGGTGATTGTATTGGAAAGAGTGTGGAGGAGATTCACTGGCATGTTGCAGAAGTACTGATATGTGGAGCATAAGCAACTTGCTTAATGTTTGTTTCCATGAAGCAAAGGAGGTATCCTGCTGGAGATATAGACTAGGTGGACAATCAATTCCCTACCCCTTCCTGAAGCTTAAACTTCTGTTTCCTTATCAGTCTTGACAAGGACTGCAACCTTAACTTTTGTTATTCTTCCCATAGAAGTAGCTTAACCACCTGAACTGAGTAGCTTTTGCTGTTTGTCTTTGGTTTTCACCAGATTCTTCCCCACCCCATGGTAAGCAGATTTAAATCAAAATACAGTACAGGTATAAGATGGGAGGAGAGTTTTACAGAGAATTTGAGGAGAAAGGTTGTTCAAACAAGAGTGATTGATATGTGGAACTTGCTGCAGAGTAGATGGTGGAGTCAGATACAATCACTGTAGTTGAAATGTATAGAAAGGCAAGTCATAAAAGGACATAGACCCCAATGCAGGCAAATTGGATTGATGTTGATGGGCAAAATATGGGAATAAATACGGTGAACTGAAAGGCATATCTGTGACGCAACTCCTTGACTGTTTCTGTAACAATTTATTTACCTCATCCACAACCTGCTCAATCCAGTACAGTCTCAGTATTTATTAAATGTCCATCTGACTTCATAGCTAACGTCAATAAGCACCTTCTCAAACTCATGCTTTTGCTTAATTTGTGATTACAGAAAATATTTAGCATTGTTTTTAATGTATTAAAGATATTAATTTTGCCTTACCTCCTTAAATTACTGTTTGTCGCCATGGATCTGGTTGTGCGTTTGCTTGCAAGGCTGACGCCAGCAATGGCACATGGTTTAGAAGCCGGCTTACAACTCTGTTTGCTAGACTGTAGTATTATCCTACAGATAGGCAATTAAAATGATATTTTTAAAAAATGCACTTTACAAAACTCACCATGTAAAAACAAATTACCTAGTTTAAGTTTATCACTACTGGCAATTGTAGCCTCTTATCAGATAATCCTTTTGTCCTATCCATCATTCCCTCATTGCTTTTGAAATTTAACCAACTTGATTGCTCTTTCTACATATGCTTCCCAACCTACTGAGTTTCAGCACGTTCAGTTTTAATGTCAGATTTCCAGCACCTGTGCATTTTAATTTTGAAAAGAAATGATCTGTATTCACATGCAACTTTGTCTTTAGTGTCCAAGAGTGAAATATGTTTATAATTACTTTTTTTGTCCTGAACCTTATGCCATTGCAACTTGGAAAATCAATATAATAATGAGCAAGCTCATGTAATTTTTAATCTCAATTTGAGTTAACATATTTCATTCATGAAGTCAGATGCCCTTTAAATATTTCATTTCATTTGGACATCTTTGAATACCAATTTTAGAATCATTAGTAACAATGCACTCCAGTTCTCCCTTCTGCTCTAGTCTTTGGTTTGTAGAAAGGGGGAAGGGGTAGAGGGAAGAATGGTAGTTACAATTTTCACAACACAGTGACAGAAGATCATTTAAAAAAATCTTACACATAGCTTTCAGCTGAGATTAAAATCAACTGAACCATTACTGCCACACCAAAAGTTAAAACTACTTTGTGTTTAAATCCATACAGTAGGACTGAATGGACGAGCATTTGCTTCAAGGAGTATAACATCGTGCACTTCCAGTTACATCATAATTTGTTCAGTTATCCACAGCCCGCCACTTATAGTGCAGTGCTGTGTAGTTATATCAACTTTAGTCTTTTCAATTTCAACATTTAAAAATTCTACTGTGGCAGCTGACCATTAGTCTGGATTATGGCTGACATGTTGGACACCTCACCCAGGCTGTATCAACCATTCACGGCTGCAGTTGCTGAGGTTAATATTCCTGTGTCATGGCCACCCAATAAAGCAGAGTGCTCTTTGAGAGGTGACCAGGCTGCAAACAGAGGAGCCCGGGCTCCAGATCACTGACAGTCATTGCTGCCAAAGACCTTTTAATGTTAAAAAAATAAATTGAAATTGATTCATTTTAAAGCTCATTTAATTGAAAATATTGCTAATTAAAGATAAAGGGAAAAAATGTGTCTATCCAGATCATTAACCCCATTCAAATAGATGGTACCACATCTGATATATCAAAAGCATCTCAGTATATCTGCTCCACAGCTCCGTTTGCCTGAGCTTCAGTCTGGATTTGATGTTGAGGAGAGTGCTGATTTGTACAACACTATTATATGATGGTTCTTGGTTGGAGGGGTGCATGATCAAGGCCATTATTTTACCAAGTTATAATGATTATAATATAGCTAGGTTATCTAACACTTACACAGTACTGTAATAATTTTATGTAGTGCACTGTACTGTTGCAAAAAATTCAAGTGATTTGATGATAAACTGATTCTGATATTGGTCACTATTGTCAACAGAGAGGGAGAGGGGGAATGATGGGGGGGGAAAGGGGGAAGGGAGAGGGATAGGGATAGGAGTGGCCTGCACCAGGGAAATGTTCTGTAATGATCAATAAATCAATTGTTTAGATTCAAGTGATCTTGCCTGGTGTCTTGGGGCTGGGTATGTCTGCACCTGCTCCAAATCCCCGCATCCCCAAACCGGTGCTCTACCCTCACCATTCTCAACATCCTTTGCTTCCACCAGATTTACAAACTTGCTCTCCACTGCACATTGACAAATACAGTACCGTGCAAACATTTTAGGAATATTCAGTACTGCAATTCAGCCCTTTGTAATTTATTACATTCTAATTTTCACTCTGCGGGATATTTTGTTCATCTTTAAAGAAAACTGAACTTTAACTGAATGCTATAAGGCTGTACTATCTTTAACATGAATTTTCAAATCACTAATCTTGAAATACCTTTGACTGGCTCAGGGCATAATTATCAAATTACATACTATGCAAAAGTAATTTGACTAATACAAATCAGAATTCACACAACTCATTTAAAAACTTAACTATCACAATTAAAAACTACTCCAAAAAGAAAAGAGATTTACCTGAATGCCTGCGATGATGATCTTGTGTGCATTTTGTTCTCCTCCAATCTAAAGTAAATAACTCGACATTAATTCATTAGGCAAGTGATTGATTCTAATACAGTTTGTTAGCATGATAGTTCTCATCTCATATCAGACTTAAAGGAATATCACTGCTAATGGTATAAGGCAAGCAGTCAAAAGTGGGTATGTATATTGGAGATGATAAAGTGACAGTCTAGTAAGGTGAAACTGAGGATTAGAATAAAATGAAACAATTCACCATTTGTACATTTTAACAGTCATTCATTATATCAAAAGTGCAACAATCTCAAAAAAGTGGAATATCTGCTGTCCTTCATTACAAAATGACTTCTTAAATCGAAGTTTGGCAGTTATTAAGTAACCCAAGAATGGATATCAGTCACCAGATTTTGAAGGCACTACATGTAGTATACATTATCAAAGAATATGCATATAGATTGGTATGAATGAGAAATAACTACAGTGGATTCCAGTTAATTTGGAACAACTCTTAAAGAACAATATCAAAATCGAGAAAATAGATTCCCTTCGTTTACGTGGGACACTATGCCACTTAATTGGGATAAGAGACTTGCTGAACAGTTTTTAACTAATGTCAGTTGTGTGCACTTTTGTGGGCATTAGACACTACACCAAGTTTAGAGTGAACAGTTGTTAAATGGTGCCAGCTGTGTATGCTGTGTTATATATTTGGGCCAATGGACACCGATTCTAAAAGCAATGATTTTTGATTTTTTTTATATTTGACTTTAAAAATTTCAGATCTTTGCCAAGATACTATGAAAACACTTAACACTAGCTAAAAAAGTTACTCTAGGTGTTGGCACTGATTTTGTTCATTTACAATCAAAAGAACAAGTGTACATGACATAAATTCCTCCGATAACTATTAGAAACAGTTTTATAGTACTATAGTAGTATTAGTGGTGTTTAATTTGTTCTGTACTTTATTTTGAAAAAACAATTTGTTACTCAGTTAAACGCTAGTTTTTCTCTTCTGTATCTTTAACTTTTTATGAAACTTTGGCTAATTGAGGCAGCTGCTAAATTAGGCCAAAATGTACTGGTCCTGATGTGTCCCAATTAACCGGAATCCACTGTACTCTTAAAGTTCCCAAAATTTAGTTGCAGAGCTGTCCAACACTAGATAAAACCAGGGAATTGTCTGCAGCAATAAAACCTCAAAGAACAGTAACGTTAAATACTAAAAAACAGACCTTATTTTGGATTATGAAGGGCAACACAAAACTTAACCAAATAAGAGAATGTACTGTTTATGGAGAGCAAGAAGAAATGAACAACTAATCTTGGCTGATTTTATGCTTCAATGAAATGTTCATTTTGATTAACCCAACAACACCAGAAATCTGAAATCTGCCTCAGGATTGAAGAGTAACCAGTACAAACTACTGGCTTGAGAGTGAAACTGAACAGTATGCTGCATTCAGGTTGTTCTTAAATGAACAACAGAAGCCACTGGGACCATAAATTTGTGTAGGAACTGTTTCCATATTTTATATTTCTTTTTACTTAGAGATGCAGTATAGTAACAGCCCCTTTCAGCCCAACAAGGCTGCACCATCCAATTACACCTATGTGACCAATTAACCTACTAACCCACATATTTTTGGAATGTGGAAGGAAGTGCACACACATTGGGGGGGGGGGGGGGAGATCTACACACTCCTTTCAGATAGTAGTGAACTTGAACCTAGTCGCTGATGCTGCATTAGTGTTATGCCAACCGCTGTGTTACCATGCCACCTCCTAAATAACATACCTGTTGGACTGGAAGAGCTCAAGGACAAACTAACCAGTCAAGTTAGTTCTGCTTATAATACCAATTTGTCAAATGTGTTTTCTTAAAATAAGTAGTTGATGTGCAGTCTAATTTCCCAATTTCACTTAGGCTGCCATTGCTTTATACTATTCTAGTGCTCTAAACTATATAATTCAATTTTCCAAATGTTTTGGAAAGGGTCTTAAACTGTAACAGTACAAACTGATCTATGATTCTGTTCAGTGAGTGGAAGGTTAATGTTAAAATAAGAATTATATTCCATGGTACTGCAGTGGAATGTATGCATTGAGTAAAGATTGCAAGAAATGTTAGAAATTCCATGAACCTGAAAAAAGATAATTCAAATTAAATCTATAGATGTATAAGAAGAAAATGAAGTAGATCAGAACTGAGAGACAGAGGTAGGCTTCCAGGGGGTAAGATGACTGATGAATTTGTAAGACGTGGGTAAGTTTTGTGAAGTCTAAGAATTTAAAATTTGATTATATGGTACAAAATCTTCTCTTTATGACTGATCAGAATAACTTATTGCACATCAAAGTAACTTGTTTACACTACTTTGAAATATAATGTAAACATTCTCAATGGGAATATGCATCTTGTGTACTATACTCAAATATTATGTTTCTCTGTAGTTTTCTAAAACAGAAGACAGTCTATAACTTTTCTCAACTTACAACAGAGTTTGAGTAAAGCTCTTTCTGCTGTAAATCTCTCACTCCAACACCATGGGCTTACTTTCTAAGTCACTTCATTACCCCTTCCCCCATTTACTTTAGATCAGAGAACAAAGTGACCAGAACACTTTTTCTACACTTAAATACTGCAAAGGTATGTTTGTTTCAGTCATGTAATGAGAAAAACTAATTCACACCATTGTATCAAATAGACAGGATTACTGCAATGCACATTTTACTGACCTTCCTCCAAAGCAATGTATTGATAATGCAGAATGCAGGGTGACTTGGACAGGTTGGGTGAGTGGGCAAATGTATGGCAGATGCAGTTTAATGTGGATAAATGTGAGGTTACCACTTTGGTGGCAAGAACAGGAAGGCAGATTACTATCTAAATGGAGTCAAGTTAGGAAAAGGTGAAGTACAATGAGATCTAGGTGTTCTTGTACATCAGTCAATGAAAGCAAGCATGCAGGTACAGCAGGCAGTGAAGAAAGCTAATGGCATGCTGGCTTTTATAACAAGAGGAATTGAGTATAGGAGTAAAGTCGTCCTTCTGCAGCTGTACAGGGCCCTGGTGAGACCCCACCTTGAGTATTGTGTGCAGTTTTGGTCTCCAAATTTGAGGAAGGACATTCTTGCTATTGAGGGAGTGCAGCGTAGGTTCCCAAGGTTAATTCCCGGAATGGCGGGACTGTTATATGTTGAAAGATTGGAGCGACTGGGCTTGGATACACTGGAATTTAGAAGGATGAGAGGGGATCTGATTGAAACATATAAGATTATTAAGGGATTGGACACGCTAGAGGTAGGAAGCATGTTCCCGCTGATGGGTGAGTCCAGAACTAGAGGCCACAGTTTAAGAATAAGGGGTAGGCCATTTAGAACAGAGATGCGGAAAAACTTTTTCACCCAGAGAGTGGTGGATATGTGGAATGCTCTGCCCCAGAAGGCAGTGGAGGCCAAGTCTCTGGATGCATACAAGAGAGAGTTAGATAGAGCTCTTATAGATAGCGGGGTCAAGGGATATGGGGAGAGGACAGGAACGGGGTACTGACTGTGTATGATCAGCCATGATCACAGTGAATGGCGGTGCTGGCTAGAAGGGCTGATTGGCCTACTCCTGCACCTACTGTCTATTGTCTATTGATAAACTTCAATTCATTAAGAATGCTGCTGCTAGACTTTTAACCAAAACCACAATGAGAGAATATATCACTCCCATCCTAGCTACTCTGCTTTGGCTTCCTGTATCTTTTGGAATAGATTTTAAAGTTCTTTCTTGTTTTTAAAGCTCTTAATGGTCTGGGACCACAGAATCATTTTCGTTTTATAATCCTGGTCAAACTATCCGGTCTCTTAAATTTAAACAATCTCCCTCAAAAGATAAATAGCATGTCAGCTTTTTGAACGATGCTCCTAAACTGTGAAATTCAATACCTAAAACTATAAAGGGATGCAGACTCAGTTAACACTTAAACACCAGCTCATAGTCTATTTATTTAATCTTGCGTTTAACTAACATCTTTTCGTCTTTTATTTTCATGTTTGTAATTTTATCCCATTGTAAAGCATTTTGAATTCCATCTATATGAAAACTGCTCTAAAAATAAAGTTATTATTACTTCACTGAAAAGGGTATTACATAAAGTCTAGGAGTTCCTTTTGCAAAATACTGAAACCACATTTATATTGAAAGCTCAGACAGGTCCAGTATTCTGTCTACTTGTGATTATTATAAAAAAGTTTTCTTTTTTCTCTTTTCCATTCTTGACAGACTAACACAAATCAAAACCACGACAACACATTCTGAAATAACAGAGAAAGTGTAATTTGACAATAAAGAAATAAGATGTGGGATTGGGGGTAAACAAAACAAGAGCCTCAAGTAAAACATACTAAATACAGAAAGAAATAGTCCACATTCTGCAAAGTGTAATTACCAACTCAGACAAATATATCACTAGAAACGAACATACCCACAAATACCAGAAAATGCAGACAATTTGATACAATGGAGAATTTGGTGTAGATATGGGAGGTAAATAATAACATACATCATATGAACAATGATGACAATAACCTGTGCTCCCAAAAACATGAAGCTGTACTTTAGCTCTCTGCAGGGAAATTTGGCCTGGATTGTTAACTAAATACCAAAGGCACTAACAAACAACGTGGCTCAGAAGGACGCTGATGGAAAGGCAAGAATGTAGGAGTAAAGAAGTCAGAGCAATATGTAGAACTGCAACTGTATTAGAAGAGCCTACATGGCCTTTTTCATTTCTTGACCAATCTGTTGAATATGTGGTTCTGATGAAGGGTCTTTGACCCTAAAACATTACTCTGTTTCTCTTTCAGCAGAACAAGTTAATGCTTTCAGTATTATTTTCATTTCAGAATTGCAGCATCTACAGTTTATCCAAGATGTTGCCTCCTGGTGCCAAGGTGAGAAACCATGGGATTAAGTCCAACTGATGGTGCAAAGCTTGTAACCCAATGCTGCAGCTAAAGACAAGACATGATTTAGCATGATTAACATGATGACTTTAATAGATTAGTAAAAGCACACAGGTGGTAAGCTTTATGATGGGACGTGAGCTTCCTGTGGTGAGAATGGGAACTTTTACAGGAAAATGCAGAGTAAGGAACATTTACAAATAACAAATGTTCAGCTTTAAGTTAAAAAGGGAAAATACTAATTTTTAAAATGCAATACAAAATCAATTAAAATTGAAGATCTAGGTCTATATGAATATTTTGTTACTGATGCTTGCTCAATTCTCTTTTCTCTGTACCATGTTTGTCCCATGCTTTCTTCAGTTCTATTTTTTTTGTGGTATAAAACATCTTCCTTTCGCCTTCCATCTACCCTTTCAATATTTCATCCTCTCAGTGTATGTTCGGTCTTGACCGTTTGATATCAAATAACCCTTTTATTTGTTCACTTTACCTTTTTTTATTTTTCCCCAAATCTACACTCCAGTGCTTTCCGGAAGACAGACACCACACTTTCTTTTATATTCATCTGCCAATAATATGTCATCACTTTCCATTTAGAACACTTTTCTAACCAGTTCTTAATTTGTTTATCTAGTCAATAAATCACCTATTAAATGTATCTGAACCTACTTTCCACCTACTTAGCATAACTCATAACTTCAGTAATACACAGAAGCTATTTACTCTGTTTCACTGGAACCATCACTTACTCCATTATTAAAATATACAATCTTCTGCTTGTATCTGTAGCAACTTCCAACAATTTGATACTACACCTTGATCTTCATTCAGAAATTTATTGCTGCATTCAGCTATTTGGAAACTTGAAGTTTATCTGCACAACTAAACTTCCAGCAGGTCTCTCTTCAGTCCTCAACAAAATTTCACTGTTTCTTCAGTAGAATCAAAGAATGCTGAACCAAGATCTTAAAAGCAAATCCATGATCTCCAAATTTCCCTCTATCTCTTTACCGGCATCGGGAAAAAGCTGAGCATAAATTCAATAATTTTAAATAGGATGTATGGCCTACAGCTGACTATCAGATATGTTGTAGATATTTAGTACTTTGGCACTTACTAAAAAAATCTGAAAGAAATTGAATTTTAAATAGCAACATTATGCTTGTAAGAATCTTGGTATTATGAGGAGGAAGTTGCAGAGATTCTCAGAATTTTCAAGGATTAATGGAGAGGTCGAATGGAACACAAAGATGTGATCTACAAGTTGTAATTAAACAATATTACACTTTTAGTAAAAAGACAATTCTTATGGTACTACATGGAAAATAAAACTGCAAACACTGATTGCCAAGAGGACTGCTGTTACCACAATAGTTAAACGGATAGGCAAACATACTGTGATGCACATAATAAAACTTACAGCCTAGTATTTTGTCTGGTAGATACAACATAATGCAAAGGTAGATTAGAGTTCAGACAAAGGAATGACTTTTCAGCTCATCACAGCTATTAGATGGGCAAAGGTTTTGTTTTTGAAAAAGGGCTAATAATTCACTCATGAACAGACATGCTAAAAGCAGTACTGTCCGAGGAAGTTATGACCATTTTTTCCTGCAGTGATTTCTTTGTCCAGATACAGGCCTCATGGCTGTACTTAAACATGGAACACATTGTTTTCCATATCACTGCACATTAAGCCTACCCCACAAGCCTTGCAAATTGTAGTCATGTATCCAAATTCCACCCTAATGCAAATGTGGATTCCAGCTATTGAGAGAAACTTAATCAGTCGAGAGATATTGTGGGATAAATTATCTTGAAGCTTTTCACTGAACTCTGTAGAGTAACAAAAAAAACAAAAATCCCTGAGAGCAGCCTATCACTATGTCTGCTGTTCTTAAACAATGGCACGGCCACAACAAAAGATGGGCATTGCTCAAGTAAAAGAGGATGAAAACCTTGCTTCTTGATAAGAATTAGAGATGTATCTAATACAACAGCAACTAGAAAAATTATAGACCAGAAAAGCTGAAGTCCAAATTAATTTGGAGGCTAATCAACTCAGGAAGGCTGTAGTCTAAGCTGGGGTGAACTTCTGACAAAAGATTATAGGCCCCTATAGCCATGGCCTTTGGAATTGTTAGTTACTTGATATATTGGGACAGTCAATGAGAATTGTGGTTCCCTGCAAGTCCTTAGGGGATTTACTATGTGAGCACGAGCCCTCTTGCCCTCTTCCTTTGGCAGATCTGGTCCCTCTCCAGCTCTTCAGCAGAATCACCCAAAATGCAACATAAAATAAATAATTGATTGTACATCCCATTCAAATTTAAAACACCCAAAGAGATTGTAACTGGAAAAATGATGGAGCTTAGCATAAGTTACTTAGTAGCTTGGATCCCTTTCCCATGAGCTCTAGCAGCTTCAAAACGTAAGGACAACCATCTCTGCATTGCTTAACACAACACAATCTAGAAGGATAATACTGCAGATCTGAAATCAGAACATGCTGGAGATGCCAAGCAGCATTAATGAGCATCTTTGGCATTTTAGTAAAAGTGATACAATTCCAGGAAAGGGGAATTACAAAATGATCACCGCACAAGGACTGATACCATCCATGCACCACCATGGACATTGTCCTACCTAAAGGTGCTTAATGTTGTAGGTGCAGGCAGCTCAATTTTGTATCCAAAATGTAAGTTTACTGCATGTGATGCACCCCCTAAAACATTGCAATTAATTTCTGTGACAGGTAAAAATGCTGAATGACATCCCAATATATTTCTGTTGGATGACTTCAGAAATTACTTTTACAGGCAACAATTTAAAATTTTGCCATAAGGGATGGCATAGATGTACTTTCAAGTAACATTTTCCCAGGTTAAGTTTACCTAGGTAATATTCAAGGCTCGGAGATTATTATGATAATTTGCTTCCTCATTTCTGCTATAAAAGATTATTTGTAGGCCCTAGTGAGATTTTCTTTAAAAGAAACGCAGTATTTCTGTTTGAGCTACCTATTTCTTTTCTTGGTAAGGTGCCACATTCCAATTACAAAACCTAAAAGAGAACAATAATAGAGCAGACAAATACAAACACAAGCTTCGTGTATCAGATCTTCTCATCATCAGCAGCAAGCAGCAGATGCCATATGGCATGCAGACAGTGATTAATTTCAAATAGTTTTTATTATCTGGGTTAGATTTGCATACCAATAAACTTCCGGTACAGTACTAAATAGTGCAAATGGTTTCACTGGTCAGAAATGACGACTGATGCATTTGAAACTTTGTGCAATTTATGCAATTACTATGCTCCAGTTTTAACATGCAATTAAAGAATGAGTTAGCGCAAGAATTCAACCATTACAACGGAGCATTTGCTAAGAAGAAGAACTCTACAGTAAGTGATGTAATTAAGTTAATGACTGTTAGTAGAGGGTACTAAATACATGTACATGCACACATATATTACTTACAAAACCACAAGGCAGTGACTTAATTTAATTAACTAGTGATGATAGGTATAAAACCTAATAAACAAAGCATATTACACTTACACATAATTTAAGAAATAGTGATAATAGATTTTAGCATGCACTGGAAGAAAATTGGAAAATGGAATGCATTGTCCAGTGATTATTCTTTTTGTTTTTTAAAAAAAGAAATGGAAGTGGCACACTTACAGTGCTACCTGCCTGGGTCCTGAAGGGTACTAGTTTTCTAACCCATCTAGACAGATTAGCAGGATGGGAGAAGGGTAGGCACAAACCATCCACCAGATGACAATGCTACACACTGTAGATACCAGCATAGCTAGGAGCCATCTAGAAGGGGAAAAGAGATGAATAAAAATGCAAATGGAAGAGCAGAAAATTTAAGCTAAAATGCCATAGGCAAAATAACTGCAGTAAAGCTATTACTTCCAAAACAAAAATGCAAGCAAGTGCCATGCAGAATGTGGAAAGTAATTTCTATAGGAGTGTACAAAACATTTGATAATATGACATGCTGATATTTGGCAGACCTCCATGTACAAAGTAGGAACCAGTTTTCAAGGACCATTGTAGGGATAAACGAAATAACTTCCTCGTGTCATTGAGTTAAGTTTTTTTTTAAAAAAGAGAAAATCTGTGGTTTAAGTGTTTGAATCTGCTGTTGTTAAGATAGTAATATATTAATTTGGGCTGCTCCCCTAGTTCCTATGCTCAAGGATATAGGTTTAAGGTGAACCTTTCAAACACTGGCCCATAAAATAGAATAATAATGATAGAACACATATGAAAATGAAAATTCCTGCAACATACAAGTTGCCCTTCTAATATCCTGAATGGGGCATGGGCACAAGCTTCTGTTCAAAAGTACTAACTCCCTAAGTTTTGTGACAGTTAGGAAGAGGGCAAGGTAACTGAGTACACAAAAGTACAAAGCACGTGAGGAATTTTCCGGGCTTCCCTGTATTCACAATAGGGATGATGCAGTATTCCTGAAAATGTTAAAAGGGGTCTTAAACAGACGATAATCATCCAGGTGATGATTACTTAGGTTTTGCACAGTGAATAGACAGGAGGAGATGAAGGAAATCCACTGGCTGCAGAAGACAGTGTAAGGTGCAATTATTTTAACTGCACTAAGTCAGAACACAGGGCCTGAAACTGTCCTTGTGAAAAAGCAGAGGAAAGGAAAATAAGTTCACAATATAATGAAAGATTTTAGTAATCTCAGACACAAAATAATTGACAGTAGTTGCATAAAAGGACTCCACTCATTGACTTACTCAATGAGGATGTCGTCTACACTGAAGTTAAAATTATACTTACACTTTTAAATATTGTATTAAATTCTGGATGTTTAAGGTAAATGTTGTGTGAACTTTAAAAGTCAAAAGCAGAGTAGTTCCATATTTATGACACAGAAAAAGTCTATTTTAGCCCACTGAGTTTACGCTGGGCTCTCAAAAGCAATCCCTTTTCCCACCAATTTCCTTGCAACCCCTTATCCTCACGATCCAATCAATTCCCTCCGGATTCTACCTCTCGCCTACATTAGGAGTAATTTGCAGTGGACAATTAAGCTACTATGCAATAGGTCTTTGGAATATGAAAGCAAAATTGGAGCCCTTAGAGAAAATCCATGCAATACAGGGGAAAAGTGCTTACTCCACACAGACTGAACCTGGGTCACTGGTGCTGTGAGGCAAAGCTGGTGAAATTTATTCTATGCACACTGCTGTGAGATGCTGGTTGAAATTCAGCCAAAAGAGACAAGCCTACAGGGATGTTTTATTACACTTACAAACCGATTTCAAGCTCAACTTGTTCAAGTTTTAACTGAACATTTTTCTTACAATGAAACAATTAAACTCATGAGTTCTTAGGTGGAGTCAAAGTAGATAAATGATTTTTTTAAAACTAAATCTTGAGAATTATCAAGTTTTGATAGCAACTGAATTAAAAATACTTTCTGAATATTCCAGTGTACATGTGCAAATATTCCTGTTCTCAAGATGGTTCTATATCTAGCAACTCTTTCGAGTGCAGCTCATTGATTGATGTTAATCATCAAGTATTCCCATTTAGGACTACTACAGCTGAAATTCAGAGTCAGGGCCACAGATACTTCAGTCTGTCAAAGACTGATAGACCGCAGATGCAGACTCAGATCATGAGTGTGGTAGTGACCCTTTAAGAGAACTGAAGTGGGGAAGGTGCACTGGGCTACAGGTACGATTGAAACACAGAGGCCTTGGACCTGCACTCCCAGCTATCTTGCTGGGAGTCTTTGGAAAATAAAAATGAAGACCTCAGAACAAGATTACAGTACCTCAGGGACATCAGGAACTGATGTGTACTTAGTTTCATAGAAACGTGGCTAATCCCCACCACTTTGGATGCAGTGATGGCTTCAGCATTCACTGTAAAGACAGGTCAGTTGAATTTTTCAAGGTAGAGGAAAGGGGATTTTGCTTTATGATGAACTCATTGCAGTGCACAGACGTGATGGTTCTGTCTCAGTCCCGCTCACCCGACTTGGAACATCTGGTGGTCATGTGTCATCCATTTTATCTGCCAAGGGAGTTTTCTGCCATTGTCCTGGTAGCCTTCTACATTCCATCCTCAGGCCAACATCAGGCAGATACGGACGAGCTGAGCACCGTAATCAGCAATCACGAAACAGTGCACCCCGATGCATTCCCCATCATTGCAGGGGAACTTCAACCAGGCCAGCTGGAAGAAGTCTCTAACCAATTACAAACAACATTTTATCTGTGGAACCAGAGGAGTCAACACACTTGACCATGGTTACACCCCACCATGAATGCTTACCATACCATTCCATGCTCGCACTTTGGTAAGTCTGATTACCTGGCTGTACTTCTACTCCTGGCATATCAACAGAGACTAAAGATTGCAGATTCAGTGGTAAAGACCAAGAAGATATGGTCAAAGGAGACGGAGGAGACCTTTCATAATTGCTTTAAGTCAGTGGACTGCACAATATTCAGGGATTCATCTTCGAATCTGAATGAATACACCACAGTTGTCACCAACTTCATCAAGACCTGTGTGAATGAGGGTATGCCTTCAAAAACATACCAGAGATACGCAAACCAAAATCTGCGGATGAACGGGGGATCTGTAGTCTGCTAAGGGCTAGATCTGTGTCATTCAAGACTGACTATCTAGAACTATTCAAGAAATCCAAGTACGACCTATAGAAGGTTATTTTAAGAGTAAAAGAACAATTCCAATTGAAGTTAGAGATGGAATCGGATGCACGTCAGCACTGGCAGGGTTTGCAGGCCATTACTTCCTACAAAGTGAAACCTAACATCATGAATGATGGTGATGCTTCACTCCCAGATGAGCTATTCATCTTTCATGCATGCTTTGAAAGGGAGAATTAAACTACACCTGTGCGAATTCCTGCAGCATCTGGTGACCCTGTAATTTCTATCTTAGATGAGCGTGAAACCTTGCAAGAAATCAGGCCCTGATGGTGTACCTGGTAGGGTGCTGAAAACCTGTGCCAACCAACTGGTTGGAGTGTCCAAGGACATCTTCAATCTCTCACTGTTGGATTCGGAAGCTCCCTGCTTCAAAGGGGCAATAGTCATACCAGTACCCAAGAAGAGAAGGGTGAACTGCCTCAAAATACGATTGTCCAGATACATGCACATATACTGTGATGAAGAGCTTTCAGAGGTTGGTCATGGCCAGGATCAACTCCTGCCTAAGAAAGGACCTGGACCCACTGCAATTTTCCTATCACCACAATTACATCTACAGAGGATGCTATCTCACTAGCTCTCCACTGGCCTTGGATCACCTGGACAATAGCACTACCTTGTCAGGCTGCTGTTTATTGATTCCAGCTCAGTACAAATCAACAAGCTCCAAAACCAGGGCCCTTGTATCTCCCTCTGCAACAGGATCCCTGATTTTCTCATCAGGAGAACACTGTCAGTGCAGATTAGAAATAACATTTCCTCTTCACTAACAATCAACGCAGGTGCATCTTAAGGATGCATGCTCAGCCCACTGCTTTACTCTCTCTTCACTCATGGTGGTGTGACTAGGCATAGCTCAAACACCACCTATAAATTTGCTGATGACACATCTGTTGTCAGCTGAATTTCAGATAGTGACGAGGAGGCAAAAAGGAGTGAGACTGATCACCTGGTTGAGCGGTGTCGCAACAACCTTGCACTCAATATCAGTAAGACCAAAGGATTGATTGTGGACTTCTGGAATAGGAAGTTAAGGGAACACACACCAGTCCTCATCAAGGGATCAGCAGTGGAAAGGGTGAACAGCTTCAAGTTCCTGGGTGTCAACATCTCTGAACATCTATCCTGGGCCTGATATTTTGATGTAATTACAAAAGAGGCAAGTCAGTGGCTACATCTCATTGTGAGTTTCAGGAGAATTGGTATGTCACCGAAGACTTTTGCAAATTTCAACGGTTGTACCTGGAGGGCATTCTAACTGTTTGCCTCAGCATCTGGTAGAGAGGCCACTGCACAGGATTGGAAAAAGCTGCAGGAGGTTGCAAACTCAACCAGCTCCATTGTGGGCATTAGCCTCTCCAGCATTAAGGACATCTTCAAAATGTGATGCCTCAAAAAGGTGGCAACTATCATTAAGGACCCTCATCACCCAGGACATGCCCTCTTCTCATTGCTACCAAAGTACTGGAGCCTGAAGACACAAACTCAGTGCTTTAAGAACAGCTTCTTCCCCACTGCCACAGATTTGTGACTGGACGACAAATCCATGAACACTACCTCACTGTTTTTAGCTCTATTTTTGCACTACTTACACATCTTATTGTCATTTATATTTTTTATTGTTATGTCTTACAATGCAATGCTGCCACAAGACAACATATTTTACTACATATACCAGTGATAGTAAACCTGGTTCCGATCAATTCAAATGCAATTGTTTGCGAGGAAGCCAACAAGCCAGTGGAAAGGCATAGGAGATGCACAGAACAGGTCTCAGACATGTAGTTATTTGAAAACAACACATGTTGAAGCAACTTAGGTAGATAGACAAGATAAGATTAGACAGCAATTTAAAGAATAATATAAATTGGGGATATAAAACTGAACTTTCTTAGAACTTGCCTGTCCAATCATATGGTTTGTTTATAAAAAATAGAAACATGGACAAAAGGACACTAGATCAAGCATTTCTGAAACTTAGATAATCACAGACAACAATGCTAGTAATTTAATACTTTAAAAATGCAATGTAAATAGGGTATTGTACCATGATGCTTTTCTTGCATTCCTGAGTAAGAGCACAGCAGTAAATTCAATCAAATGATCTTAATCATACAGATTATTCCAGCAAATGCTTAGTTTCCCAATTTATTTTTTAAAACAATTAAATTGATATAATTTGTATGTTCAATTTTGATTTTTTTAAGGAAAGGATAAGAATGGTTAATTACAAAATGTAGATACTAGATAATCTGAAATGAAAACAAAGTGCTGAAAACACAGCAGGTCAGGCAGCATCTGTGATAAGAGAAATAGAATTAATGCTTTGGGTCAGAGCTCCTCTGGAAGAACTAAGACAGAGAAAAGCAAGTTACTTTAAGTTGCAGAGAAGCTGGAGGGAGGGATAGATAGATAGGACAAAAGGAATATCTGGGATAGAGATACAAAGGAATAAATTGTCTGATCGGAGGGTGCAGACAGAGTTAGAATATGCAAAATGCTGGGCTGTCACACATGGGTATCAGATCAAACCCATGCGAGAAAACCTGAGCCTATAATACAATGGATGACCTACACCGGAAATGGCAAACAAGAGGAAGTCAGTTACCAGAGGTTGTCAAATTCAATAACAGAGCCTAGAACTAGACTGCAACATGATTCGACAGAAAACGAGATACTGTTCCTCAAAATTGCATTGGGCCAGTGCGGGTCTCACACAGATAGACAGGGCAAAGTGAAAACAAGATAGGAAATTAAAAAGTGGCAAGAAACAGGAAGCTCAAGTTAGCCCCTGCAGACCGATCTCAGGTGCACTGCAAAGTGCAAAGAAGACCACAAGTTGAAAGCCAAATGTAACACAGTGCACTGGTAGATATCACTGCTTCACCTAGAAGGATAGATTTGGATCTGTGGATCATGGCAAGGGAAGAGGTCAAAGGACAGGTGTTGCATGCTTGGAATATTGTCAGCAGTTTTGGGCCCCTTACCTAAGAAAAGATGTGCTGGCATTAAAGATGGTCCAGAGGAGGTTCACAAGAATGATTCTGGGAATGAAAAGGTTAATGCCTGAGGAGCATTTGATGGCTCAGGGCCTGTACTCACTGGAGTATAGAAGAATGAGGAGGGATCTTATTGAAACCTATCGAATATTGAAAAGCTCAGATAGAGTGACTGTTTAGAAAATATGTTTCCATTTGTGGGTGAGTCTAGGACCAGAGGGTACAGCCTCAGAATAGAGGGATGCCCATTTAGAACAGAGATGAGAAAGATGTTCTTTTGCCAGAGGGTGATGAATCTGGAATTCATTACCACAGAAGGCTGTGGAAGCCAAGTCACTGAGAATATTTAAAGTGGAGGTTGATAGGTTATTGATTAGTCAGGGCGTCAAGGGTTATGGGGAGAAGGCAGGAGAATGGGGTTGAGAGAAATAAGTCAGCCATATTAAATTTGATGGGCCATGGCCTAATTCTGCTCCTATATCTTATGATGTAATAATGATGAAATAATTTGGAAAGATGTGATGATAGATGAGGAAGAGAGAGGAAAAAGGAGATAACCCTTTAAAAGCGTCAAGGTACTGAAATATATTCCTAGAGGAAGTGACTTTAAAATAATCAAGACAGAAGTTAAAACACACAGCTACCTCTGAAACAAATAACAATAATACAAATCACAGACTTAGTTGGGGAAAGCTGGAGGGTTTGGAGAGGTGATACTTGTAATAATCATTTGAGGGGTGGCTATATTCGAAGTAAAGCACTACTAAAACTTGTATGTCCATTTTTCCAATGAGGTAATTTGGTCATATTTAATTGAGAAATTAAGGAAACAAACGTATGATCCAGAAATAGCTAAACAGCATTGCTGTTAACAGATTTTGAGATTTATGCAAACTGCAACGATGTCCAAAATAAGATACACCCTGATCTCACAATACCACTTCAGGAATAGTGAACCAACACATCATTTAGAGTATCCAATTTGATCTATTTTGTCTAGTTAGGCATTAATTGCAAGTCTTTTTGTACCTTTGCCATGAATTCTTAATGTGCTTACTGAAAGACCCAAGCTAGAAAGCGCACAAAAATAAAAACAAGCACACAATTCCTGATCAGCTGTTGCATGTTACTGCTGTAACTGATGAGTGCAATAGATCTGTTATACTGAAGGCAAACTCTGCATGCTTGTAACAAAAGCTTCTCAATTCCAGCTTGCTCCTGACTGCTATTGCTTATGTCCTACAACATGCTCCATGTTGATTATGTGGAATTTGTACTATTTTTTCCCCCAAATTTAATAATTTTTAGAGTCTGAACAGCAATGGCAAGGGCAGCATTTATTACCCACTGCTAACTACCCTTGAGAAATTGCCAGCAAAGCATCTGAAACCCTTTTCCCCTGGTGATAAGGTCATGGGTTTGAAAGGTATGGTCAGAATGCCCTAAATGGCCATTTGTAGATGATAGCTGTCACTGTGTGCAGTATATTATTGTTCAGAGTACCAATCAAATGGGCCATTTTATTTTGATTTATGTTAAATTCCTAGTGTTCTTGGAACTGCACTTATCCATAATAATGAAGCATTTTCCAGCATTCTTGTGACAGGTACGTTATAGATTATGGAACAGGTTCAGCTGTCAGCACGTGGATCACTTCCCATATTACACCAAGTCTCCAAAATGCTCTTGTAGACAAAGTATTTCTGCAATTGTTCTGCTTGAGTTTCTAGTCAATGGTAACTGCACTCCACTTTCCCAAAGATGCTGATGGTGGGAGGCATAGCGATACAGTAAAGCTATTGAATGCCATGGGACACTCTTCTGATGAGCAGAATATCAATTGCCATCATTAACCCATGTCTGAATGTTATCCAAGTCTAGCTACACTCAGGTGTTCTTGTGACTACTTCATTTGCTGACGAGTTGCAAATACAACTGTGTATTATGCACTCACAAGCATACATCTCCACTGCCCAGCTTGCGATGAACAAAAGTGACCAATGAAGCAATTGTGCCCAGGAAACTGCCCCAAGGAAGTCCTGGGGCTACAATGTCTGCATAACCTCAGTTACTTTTGTTAGTGCAAGCGATGATGCTCCTTTCATGCCCATTGACTTCAGTTTTATCATGGCTTCTCAATAAATACTGAATTGCTCCCACTTCACCTCTGGAATATAGTCCTTGTTTAGACTGAAGCTGTAATGTGATTTGGAGCTTGTGCTTTGTAAAGAAGATTCTTTGGAAATCTTACTTGATTTATGACTATGTTGGACATAAGAACCCTAGTTTTCTTTAAGACTTCACAGTTAGAGCCATTACTTCTAGCAACTCCCATCATGATTTTTAATACAAAAGCAAACCATTCCTGAACCTTGCATTCCCAAGAAATAAAAACTTCCAACCTATAAAAGGTCTTTACTAATGGCTGTAACTCCTCTGGTATCAGCCTTATTAATTTTAGTTTTGCTCCTACCCTTTCTCTAAGATGAAGATCAGAATCATCCATACCAAAATTTTAAACAAGACTTGGCACAAATAAAAGTGTGCAACCACGTAGAATAATCTATCTCACAGAGAATAATCTCTCCCCTTGGTTTACTCTGCCAAAAGTAGTATTTTGCAAATTATTAACTGATGATTTTTGTTTGGTATTTTCCAGGTGCTACTTTCCAAATGTAGCAACCAACTGCCTGGATCACCAAATTCACATGTGTACTATCAAGAGAAATTGAGGGTTGAAAACTCTTTTTGACATAAATTCTTGTGTAAGAAGAATTGTACACAGAACTATCAAACTGTGCAATAAGGACAAGATTATAAAGAAGTTACGGAAACCTTATGTCAAATACACCTTCACCAGAAAATGAAAACCCAAATTGTAGTAATGTGAGAAATCATTGGTCATTTCAAAATCCAAACCAAATGTATCATTTGTAAAGTTTCACCTGTGGATTCACATCACAAAATATGTGTTGAGGTTTAAAGCTATACTGTCATAAGAACATAAGAAATAGGAGCAGGAGTAGGCCATCTGGCCCATAGAGCCTGCTCCGCCATTCAATAAGTTCATACCTGATCTGGCCATAGACTCATCTCCACCTACCTCCCTTTTCCCCATAACCCGCAATTCCCCTACTATGTAAAAATCTATCCAAGCTTGTCTTAAGTATATTTACTGAGGTGGCCTCCACTGCTTCATTGGGCGGAGAATTCCACAGATTCACCACTCTCTGGGAAAAGCAGTTCCTCCTCATCTCTGCCCTAAATCTACACCCCTGAATCTTGAGGCTATGCTCCCTGGTTCTAGTCTCACCTGCTAGTGGAAACAACTTTCCTGCCTCTATCTTATCTATCCCTTTCATAATTTTATGTGTTTGTCTAACTTTTATATGCTTATGTTTAATATCTTTATATTAATTTTAAATATTTATAAGTGTTTGCCCTTTACTCTTAGATGTACAGTAGGTTCCTGTAGATGTGCTCCTATTGGCAAACATATGGGTGTCCTGCTGCCCTCAGCCTATCCCGCAGCAACATGAACCATGTATCAGCAGAGAAGGGCTTTTTCCCACATCTGGAATCACAGTTATTTCTGTCTGTTGGAATAAATATTTATCATAACATAATGGTAATCAATTGCTTCCTCTCTTTTGGTACAAAGCTAAAGATCTAAGCCTGATGTTTGATCACAAATTATACATCTCTCTCGATGTTAACATCTGTACATCAGTCTGAAACTAATGTTCTCTTCTCCTGCTTTATACCAGAATTAATTGGTCTATAATTCATTCAGACAAGAACAGTGGAGGTTACAGACTTTGTGTAGGGAAGATTCTGCAAAATTTTTACTTTAATAGTTTTAGAGAAGAAGTTGGCCTCATGTATACTCAGAATACATGCAAAATTAAGAGTCCCAGGAGCAATACAGAAAAAGGCTTTACAGCTGAAGGGACGGCAATTATGTACTCTTGTTATAAAGTTTTTGTAAGAATAATTTCCTGAAATACATTGAAAATAATTTAAGTACTCATGTTTATGATTTGACCAAATAAATAATTTAAATTACAAACCTTGATCCACAAATTCAACTTAGTATGTATTATCTATGAAGTTCTTTGGGATATTTGTTAGAAGTGTTAAGGTTATACAAGTAATTTTGTTTGTTACATAACTAATCATAAGCTCATTTAAACTCAAATATTACTGCAACTTGAGAACTTTGCTCAAATACAGGAATTTTTAAAAAAAACTACGACACAGCTTTAAATTTTATTATAAGATACATGATCTAAATCTATGCAAATTGAAAATAGCTCAGACATCAAAATTGTCCCTAAGATGCCTTATGTTTTCTCATTTACTCTTTTGCGCTAACATACTTAAAACACCATCTTTTGATTTACCTTAATCCTGAGTGCCAGTGATTTTTTGTGATTCCCTTCTTAATTTTGCCTCCCTGCGCTTCTATGAATTTGGCAGACTTCCCCATTATCAGCTATACCTGTTTGCTTCTATTTTTCTCTTTAACCAACTCTCAATATCCCTTGACATACAGGGTTCCTTATACTTTTTAACCCGTCTTTTACCCTTACAAGAACACGCCTATCTTTAGTTCTTGCCATTTCTCCTTTGAATGCTTCCACTGTGTAGATGAAAACAAACCTGCAGGTAGATGCTCCCAATCTGCCTTTGCCAAGTCCTCCCCTATGTTAATCAAATTAGTGTTACCTAAATAGAAAATCTGTATTACTGGTCCATTCCTATACTTTCCCATAAGAACTTTAAAATATATGACATTATGGTCACTGTTATGATCCCAGCCCCCTCCTTTGTGAGAATCGCAAGAGCCCTAGTGAAGGGGGGGGGTCAATGACCCAAGAGAAGAGAAAGATACGTGTGGTGTCCCTCGTTTCACGGCGAGGCCAAGCTGGCGACTGTGGTCATTGTCTCGTGGAGACACCTTTGTGAATTGGGAACTGTACTACGTGTATACCCTCAGGGCAACGTGGGTGGAGAGACGGAGAGAGATTGCATCATCCCAACCTGATTGACATCTGAGACCCCGTGAGTTCAGATAAAAGAGGGGTTGTAAAGACGGCCGCCCCAAACGCACCAGAAGACACGCTAGAAATCCTGTGACAGCGTTTAATAGCGACAGCCGGTGGTGGGGTTCGTGTGCGTCTTTTCCTTGCCTGGGATTGGCGACCTCACCACGAAAGTACGGCTTAGCTACAGGGGAGGCCACAAGTGAGCGTCCATTCCCCAACGAGACTCCGATGAATCGAACTCCTAAAGGTTGGAAAAACCCGCCGGGTAACTGTTTCATTTAATCTCTATCTCTCTCTCTCTCTCTAACAAGGTGCACCAACGCAACACCACAAAAGACGGCAGCTGGTGGAACTGCAGTGACCGCAAGAGACTTTCAGATATACAGCTGACAATATATACATTACCCCTAGACAACAATAGAGTTTATTTCTTATTGATTATTACTATACCTGCGCTTTAGATTGAGTATTGACGACTTATGTTATCTGAATGTTTGTATTAACCTTACTTTTGTGCCCCTTTATAAATAAAAACGTTTGAAAATGGTACCATCAGACTTCAGCGGACCTCTCTATCTTTGCTGGTAAGTGATCCAGTTACGGGATACGTAACATCACCAACTCCAAAATGTTCACCTACCTACACTCCCTCCACTTGACCAGCTACATTCCCAAGATGAGATTCAGTAATACTCCTTCCTTCACTGGTTTATCAATATACTACTACAAATAGCTCCCTTAGACACACCTTAAAAATCCACTCCCTCTGAGCCTTTTGCCCAAGCAAACTACGACTCTCCCAGTAAAGTAAACCTATTGTTATTACGTCTCTCCAATATGTGCCTTCATATCTGTTTCTTTATCTGCTGTTGACTATTGGAAGATCAGTAATAACGTCCCAGCAACACAACAACGGCATCAATAGAATGGATGTGGAAAGGATATTTCCTGTGATAGGGGAGTCTAGGACCAGAGGACACAGCATCAGAATCGAGGAACGTCCATTTAGAACAGAGATGAGAAGTAATTTCTTCAGCCAGAAGTGGTGAATCTGTGGAATTCAGTGCCACGGGCAGTTTTGGAAGCCAAGTCATTGTGTACATTTAAGGCAGAGATTGAAAGGTTTATGATTAGTCAGGGCATGAAGGATTATGGGGAGAAGGCAGGAGATTGGGGCTGAGAGGGAAATGGATCAGTCATGATGAAATGGCAGAGCAGACTTGACAGGCCAGATAGCCTAATTCTGCTCCTATATCTAATGGACACCACCACCTTGCTTCTACTCTCTACCCATAGGGTCTTGTTTCACAAGCCTTTCAGAATATCTTCCCTCTGTACACAGGTAATGCGAATCGAATCAACTCTGTACCTGTTCCCCTTTTACTCTGTCCTTCCTTGCCTGAAAATTCTATATCCTGGCACATTGAGTTGCCAGCCCTGTCTGTCCTTCAGCCACCTCTCAGTGATGGCAGCAATATCATGGATTCTTATGTTTGTTAAAGCATTGAGTTCATCTACTTTAATGCTGATATTTATTGTACTAAATCAATTCAATTGAGCTTTGAATTCCCTACATGCACTCAAGTTTTCTGCCAGTTGGTCTACTTCTCGTCTAGATAATTGAACCTTCCCACCTGAACAATTGCTTTGAGCCCTCTTCCCGTCATCTCAGGTTAAACCTTCCTCAACAGCACCAACGAATGTCCCAGCAAAGAGTTAGTTTCACTTTGGTTAAAATGCAACCTGTCCTGCCTGTACAGGTCCCACTTGTCCTGGAAATAGCCTCACTGATCCAAGAACTTAAAACCCTGCACCACCCCTTCAGCCACACGTTCATCTGACCTATCCTTCTTTTCCTATACTCACTAGCATGTGACACAGGAAGCAACCTTTGAGTCCAGCTCCTTTAATGGCTGTCCTGTTCCCTAAACTGCAGGCAGGATCAGATATGCGAGGAAACATTTTCTACCTACCTGATGCCAATAATTCCAGCTTTACCAATGAAGAATGTCATCATCCAGTAAATAAAAAATCCTTTGCTCATTTGGGATTTGAACCCTTAAATATTACTTAGTTATTTATTCCCTCCATCACCAACACACTGCCATCACAAAATGCAAAATTCATTAATGCTTCCCCAACCCCACAACCTCCAAGGACAAAGCATCTGGAAGACCACTATCTCCAAGCCAAAGTTCAGTTCACATTTCATTCCGTCTCAGAAAGATAACCACTCATTCTTCATCATTGGTGGGTGAAAAGCCAGAAACCTCCCATAAGAACATAAGAGATAGGAGCAGGAGTAGGCCAATCGGCCCCTCAAGCCTGCTCCGCCATTCAACAAGATCATGGCTGATCCAATCTTAACTCTAGTTTTCACCGAATCCCACAAGGCAACAGTGCCAACCAACAGGGCACCATGCCGCCCATTTTATTTTATTATTCATCCCACCCAAACCCATGTGATCACCCGGGGGAAAAAAACCGAGTTGCCAATTGAGGAGAAAAAATCTGGAAAATTCCTCTCCGACCCATCCAGGCTATCGAAAACTGGTCCAGGAGATCACATGGCTGATCTAAACCTAGCCTCATGTCCACTTACCTGCTCGCTCACCGTATCCCCTAATGCCATTTTTATCCAGGAAAATGTCTATCTCCGTTTTGAATTTATTGAGTGTAGTAGCTTCCACAGCTCTCTGGGGCAGTACATTCCACAGCCCCACTACCCTCTGAGTGAAGAAATTTCTCCGCATCTCAGTCCTGGAACGGCATCCCCTTATTTTAAGATTATGCCCCCTAGTCCTAGTTTCACCCATCATTGGGAACATTCTCCCCGCATCCACTCGATCAAGCCCCTTCACAATCTTATATGTTTCAATAAGATCGCCTCTCATTCTTTGGAACTCCAATGAGTAATGATGGGAACTCCCATCTGATAGTACTATTGGAATTGAGGAAAGGAGCTGCCTACCACTTTCAAGAACAATTAATGACAGGCAGTAAATGCTGATCTTGTCGGCTATGCCCATAATTAAGTTGTTCGATAACCATACAGGAGATTGTCTTTATTATCTGTCCTAAATATGTTCTGTAATACTGAATATCAAAAGCCATATACTCCTAAAATGAAAAATATACAAGTTCCTCTCTTGCATATGGTTACATGAAATGCAATTACTTTTCGGTGATTTTACTCCCAATTATATTCTTTGATTTAAGAGAAATCTATTTAACTGCGAGGCAAATGATCTACTTTTGCGATTTTTTGGGAAAGTACACTAACTAGGGTTTAGATAGGGAATCATGGTGGAGTTGCTTCTATGTGACCAAGGAAACTAATCCTTGTCATCAAGGTTGAACTCAGCTGGATTACTAATCAAAATGTTGAAATTGGGATATTTATACAGAAGACAAATCAATAATAAGGCAGTGCTTGCAAAAGATCTTCCTCACAACACTAAATCACCATGTAACATTCACAATCAAACAGTTTAGCCAGTATGCTCACAAAAGCATTTCTAAGTATATACTGGTAGCATCAGTAGGTTTTACTTCATCCATTTCATCTCTCATACCATAAAATATTTTTCACTTTAGTGGGTTCAATAATGCTTTCACCAAGAACAACATTTTGAATGCGAAAAATATCATTGAATCAATAGGTTGATATTGTTAATTTAGTAAATTACTTCCATTCTACTTGTCCACTAAATTTTTCAAATGACAATTCTGGCACAATCTTGAGCCAAAGTAATAAAGTTGATTGCAAGTCTGTGCCATGGATGGTATATCTTTTTAATTCATGCACAACTGAACATTTATGAAAACTAGGAAAACAAGAAAACCAGTAAAGACAGAAACATGCTTTTATGAGTATAAAAACAGAGAACAGTGTAAATAATAAAGGGATCTTAGAGACAAAGAAATTAGAATAGGGAAAACACTGAGTTACTTAACAAATACCTTCACAGTAGATGATTCAATAAACATGCCAGAAATACAGTATGTTTATTGAAAATTAATGGTTAAATGAAAAAGTGTTTAAATGTGTATGAGGCCTACAGCTTTGAGTTCTAGGTGTAGAGACAGTGAATGGAATTCTCTTGCCAGTAGAGAAAGATTAGTAAATGTTGCCATTTGGTCAGATTGGATATAGTAGTACATTAAATCTCAGCATTTTGGCACAGGAGGTGCTTACAAAAGCAAATAGGGGATTAGTCATTATTCCAGAGGGACTGGAGAAGGAGAGTAAATAATAGTTTATGATTTTAATGAAGGCCAACAAACCAAGTATTAACAACCAGTTTTTATCTCCACGAAGCAGGAGCAAACGTTTTTAACCAAGGGTAGTGTAGTGTATACTTTTGATATTTCAGAGAAGGAAGAGGTAACATAATTGAACACTACAGCATTCTGTTTGGGGGCAACAATAGAATCAACAATACTATAGTCAATGGCTGTTTTCTCTGACCAAAGAGTCTAGAAATGAAGGACATAACCTCATATAAATGGTTGACCATTTAGTTACTCAGCTTTTCTTGTTAATTCTCATTTAAGAACTCCACTGCAATAACCACAGTGGGTTAGTGTGCAGCTTAGATTAGGCATTCTCAACTCAGACTATTGGGAAGAAACTTTGTACCTCACTTTGTTTATTAGGGAACCACAAAAACTCTCTCGGCAAGCCCCTATGCAACTCTGAACAGTGGGATGTCATCAAAAAAAAACATCTCAGTCAAACTTGCATTCATCTGAAGGCTGCAACAATGACTGAAGGGGGTCACATTGATAGCCACTGTAAAATTGTGAAGTTCTTGATACTGTCCCTAAGGCATATGAATGGGCCACAAAGAAGTTTACTTTGCAGCTTTTTGTATTATTTTGTTTCAGGAGTGTATGACATGGGTATTAATTACCTACAATTGAGATGTTTTCCACTCTCCAGGAACATTATTTCTTTATCTAGATCTAAAAGTATTTCTTGCTCAAGTCATCAAGTGCAAACCTCCAATTTTGACAGACCTAATATCCCTACAATGATACTCACTTTAATGATCCAGTGTTTACAGCTCTAGCTGGTCTCCTGCTTTTCAACACCCTGAGTTTATCTCCTTGTGTCATTTCATTTTTATTAGGGTAATGATCATCATTGTCATTATCATTGTACTGCGGAGAAAGAAGAAATTAAAAATCAGAATATTTAATAGGAAATGTCACTTTAATTAACATCACAAAAGACTAGAAAATCACAATCTTATCAGGGTAGAAGCCCACAAATATCATTTCCTATTGACATTATACATGACTAAAATAATTTACCATTTTTTAATCCTAATAACTTACCAAGTGCAAAATGGATTCTTGATTAAAATCTGCAACCAACAATGTTTTACATACAAATTACAGCTCCATCCTTTGTGGCTTCCTAGCTAAAGCTTTTAGTAACACATACAAAATGCTGGAGGAACTTAGCATGTCAGGCAGCATCTATAGAGTGGAATAAACAGTCAAAGTTTCAGGCCAAGACCCTTCATCCAGACTGGAAGTGGGAGGAAGGAGGGGAGAAGGGGAGAAGGGGTACAAGCTAGAAAGTGATACGTGAAGCCAGGTGGGCAATGAAGAGAGAAGTTGGGAGGTGATAGATAGAAAAGGTAAAGTGCTGAAGGAGAGGGAATCCGATAGGACACAAGACTGGACAAGATGAGAAGGGGAAGGAGGTGGGGCACCGGTGGAAGGGATAGGCAAGTGAAGAGGTAAAAGGGGAGCCAGATGGAGGAATGGAAGAAGAGAGAAGGGGGAGGGGAAAAATTACCAGAAGGAGAAATTAATATTCATGCCACCAAACTGGACCATCATATTCCATCATATTCCCAGATGGAATATGAGGTGTTGCTCCTCCAACCTGAGAGTGACCTCAGTGGGTGTTTGCGCTTTATTCATTACTTGAAAATAAGACACTGAGTAAATTTAAAAATTATAAATGTTATATAATGAAGATAAAATGGTTTAGTCTGACTTTGAATTTATTTTATCCTGTTTAGTGGTGCTCAATATTTCTGGCTAGCCATAATGAAGTATATGCCATAATGCCTCAGTCAGAGGGATTCTAAAGCACTCATTCAAATCTCACTTATTCATCACTCCAAAGCTACCCAATTCTCTATTCCCAAATTGAAAATTCTCATTTACCTATTTAAACCCCTCCATCTGTTTCCTCATGCCCACCTCTAACCTCCCTCAACTACATCTCTTATCCTCTGTTCCTCTGGCTTGGTCTTTAAAATTGTCCATTTTCTTTTGCTGTACCTGTAGATGCAATTCTTTTAACCAACTCCAATTTAATTCTTCAATTCTTGTACCTCCTTACTTACCTATCTGTCCCTACATACTTTGCTCTTGGCTCAGCCTGAATTGCGAAACTGTATTTCCAAGAAAACTGTGAACTATTTTAGATCAAAATGCAGTACAGAAAACTAATTTGTTATTGGAAATGAAACTCGGACACCGACTTGATTTCAACTCAGCACTAGGTGGATGTGGTACACCTTGTGCCCTCTGTTGGCAGATCCCATGAACTATCAGTGGGAGCCATGCACAAGATTGTGGTCCCAATTTTACAAAATCTTTGGAGAAGCCATGTTTCCTAATTAGAGCACCTCTCAATCAATTGGACTAAATTTCTTAGCAGAGACAGTGTTGATTCTAACTTCTGGTCAACAGTGCTGAGCATATTTGAGGCAACATCTGGATGAATCCCAGTATTGAACAGTATCCCAGTCCTTTTAAACAGCCTTGTCAATTATAACATTGATGCAAACAATACTACCATAATAACTTCCTTTTCTGTTGGTTACCAATTATCAAAATACTTTCAAACCATGAAAGAATTTTTTTAAGTGAAAATTGTGTAATAACTACCCCTTCTTCCACTTGCCATACCAATACAAGTGTCTTTAAGGTGGATGAACATCAGAAGCATTGTCAAAAACAGTTGTCACAACGATGTCAAAGGGGTACTGACTCTTAGAGGAGGGGAGAGCGGAAGATAGGCAGGAGGACAAAGGACAGAATTCCAAATCGTATCTAAGGTTAGGACACTACAACAAAAGGATCTAAATCTCTGCCACACCATTTTGCTTTTAGGAACATTTAGAAGGGTGATTTCACCATTGTTTAGAAAAAGTTATTCAGTGACATTGTGAAGTAATTAAATAATATTGTGAACATGATTTTATATGCAGCTTTAGTACAGTATGATTGTAAAGTGTTGAGCTTTAATGAACAAATTGACATAATCAAGATTAACATTATTCAAAGATTGGAGCTGCCAGAGGACATCGAAGGGCTGGGCCCTGTGCAACAGTTTCTCAAACATTTCACTGATGTAGTATATTTGTGGATGAAAGATAAATAATGTGGACAAACAGTAAATTAATGTACTGAACTGCTTTGTACAGTGAATGAACACAATAACATGCCTCAACTATTATGAATACAGTATACTTAGGAAAAATTCTCATT